>NW_020455677.1:1583938-1804184 GCF_003342845.1 Nothoprocta perdicaria
AAATACAGGTTATGTTTCCGTACTGTGTTGCAGCATCTCTCTGGTGTTCTACTTGCAGGAGGACATGTGGACAGCGCAGAGTGTCACATAGTCTTGACCCAACAGACCAATCAAGCAGTGTAGCTACCAAAGTCCACGCTTTGAGGGTCAGACCCAAAAAGTGCCAATCTCATGCAGAGGTTAGTTGTTGAATCAGCAAGTTGTGTCCAGCTGTTAAAATTGGAGTGTGTGTGGTGGAATTGTGCAGATAAGCTGTATGAGCTGGCTATAACATTTTTGCTGCTCCCATGAGAACTGAGAGCTCTGATCACTCAAATTAAGGTTCTTAGAAGAACATCAAGGTAAGGAAGCTCTGCTGATAGGTAAAACAAGACACGGGTGCAAGTTTTAAATAATCTTCATGTTAAGTTTTGTTTTGTGCCAAGTGCCTGAGGAGCTAGATGCCTGTTTACTGCATGCTTTCTAAATTTGGACTGCTGATATTATTTTGCCTGTGATGTATTTAAAGTACTGAAACCTTTCCTTAAGATTGATGTGTCCTTCCAAAGGACACCCAATAAATAGGCTAAATGCTTGGCACACCTTCATTCTGGCTGTGCAATCTGGCAAAGGCCCTGGCTAACCTGGGTCCACAGTTGAAAAATGCAACTCCCTCCCTTTTCCCAAATGAGATTCTTAACAGTTCTCTTTAGTTTGGCAGCTGATCACTTCTATCAAGATACAAATGCCTTTGGCCCAGCCTCTGGGATCTCTGCTAAGCTTTGCTCAGCCACAAATCATTTCTTCTTTCAGCATGTCGCTTGACATCTTTGGTGTTATAAATTAGCTCACAAGGGTGGACACCCAGTTCACCTCCTTACCAAGGGCTCAGTTCTCATGTTTTCTGAAGTTATTTGTTTTTGCTCCAGGCGACAATGCAGTTTTACTCTCCCACTGCACTATCAAGAGAACAAGTCCCTTTGAGCCAAACACCTGCTTTCCTTTAGAAAGAATGACGGGGAAATGCCTTTTATAAGCCTCTATTTATCTACTCTCTCAATTTACAGAAAGTCCCTGATTACTCAGATCCCCAGAGATATAGTAAAATGTTATAACAGACCAAAGTCAAAAATAAAGGGGAAAATAAACTAAGTACTGCCTTTTTCTTACTACAACAGAGACAAAAACATGGCAGTATGCCCCAAGGTTAACAGATCTTATTCTCACTTGCAGAATCCAGTGATGAATGGGCTCCATAAGAAAACAATAGGTCGCTTAGAGTCTGCAAACTACAGTCTTTGGGGTCTCTGCTGGCCAACTCTTACAAACTGGAAGTCAACTGAGACACCCTTAGTCTTACTTTGCCTTCCTGGCTTCCGTCTCCTAATCTAGAAACTTCCTCTTCTGTTGGATTAAGGGATGGTCCCGTATCTCAGGAACTGCCCACGATATTTGTCAGGATTGGCATATTATGATTTCAGGTTTCTCCACAGTTTCTCCTCTCTGGCAAATCCAAATATTCTTATGGTCCAAGAGAGTTATGATTCTAAATCTTATTAAAATCCTGCATCTGATTATTTTTGAAAATTCCATTCTCAGTTTCTTCTTTTTTGTTTTAAGGTGGCAACTTGGAGACATGACTGACTGCACTGCATAGTGTGGTTGTATATTCTGGATATATGAGATCCCTCTGTCCTTCTACTGTGAACTGTGTCTTATAGTTTTACATTACTATTGTACATTGGAGCCCTTAAGTAGTGGCTCAAATTTTAAGTAGCAGATCCTATTCTGTGGACTAGGAGATAAGGAGTACAAATACTCCAAGCATACATGTTACAGACTTGACTCCAATTAAATTTGTAGTGACCTTCAATTACTCTTTTATTATATCAGTGCCTGTGAGCTCAGCAACAGACTGAGCATCTATTGTGCTATGGGATACACCAAGACACAGATGGGAAAAAAAAAAAAACAAACTGTTCTTGCTACCAAATGGGGACAACTTGCTTATAATTTTGGTTTAAAATGTAAAGAGTGGTGTAGTTAATTCTGGTCTTGCAGCTTCCTAAAATCATCCTAGAACTGGGACATGGCTGTAACAGTGACTGTTATTCCTACCGCTGATATTGAATACTTTACACAAAGTACACAAGTTCTCCAGCTTTTTGCCTTGTGTGTCCTGAAGCCAGGGTGCTATAGTCACTCCTCAGCAGTGGCCCCTACCTTCATGCAGCCTTGAGCACCTTTCTAAAACAGGTCTTTTTTTGAGGCTAGGTGATTACATTTATTCCTGCTCTGGGCTGTTGTGTGTCTAGCTCTTGCCTCAAATAAGGAACATAGGAGCTTCTTTTGAATGGATCATTACCCTCTAACTCAGTCCAGTTTTGGGAAGGTATCTAGGAATTACAAGAATGAGAAAATCTACAAGAAGTTACCTTCACTAAAGGTATAATAATACATAGAAAAAAATTTCATAGTAGCAATTATTGAATCCTATATAATCTTAAATGTGAAATAGTTGAGAATCTTAAATGTGAAATAGTTCAGCATACATTTGTGTTCCTTAATAGAAAAGCAACTGCATAAGCAAAATATCATTATTATTATAAAACATATGTAATTTTACAGGTACACCAACCTTCCTTGCAAGCATATTGCTTCTTTTCAGTAATCAAACATATCTTCTCACATTTGCATTCCCTTGTTCTGCTTGAGCAGTGTCTGGTAGTTAATGTATCCCTTTTATGCAAACAAAAAAAACCTGGTCTTTACAATGAAATGCAAAATCTGTTGTGGCTAGTGAAACCAATTTAGCTGAGAACAAGAGCCTGATGCTTTTCATTCTGAAGAAAATCTTACTTTGCAAGTAATCCCACAAACTCCTATGTGGTGGTGAATGGGTAAGCCAGTATCTTTGTCTATGAAAACTGGAAGAACTCTTGAAATCGGGAAGTATGTTGAAATATGGAAAAATATGTAGTTTTTCGTTTCATTTTTTTAACTATTTGAAAATGCTAATTGGAATTTGAATACAAATATACTAGAAGTAAGTAAGTAAGTGTAGTAGGGAGGTTATATCTCTGAAATAGTAGGGAAATCTTTTGTCTACACTTCCACTGGCAGAGGGAAGGCTGTGCACTGAAGAAAGCTCTTGAATTTCATTTCAAATGTTTTTTCTTTTCTTTTATTTCTCTCTCTCTGTTTCTTTTTTTCCTTTAGTAATGCATTAATTTAATTTCCTAACCCTGAATTAAGTAAGGACTTGCCTGAGTGTGGCCTAGTGCAGATTAATTTTCCAAAATTACTACATTCAGAAAAATAGTAGTTATCAAGAGCAAACACATCATCTCATACAAGAAACACACCTTGTGTTTTCCTTAGTTCTCACTGACATAAGGTATAATTTAGTTGTCTGAAATGGAGTCGTTCCTGATTTACGTCAGAAACAGGCCCACAAAGGCTATTTTTAACATCTACAACCAAATGGTATTTCATTTTTTGCATTCACTCCATGGTGTGTTGTTGTGTATGTCCTCAGTGGTATTATTAAAATGGAGCTTTTCAAACAGACGAAGTATGCTACTTACTGTGGCTAAATTGTAATGAAAGAAGAGATGGCTGTTTGCCAATGAATGGTGTGTAGCTTGTAGAAGCATGTAATTACATAAATCACAAACATATGCAGAAGATGTTTTCTCTTTACATTTAACTGGTGTTGCCTGGAGCTATAGCTGCTTGCAACTCTATTTAATTACCATAATTATTTTAAATGTGTATATCTGGGCAATCTTTGAGCTTTATGAGAATGTTATTCATACCTTATCAGTAAAAATCTAAAGGGTCCCATTCTTTCCCCAAAGGGGCTTCAGTAACCAGGTTTCTCCGAATTGCAGGCATAGGATGGTTGTAATGTTTATATCTCTATTTTGAATTACAGGTTTTTAAAAAACCCAAGCCTCTGAAACTAATCAGATTTTGAAATCTCAGTAGACGCTATAATTTCCTGCTAGGAAATTAAGCATTGTACATTGTTTGTGGAAAGAAAGTACCTGAAGAGGTCCTGATTAGCTTCTTTTACATCTTAATTTGCTGACTCTGTGAATATTGTTTGCCAAATAGATTGACAAGTGTCTAGGAAGGGTATTGACAGTGTTAAAATGGATGCTTCCTATGGGAAATGTCAAAAAATCTGACAGACTAACTATTTGAGATTTTTTTTCCCTCCATTTAGTTTTGTCAAGCAGTCTAATGAATTGCAGTGGCACAAAATTTTAATTGTCTTTTTCACTAGTGTAAACCTGGTTCAAATAGCTGCTGCTATGAATACATAATACATAATTAGAAGTGATGCAGACTTTGAGGTCCCAGTTCTTCTCTCATTTATATCAGTTTTATACTGATTTAATGCTGCTTATATTGGTCAAGCTACTCACGACTCACAGCAATGTAAATAATTACAGATTGAAGTCCTGATATCTAGGATGGCTGCCCATTGTAAACATGCCTCAGTTTACCCTAACTAATACAATTTGGTGAATATAGAATTCCTCTATGTATGGTTGAAGTGGTGAGATGCATGAGAATAAGAAATTTGATAACTAAATAACCTCCAAAAACTAAGCAATAGGAACCATGAACAACTGTCAGATATAACAAATGAAGAATACTTACAAGTATAAATACTTGTAAGTTCTTACAGTCTTGGTCTTACACACTGAAAGACCAAGAAAGGCAGGTTTTGTGAGACAAGGTAATATAATTTATGAGCTCCGCTGCACATTTAGGAAAAAAAGAAAAGACTTTTTTTTTTTTTTTGACAAATGAGCCCTTCTTAAAGTCGTTATTATATTAGGAAAAAATATTCACCTGAATGCAATGATAGTGAAAACTAATTATAAGCAATTCTAGACTTACAATGTTGGAAATAAAATAAACATAAATAAGTACCCAAGGGAGACTCACTGAGCAAACACAGCATTCGCACATTCTTCACTGTCAGGAAAATGGGACGACAGTTTGCACCTTGTCTCTTTCATCAACCTTTATAGTTAACCTTGTAAGTGATGCCTCCTTAAAGAGTCTTTGTAAGTCATGAGATCATTTTTGTTTGGTTAGAGTGTGACAGGCCAGCTGTAGATCATATGTACAGTTTTGTGACACAGCTTAGTCTTTTCTTCCACCACCCAAGAGAGAGCATACACAAAGCATTATTGTCAGAGATCAGTCACCACAATTTCTCGGAGAAAAAAAAAAATGCAAGCCTATGAAATGCAAGAGAACAATGCACTTTCCACATCAGACACTGGTTTGTTTAATAACCACAAATTATTCCAGGTAATTTGGCACCAATTTAATTGCACCCACAAGAATGTCTTCACCAACAACATCAGAAAGAAGTAACAAAAGAACCAGCCCTACCACCAGCCCGTCAGGATGAGCTGAAGGCAGAGTTTTCATTCATTAAATTATGGTTAGCCTTGCTAATACTTCATCTATCAAACTCCCATGTAATACTTAAGCACACCAAAGAGAAGCATTTATTTGATGTTTTGAATGGAAAATGATACTTTTCCAGTATATTAGAATGACAATAAAATCTTTTAGATGAGGGTACACACAAAAACAGTTATTAAAAATGCAGATTATGAACAGTTCAAATTAAAATCGGCCAAGGCAGTGTCACTTAATCTTCCTTTTATTAAAATAAAGAATAGAAGAAGAAACTAAATATTTTCTTGAGGAGCAGTTAATCTAGACTTGTAGCTTGATCATGTTCTTTTCTGTTTCATTTCAAGCATATCCAAGTCACAGTGGGCCTGAAAGACTGTGATGATTATATTAAGCTACAATCTCTGTAGTACCAGCAGCTAAGCAGAGGGTAATATATATATATGTATATATATATATATATATATTTTTATATATATATATATACACACACCTTATCAGTAGGTTACAAAGACCTTTGCTGAATAGTATAAGAATGTGGGAAAGGAAATCCCCCTGGTTTTGCATCTGGGAAGAATGTATTTGGCAATTTCAAAAAGCAAAGCCAAATACAGAGGTATGGGAGATTCATTTTGAAAGTTGATCCTGGAGAACTGATGTGAAATTCCACTGACTACAAGTGTCCTGGGTTCCCTCCAGCACTATGGAGAAACTTCCTTCTGGCCTGCCTGAAATACGTTGGTATGTGGCTAACCAGAGCTGGTGCCATAGAGAGAGTCTATCTCTCTTCAGGAGGCCTTGGCATTTAAAGATCTGTACACCTCATGTGAAAGTCACGTTTACTCTGGCTCTTTGCATTGAGAAATTTCCCTTGCTTGGAGCAGAAGGGTGCCTATAGAACATGTTTTGGTATGATATATTTCACTGGGTATAAGAAAAATTATTAAGCAAGTTGAGTCAGTATGATCTTGCCTTAAAATCCATTTGCTCATATCTGTTCACTGCATTAAAAAAAAAAAAAAAAAAAAAAAAAAAAGAATATCCAACCTCAAGTCAAAAGGAGATTGTGGCCTGTGAAATAGATTCATTGATCTTGGACTGTTCTAAGTTTCTCTAGCTTTGTGTCAAATGGCTCTGTCTTGGTTTTGATTCTTATGTGCTACAAAATGTCTATTTGTATTTCCATTATCTGCAAATCTGTAGTAAGCAATTTAATTTGATTTGGTTGAAATACTATTCTTTATCATTTTATCTTTTCAGGCCTGTCAGTGATTAGCTACATAAATACACCTTCAATTAAACAGAAATTCTCAGATTTCTGAGTGATAAGAATATTTCACAACAGCCCACTTGGAACAGTTTCAGACTGAATTTCTGTTGTTTTTCAATGGATTTCTTTGTATGATGACTGAAACTGTTACTTTCCTGTTCTCTCAGGAAAGAGAGAAGAGAAAAAATAGGTTCTTCATGTTAATAATAATTAGATGACAACTGTGAGATAAAATATTACAGCAGGAAGACAGTTACCTAACTTATTTTAACTTTGGAGTTCACCAGATTGTTACAAAGTTTGCAAAACATTTGTTCATGTTCTGTTCAAAAGACATGGTAAATTGCCCATCTTAAACTTACCCCTATACTATTAAAAGCTGTGGTACTTGACACATGTAGTCAAAAGGGATGGATGTGATTACAAATTAAACTGTAACGTAATCTGGGCTTTCCCAGTCAAGTTTTCCAATGAAAGCTGCGGTTGGCTAATGATTTCTTTCCTGTGCACTGCCCTAAAAATCCATTTTATTTCTCCAGGGCACCTTGGCAAGAGACTTGCAGATATTTAAAACCCCTAATTAATGCCAGGTATTTCACTTCACTTCTTATTTTTAAAATAAGAAAAAAAATTACTAAGCAAAAAAAAAAACCCCACAAATATTTTCCATTTGCCGTTCATTACAGATGTCAGACAGCCATAAATACAGAAATAGTCAGCTGCAGGTGTAACCTGGTTCTGTTGTGTAATGCACACTCTGTTCCTATAACATTGCTAAAAATGGCCTGTCTAGCTAATAAATAGCACTACCATTACACAGTAAAAGGTGAAAATTAATGTGAATGCTGCTGGTGAGTTAGCTATATTAACAAGCCAATCATGCCGTATTAGCAGTTATAATGGGGAAGAACATAAACTTTTAAGAGTCTCTGCAAAAACTTTCAGACATTTCAGTGTTGGGGAGTAAAATATAGCGCTGTCCTGTAACTTTGTTTCTTTGAACTTAGGAGGAAAACATGTAGAAAAGTTTGAAATAAAGTCACTGACCTTTTCATCTTAAAGAACTAGTTGTGTAAAGCCCTGGATATTTCACTGTTATCTCATATACTATCCTGGGGTAAGCTGGTGAGGCTTTGTTGCTTCTGTCAAGACTTTTGGCCCAAGAATGGCAACCTTTGGTAGCTGATAACCCCTTACCATTAGCAAAATCTTTCATGCATCCAAAGCTAGGAAAGAGCAGTCCAAACTGGCAGCAAGTAGAGGAAGACAATAAACAAACCCAAATGCAGACAACTTCTACACAGACACATGGCTATGTTTCACCAACAACCTATCCAGCCCTGTGTGTTATTGCTGATGTTGGATGGTGCCTGGGGAAAAATTTAAGACCAGAGCACATACTCTGTGTTCCCTCCCCAGGGTTTCCTTCCAGATCCTGTCAGCAGTTCAGGCAGTTTCTGAAATAAATTAATCTTGACCACTATATTTAATAACCAGGAATGGATCTATCATCTCCAAATTGCCTAATCCTTCTCTGAATCCACTTTTGTCTGCGCAGCGTTCAGTGTCAGTGAGCACCACAACTTAATTATGTGCTGTGTGAAATGCAGCATGCTGTGAGTCACAGCCTTTGCCAGGATGGTTCTCAGGTCCCGTTTGTATGTCCTCAAAGAATTACTGCTGCATGTAGTCCTAGAGCAGCTTCCTCTCCAGCCTGTACATCTGGAGAGAAACCACATGCAGACTGGCCTAGGATAAGTAGTATGATGGAAATCTGCCTGATTAATAACATATTCTGTTGGTTGCTTATATTCAAGTCAAAAGTACTAATTCCCCCTTTCTCTCTTCCTTCCATTCTTCTAATTTTATTTTTGGCTGCAAAAAAATCAATAGAGAAATATGTACCTTGAAAGACAGGCTGTTATTTTTGGCAATGTCTTGCTGTGTTGCTCTGCCTCAACACCATATATTTGAGCTGAACTTATTTTAAGGAGATGAACAGATTAAAAGAAAATTAATTGGAAATATTTCTATTTCATGTATTGGTGGGCAATATACATCAGAGAGTGCAAAACTTAAAAGACAAATGTCTGTCAACTTGAAACACTTGTCTGATCCCAAATCTAGTGCTCTAAGTACCTATGGAAAACTTCAGAACAATGTGACATTCCTAACCTGTCTAAACAGCACATGGAAGAACTGGTAGTTGCTTTATTCTGTCCTATACTTCATTCAATGAAAAAAAAAATCTATATCTCAAAGTCAGGTGATTTTTTTCTTTTTATATAGGGAAGTACCTGCAAGTATATGAGTGTTTATAAATCTGTGTTTTAACTGAGTTTATAATTACAGGTTATTGCAATGAGTATTTTGTGGGCAGGAGATGAAGAAGAAGTAAATTGATTTATTAAATATTTTACAGGATAATATTACCTGCTGATCTCAGAGAAGCTAATGTCAAAATGGTGAGTTCAGTTAGAGCTGAATAAATGCTGAAGATGTTTTGTTATTGCTTGCACTGGAAAGCAACCATAACTTGCCTAGGAGCAAACACACAAGTTGAAAAATTTCTTTTCTCTGGGTACATCCTCGTGGCAGCACTGGAATGCCCTGGTTGGGCTGGGAATTTTGTTACCTGTGCAGTATCCAAGTCTTAAAGTCTCCAGATTTGAGGGCAGGAGACATCTTTGGAGGTCAGGAAGAAGGACCCAGCACAACAGGTTAGTCCTTCTTCCCCCATGCACACATTCCCACACGTCTTGGGTTTGGAGCAAGACTAGGAGGACAGAGGGACACTTACCCATCAAGCACAAGCAAGCCAGCACACACAAAGCAAGACAATATAATGAAGAGCAGAATTTGTTCTCTGGGGTTGTTTCATAATTGTTTTGCAAAATGGCTGTGATTTTGCATGCCAGCTCTGCTAAATCAGACAAAGCTGCCCTTCATGTTGCTGTAGATTGAGAAGCATTTAAGTCTGTTGAGTTTCTATGGGTACTTTTAGCTTCTTAGACTAGGAGAAACTAGAAGATGAGATGGTGCAAGGAGATATCCTACACCTTGAAGAGAAAGGATGGGTACTACAGGGAGCTTGACCCATAGGTGCCCCAGAAGAGCAAGGTCTGACAGGACCAGCAGTTTATATTACCTTACCTTTTCTGCCCAGTGGGGAACAAGCAGTCTTTCAAGAAAGTAGATTGTAGGGACATGGCCAGTCAGCTTTACAAAGTGCTATGGCTACTCTAAATTAAAACACTTAATCAATACCCATCACTGTTCAAAATGCAAATATCTGTGAAGTATTATTGAAGAAAATGAAGGACACAGAGCCAAAATGGCTTGGCATTTGCAAGGAGAGAGAATAGAACCTTCTCAAACCCCTGTTAGTTTTCTATGCCTTCTTTCATAATCTTGAATTTGTAGCAGCCTCAAAAACAGTTTACTGTTATATTTAGGAAGGAAAGTGGTTAGGAATCATAGCTCAGTTGATAATTCCTACAAAATGTGCATAGGAGTTAACACTCTCCTATACAAACTTCCTGTCTAAGTAACTGTACTCCACTAATAGTGCTTCCAAATTCTCTTTTCAATTATAGATAAAATCTGAGGAAACACCCCGGAGAAAATGCTTTTTTCATTTTTGTGTGCATTATATGGTGTTTTTAGTTCTATCAAGGTAAAAAATAGCTACTGACTAGCTCAAAAATAAAAAGTGTAAGGAAGAGCAAGAAGGATAGTCACTCTTTAGAACGATCACTTTTTCAGAGACCTATGTTATACAATACCTATGGGAACAATGAGGTAACACAGTATTTTTCATTTATGTGTCATCTTGGCATTCTTCATCTTTCCAATAGTTTTGACATTTTTTTTTCCCAGAAGAAAAACAGCTTAGTCCACCACAGAAATAAATAAATAATTAAAAGGCCAAAGTCGGGGATGAAATACAATTTTCTGGAGCCCAGGCTAGTGGAAAGAGAAAGGATGAAAGGGAGAAAGAGATAGAACCATAAAAAGAAAAGCCAAAAAGAAAAGGGATGTGAGAAAGGGAAAATGGTGAGAGGGCTCACATGCTGGCAAAATGAAGTAGCCATAAAGACAGGAGCAGAAAGTAGCATCAGAAAGGTAGTGAGAGAGAGAGAGAGAGAGAGAGAGAGAGAGAGAGAGCAGACAGGCAGAAGTAAAAGAGAAAATAAAAGGAGATAAAAGCAAATAAAACCAGGAGATGGAAGATCCAAAGACAGGAAACAGGAAAATGTGGGAAAGAAACAAGGGGTAGTGTATTTAATTAACATATGTTGCTACCTTACATCAGAAGGAAGTAAACATAGGGTCATCATTCTGGTTAGCTGCAGGATTGGAAAAGAGAGATTTTTTTTTTTAATCTCTTTTAAACATTATTCAAAGGTTTTTATCCATTTCCTCTATAAGGAATGAACATAATGAATGTGAAGATAAAACGTTTTAAATATGCCGTGTATTGCTGAAAGTGGAATGTGGATTCTAGAGGCATACTCTAGTGAGAAGATCACTGTCAGCCATAATAGGGTCAGTATGGATATGGACATCTCTAAATCATTTTGAAATGATTTGAAATTTTGAACCCAGATGGGGTTGTCAGGCGTTACGCTATTTTATATGGCTGCAGAAAGTTATTAAGAATCTGAGTGCTCTTCTGGCTTGGTCAGTGAGTCCCATCTCCATAGCGACAAATTGAGTCAGTCAAAACCATACAGCAGGCAACCAGATGCAGTCAGCCACCATAAAACAGGCTCCTTTCCCTCTGCTTTGAAATTCATTTTTTCATGTAATAGGTCGAGTGTTGGGGTGGTCACTATTGCAAAATTTTTCTTTGTATGTAGTTCTAGTGAGTAATGTTTTTAAAAATATTACCAACTCTTCAGCGCATGTGAAGTGGTGACCAAACTCAATGCCAAARTGAACCAAATTGTGGTTAAAATCCTGCTCTAGAGCAACGAGGATGGCCTGGGTGGTCACTGGGAGCAATATTTTCTTGGCGTAGAAGAAGCTTGCAAACATGTACACATTGCCACAGGACTCACACCCTCAGGCTGAGGGGGCCATCAACATAGCCGTAGTGAACTGAGCACTGGCCTTATTAAGGCTGTATTAAGGGCTGAATTAAAACCTCTTCTTTTATCAGCCACCAAGTTGGGCTGGATTAGCCAAATCTGACCTGCTTTTTCTGAAGTGGCCTAGAGAACTAGAGCCCATGGGCTCATGAGCTATGGCAGCATTACCCTCAACACCAGCACAACACAGTTTAGCCCTTACAGTGGTAGATGAAGACTCCCAGTGGTTTGAAGGGAAATCCACAAAAGACTGAAACGTTTTCCTCTTTGGGTCAAGAGGAAATCTCTGTCCACAACATCTGGAATATTTCTAATGTACAACCCAAACATAACAAAGGTGTGAAGGCTAAAAAAGGCAACACCTACCACAACTCCAACAGCCAAAGCAAACAGAAAAGAGCTCAGTACCTGTGGCTTCCAATAGCTTGCTCTTTGGACCTTTTAATATTTCACTGGCATTCTTGCAGACACTAGCCCATGCACATGGAAAACCTCAAATAGATTTTTAAACCTAAACTAGAAAAGCAAAAGCCTTATGGATAAGACAAAGCTGCCTAGCCCTAGGTCTTAGATTCTGTATTACATTAACATATTTTGCCTTTTTTTTTTCCTTAATATTTCTTTGGTTTGGGAGGGGGGAGGTTGATTTTTGTTTCATCCTCTCCAGTTTTTTTGTCTGCCTAAGTTTTACAAAGTAATTAACAAAAGTCAGATMATCAGTTTTGTTTTACTATATTTTATAGTCTACTGAGAAAAGCTATAAAATTAAATTAAGTTTTTGGCTCCTCATTTTAATTCTTAAAAGAGCAAACAACCAAACAAAGAATTAATGTGAGCAATGATCTAATTTTTCCAGCAGCATATTGCAACTGTTCTGCACATCAGTGAGAATATTAGATTGCTGCTCTATTTGATGTTTCAAATTTGCTGTGATTATTCTGTGAGAAAAATCTCAACAGCAAGTGGATTGCCGTTACTATATTCTCAACATTCCTAGCAAAAAATACCTTTGCTACATTTTCCTCTAGAAGATATAAGAAATTAAGGCTATTATATTGATTTAAAATAGTAGAAGGATGATGCTTGTGGACCCATCCACTTAAATAAAWAAAAAAAAAAAGTACTGAGATCCTCTTGGCAACCATGTACAAACCAGGTAAAATCTATCCTTATGCTGTTTATTGCAGATATTTGAATATACTCAGGAGGAAAAGGTAGCTTTTGATGGAGAGACTGACAATGTAGTAATAAACCATGGACTTTTGTCCCTATCTGTTCATATTTGCAGACATTGCGTAGGCATATCTTACTGCTCACACACATTATGAGCTTYTGGGGGTACAGTTCAGCAAATTTATCCAAAAAATGATTTCTTGGAAATAATTTGTGAGCTGGGTATATCAGTTTTTGTGCTCCTGATTTAACTCTAAGGTCAAAAATTCCCAAGCATACAAATCTGTATGAAAAGAAAACAACATGTTCATGTTATATGACATTTCTTTTACTAAGGAAAATGGCACCCAGGTTGTATTTGAATGCAAGTTGGGAATTAGAAAGTTTTTTCAACTTGGTTTCACTCTCCTGAGCTAATCTCTTATTGCTAAGTAGGAACTATGCAGATTCTCCTAGCTTTGAGCTTGGTTTGAAGTTGTAAAAATCATGCTTAATTTTTGAAGAGCCTTGCTCTCAGTCACAAATTCTTCTTTGCTTGTGTACTGGAGTCCCCARCTTCAGGGGCTGATCTAGAAAAGTCTCCATTGAAGGCTTGATTGAGGTCCCACTGGAGCTGGTTCCTGAGAACATGAAATTAATGAGGCATTTGACTCCTTTCCTGGATCTAGACCAGAGCACCGCCCTTGACGATGGATGTGTACATGTCACGCTGTGTTCACACCTAGAAATGAGGTAGGCTTGGCTTAACTTGTCTGTTTTAGGACAGGTTAGGGACCAGTATTGTGATGGGGTTATGATGTGAAAAAGAGTCAAATGTTTGCCTGCTTGCTCAAGCTTGCAAAATCTGTTTTTAATAGGTAAAAATACATCAAAAACATCACTGCTGAAAGATAAAGTGCATGGTATTTTTCTTGACCACTGCTTTCTCCAGAGGTAAATTCCTTATCCCAAAGATATCCTTTTCTTATAGGCTTTCACAGCAGAATTTACCCAGTTTGTGAGGGGAGAGACTACACACATGGGCAGAAACAYGGAATCCACTGAAGCACAGGAGGCTCTGATGCTTCCCTTCCTTAGCTGCTTCCAAACTTATTTCCAGGCTGCAGTCTGAAGCAGGGGCTGTGGCCCATCTGCACCCCTTATGTAGGAATCTTTTTCCAACAGTKTGTGGATTAGGGAGACCCTCCTCTAACCTTCTCCCAAAGCCCCCACCGCACTAACTTAATGGGAGCCAGGGCAGATGCCACCATGCACCATGGTGTCCAGGCTCCTCAGCACGGCGAGCTCTTCAGCATCCCCCGCAGTTCTCTCTGCCCGCACACCAGCCTCCYGAGCACAACACAACCATGGGGTTCAACGGCAGAGCAAACTTTGGGTGGGCCCCTCTGCATGGGGGGAAATTTCACCCTCAGAGGAAACCGAGCTTCATGCTGGATGGCAGAGCAGGCGTGGAGGATCAAAGAAGAGAGTTCTGGTGGCTGCAACACATGGTCTGGAGATGTGTGCTCCCCGTTTAAAATGCAAAATTCACACTCACCACAGAAAGGCACTGGCATAGAAAGGATGTCGTAAGGAAGCGTATTAAGTAGGAAAAATCAAAGAGAAATATTGAAACAGAGGCATGGAAAGGAGATGGTAGTACTTGAACTTGACTTCAAGCCTCTACAGTTTTCTGCACAGGAGGGAAAAATTCTTTTTTTTTATATTTAGAGCCTACATGGAAGCTGTTGGGAAGGTTGGTCTTAGAGTCATGAGAGCAAAGAGCAAAGATATCTATTTTAAACCTTTCTTAATAGGAAAGGGGGCAGGCATGGGAGGAAATAGTGGGGAGATGATATTATCAGTTCTCTCTCCAAGGAAATGCTTTTCAAAATGGGCTGGTGGTCCTGAGAAAACAAGAGCTTGTTGTGGAGGTTCTCTACTACTCGGCAGATATGAGAATAGGTATTAAAAAGACAGCAATTCTGTGGTTTATATGAACAATTAGGACTAATGAAGGACTACACTTCAAAATAAATGGCAGTATATGAAACACAAGCAGGGCAAGTATCTGCAAGCAATCTAACTATAAGTTCAAACTTTTTCAGATATTTTAGAAGATGTATAAAAWCACTTGTATATACATCGGTCTGTTTCAGCTGAAAATCTGGCCTCCAAGGCCATCTCTGTCTGAAAGAGAAGTCATATCTAAAGTAAACTCAAATAGAGGAGAAAGTAAAGATCATGCAGTATGGCTTTGAGCTTCAGGTTCGTTTCAATAACATTAATTTCCTCAGGGTTTTTCTGGGTTTTTTTCACATCAACTAGCTTTTCCCTGAAAAAAAAAGTTCCTCTTTGTCCAGTAAAAATATTTGAGTGTGAAATTTATGGTATGCCAAAGCATGTTAAATTTAGCAAAAGTGTTTTGCTTTTGCTCAAGTAAATGTAGACTTCCTGAGGTCTAATTCATGACTTCAGAAACTTCTGCCTTGGCCCCACAGTCCACGTTTTACTCAAGATGTGGAGTCAGTACAAGCCATTGCTCCCCTTACTCCCCTTAATGTGTTTTGCTATTCTGGAGAAATCTCCACAGACATCCTTTTAAAACTCTCAAATCTCAACATTTGGATGTGAGAACTCCTGGTGTTTTCTGTCTTTTCAAGTCCTTTCATATTCATGTTAAAGAATTCAGATGATCATCTTATTAAAACAAGCAAAGATGTAAAACATTAAACCAAGAATCTTGCAAGAATAAGCTTTCTTGCGGTATTTACAAAAATTTTTGTTTGGAGCAAAAATTCCRGGGAAGCTGACTTCCTCTTATAATTTTACCACTTCTATCTTAAATTTAGGAAATAAAAGTAAACCAAACCACTTTAAATCATATGGCTTTTTAATCCAAATGTCCCAAACTTGTGACTTGGTAACTTGGTCTTGTATTCACTATAGAAAAACAGTTCTGCAGGGATCAGGAGTTAACCTCAACCAACTAAATTGTGTGACAGCTACAAATTTCTGTTTCTAGGATTCCACCTCAAGTAAATACTTGTTAAGCATATACATTTTTTTTACAGTGACGACAGAGTCAAAATGACTGCTTTCTGTCAGCTGTATGTATTTTGAAGTTTGATTTTTCTTATGGGCTCTGTGGAAGCTTGTTACCATGTTAAATGCCCAGGTTTCATTAAATACACACCTGAAGGGTAAGTAAATGAATCCCGAATTTCACATTTGAAGGCATGTGTGCTTTTCATGGATTTATGCCAGATGCATTCTTGATTTAAAGAGACATTGTGATAACCTTAACCACACTGTGGCTAGACTAAACCTCAAAGATCTTGTTCCTGGGGGTACTGTGCTTTGAAGTGGCACCACTGACAGTTTTAACTACTGTAGGTATTTATGAGGTACAAAATGGTAGAGTAAATAGGCATAAAATGTGTTTTTAACAGTGTAAGCATCATCAAACTGGATTCTGTTCTTGTGCTCCAAGCATGTTTGCTCAGCTAGTTTTATTTTCTCTCCTCAGCTCTTTTTCTTCTTTTTTTTTTCTTTCTTTACAATGAAACTGCCCTGAAGAAACATAGAAGCAGTGTTTGCCAACTATAATAGAAAACCCATAAAAGTACATATATATATATATATATATTTACTATGAACTCAACCTGCAGCTGTTAAATAATACTGTGCATTTAGCCTGTTTACTTACCAAAGTACTTGGAAGAATATCTATGGATTTTCCACTTTACCTCCAGTGTGTTGCTTTGTCTGTTMGTGATTTATTAATGATACTTGTGATTTATTACTGTCACTTTATTAGATTATGTGCAAATCAGTGACAAAGCACTATGTGGATCATGTCTTGCTAGTCATAAAAGCATTCAAGAAGCCATGAAAATCAGTTAAGCTTGAACCTATTGAATGAAAGAGCATAGTGCTGTCTATTGATCAGTAGCCTTTAGATATGTAATGAATAGTAGTGCTTCAGACMCTGTCAGATAATGTTTTCCTTTGGATCTGATAAATTACACTCTTTTGTATCAGCAGTTTGAGATTTGACATAAAACACTCTCGTATTGGTACTTCTTTCAGCTCTAGTAATGTGATGAACTTACATGGCCACAGCAGATAAATTTTGTTAGAAAAGCCAATGTTTTCTCTTCCAGGATAGTTTGACCCATTTTTTTAATACTGATCTAATTTATGGCAGAAAAATGAGGGCCTACAGTGGTTTGCAGAGTGTATTTATAGCTAGTGGGCACATCTGCATGTGAATGTTGTGCACGATCTCTCATGCATAAACAATATATAAAAGATTGAATTGTAGTTATCTAATATATTTAATATAAATATAGAAGAAGTTATTCTGAATTTCTTATTAAATAGATAAACTCTTTGTAAGTTTAAGTTCTCTGTTGTTGGTGGATTGAATGATACTTAGATTCTAATTACAATATTAGGGCTTGATTTTTTTCCTGCTTTCCAATCTCTACAACCCAAAATAGAGCTGGAGTGCAGATAAAAGTTACCACTGTCAGTTCAATAGAGTTGAAGGCATAGCTCATGATGCAGAAGACCCTGCATTGGTGTTATTCTTTGCAGGTTATCCCTCCGCATGCTAATAGCCACTTATGCACTTCAAAGGGTATATACATGTTCACTGAGCTTTCTCCAGTGGACCTGAGAGTGTGTCCCTCTCCCCTCCTGTCCCTTGTGAAAAAAAAAAATGTATTCAGAAGAATGAGGCCAATAGTCTAATTTATTAATAGGATTAGGGGGCAATAAACTTCTAGCAGCTTCTTTTTCTGAATGTTAGTGTTCTAATCCTCTCTTCAGTGTTTGCTTAAGTTATCTATGTCTCAATTAATTCCTTTTAAAAGCATCTCATTTACGCGATAGTGGCCCTAGGGACTGACTTGGCAGTACAGAAGAGCAGCACCATTAGCCTCATCATCCTCATCAGTGCCCTGATAAGTCAAATAAGTTACTGGTTCCATTTTACTCAGTTAAAGATTTTTTGGGGGCTGTGTGTGCCATTAGAGGCAAAATGCAAGATCCGACATTAAAAGCAAGACCAGATTTTGGTAAAATGCTTGACCCCAAGTTTCCTGCCTTTCAAGCACACAAGGATGCAGACCTTTACTCCTTGTGGCTGCAATGCTCTTACGAAAGCTGGGAGATGAATTTAAAAAATATGGCTGTAAACAGAAATGTCTTAATAAGCAGAGAGTTTTCTTGGTCTGGAAATGCTTGAGGACAAGGGAAATGAAGTATTTATGAGTCTTTATTTGAAGCTGTTATTTTTCTGGCTCTCTGGAACATCTGTTTTGAGACTGACTTTGGAGACCCTAGTTGTGTCTGCTCTTCCAGCAAAAATTCTTAGTAGCTTAAGCAGTAGTGACAATCCCAGCTCACAGTTAAAAAGTGTTGGCCTAAGGAGAGTGAACTGTGCCTTATCTGTTGGTTTAGTTACTGATTTCAAGACAGAAGGACTGCAATTAATATTCTGACTCTTTCAGGCTTTTCAGTCACTTCTGTGTGAACTAACAAAGTTAATTTCCATTTTAAGCTGGTAGCAGATTCAAAAGGTTCTTTTGGCAACACTGCAATGCAGTGGCCACCTAAATAGTAAATGAAAACATAGCTCAGAAAAGTCAAAGCTTAGCAACATCTGCAGTATATTAAGGAAGGTTTTGCAGCTCTAACACAAGACCTAAAAGTGTCCAGTATCCATGCAAAAATGGCTTTTACTGCAACTTGATTTTTGCTCTGGTCTTTCTCAGAATTGACTTAAAGGGCAAATAGACTCCAATGACCACAGTAATTGACCCAACAAAATAAATATAGGAGATGTAAGGGAATACTATTTTAAATTACTGTTTTGTGTGTAAATTTTTACATAAAGAGAGCATAGGTTAAAGTCTAGTTCATTTTAATAAATATTTCTTCTTTCACAAATAAGTATGGTTAAGTAAATAATATTACAAAGGTTTGGATGAAAAGAAAATATTCCATCTACAAAATTTCTTGAGATTAATGTAGATAAATTTTGATGGCTCTGCACAACAATGCAGTTAAAAAGTGTGATCATTATCATACGGCCTGTGATCATTATCAAAAAAAAAAAAAAAAATCAAGTCACACTCCCAGCGCTTTGGAATTTGTTAATTTGGATCTAAATCATTTCATTATTTGATGTTCAATATCGAAATATCGTCAAAACCCGATTTAGTCAAATAATGAAAAAATTCTTCTAAATAATGTTTTGATGAAAAATGAGAGCTTTGCAGTCTAGCACTGAAAAAAAAAACAGGTAAACTGGGCTGAAAGTCATTTTAATCAGAAAAGTCTCCCATCAGTTTGCTCTCTTTAGTCTTCAAAGTCCTGCCAAACTTTACTTCTATCCGTATCTGTTACTGTCTGTGTCCTTACTAAACCATAAAAATCTCATCAGTGGTAATTTCAGATAATACCATGCATAGTCAATCTCTTTCATTTATATGTGGCATATTATTCAGTCTATTCAGACCCTAATTAAAAGCTCAGCTCAGTCCTATAGCCTACAGACAGTGAGGGGCAATAACAAGGGGTGGTTACTGTTCTGACCTTACTCTGCAACCTATCCTGCAGGAAATAGTAATACAAATGGATGAAATCAAAGCTTTTCTATTCTCTTTTTCCCCATTAAATTGTGTCTTTTCATATCCTTATTTAGCTTCTTCACCACAAATTTTAAAGGTAGTGGATAGTGGCTCATTACCTGCTCCACGTGATTTAGGATTTTCAATAAAACTGAAACTCAGCAGGCTTCATAATGTGGGATTGGGCTGTCACTATTAGTGCTCTTACAAGACCCAAAATTCTTCAAGTGATAGTACTTGAAGAATAATAGATAGTGGCCATAATGACCAAAGAGATCACTGTTTTGAACACAGCACCAGGTACTCTATAGCACTGACAGTAAAAGTTTCTAATGTGGTGGATCCTTTAAGGTTGTAAAGAGATCAGTAATAGTCCATCAGATTTACCTTACTGATTCACTCAAGGAAGACGATGCATGCAGACATTTATTTTAAGAACAGTGATTAGTGAATGACCCACAGTATGAATTAATGTGGCATAAATACAATATTTCAATATTTCTTATTAGTGTTGTCTACTGAATGATTTTTTTTGTAAAATGGCACAAAAATTCAAGTCCTTCCTGAGAACCAATAAGATGTAGTTCATGTTCCATTGTATCTTTTCTTCCTTCTGATTTGGGTACTGAATAAGTCAGAACATCTCTAAACTCACTGTTTCTTGACTGACCTATTTTATCTCAGGACCCAAACACARAAAGAACGGAAAAGTGACTATAAAATTGGAAGAACATTGTGACTTGTTTCTAGGAGACAAACTGTAGAGCCTTGCCTTAATGATTTCTTCAAAGTTGATGAATTTCATTCATTGTAGTGCAGTGTTCTGGTGTCCACTCAGTCCGACTTGGATTCCTTGTGTGTACAACCAGGGAGTTCACAATACTTCAGAACTCTGCAGGTTTCAACAGTAAAGTTGAATCTGTTCCATGTTGCTGTAGTTAGTCTCCTCAATGGCTCCTGGCAAGCTCAGCCTAAAGTTAGCCAAAGAGAAAGACTCTCTTTCTCTGAGGTTCTCTGCCCTTCTCATCCGGGGGCAATGGTCTCACGCTGTGTGCCTGGTTCACACAGCTTTGAAGTCAGTTGTTTTGGGGGTCTTTCTTCGCCAGGTATGGAGAAGACGTAAACTTCCAGAGCATGGAAAGTCTTTGGTAGGCTATCAGTTCCTGAATGTTTTTCTGAATAATAACAATCACTTGGCTGCTGTTATTTGATTACAATAATATGGTGAAGTGAAAGTGTCTTGATTCTCACCTCTACCTCCAGGGGTATTAGCTTGAAGAGAAGGCTTTTATCATTGTTACTAGGGAAAAATCTCTCAGCATGGGCTCAATTAGATTAAAAAAAGAGGGTGAGAGCATGAATAGGGCTGATTTCCACACTGTTGATGACAGAAGTAAAAGAAAAAGAGCAGCCACCAATATTCAAGTAACAAACTTGCCTCTGTGGAATGAGGTTTTCTTTGCAGAGCAGAGAGAAATAATTTCATCCATAAACCATTTACAAGAGACTGTGAAGGATCTCCTGAATCTTTGAATCCAGATCTTGCTATTGTGTGACAATATTAGTAAAACTTATACTAGTAATATAGGTTGTATATAGTCTTCATGAAGCCATGAAGTTACATCTTAAAATTATCCCAATTGTAATCTGTTCCAGAACCTTGCTCTATGGAAGGTTAAACCCAGTCATATCATTAAATATATTTATGCAGTTTGTCACACACTGAGCGTTTTTTATGGTTTTTTTATATCCTTTTTAACATAGAAGGAAAAAATGTATAATGAACAAAATATCAGGTCCACTAGGAAAGACCTTTGTACCATTGATATTGGAAAAGAAAGTGCACTCTTCAGACATCCAAGTCAGTATTCTAGGATAAAGCATTTTCATTGAAAGGTAAAATGAGGCTTCGACTTCTTATTTATTTGGGTGTTCCTTTTCATTTTCAAAAAAAATAGTTGCAAAATGAGTACAAGTAAATACTATAAATTATTATATAAGAAGACTGTAGGCTATATGTTACAAAATAACTAAATGAAATTAACGACAAAGTCCTAGGATTAAGCAGATGAAAAGGTCATTCCAGATGGAAAAGAACTCAAGAGCCAGAGCTGTCCAGAGTCCAGAAATTCTTTGTCAAATGTAGGTTATATTAGTCTACTCTTGAAGAGGAGGCTGGGAAAAGAGGCAGAGTTAAAACAGCAGTTAAACGTTTTTGACAAGCGAAATGGAATACAATTGCTAACTCCAAATGGCTGCACAGCTCTCCCATAATGGGTATTTTGCTCAAGCATAATAATAGGAGAAGAGGGAAAATTTATTTTATTTGTCTAGATTATAATCAATCATAAGAAAAAAAAGTCTTTCTTGATTTCCCAGCAGCAATGGGAGCTTTTAAATATTCTGGTTAGTTATACAAATTATATCCTAAAAAAAAAAAAATTATTAGACAAACAAGATACAGAAAATTAATTTCTAAATTTGTAATTATTGGTCATTCCACTGCCTGTTTGCCTAGCTGCATGCCTTTTTTCTTTATTGTCTCTAAAGTGCTCATGGGTGTAAAATCATGAAAACACTAGAAAAGTCTCAAAATAAAATGATTTTTTTTTCTGGCAGTATGTCAGTTCTAAAAGCCATAAAGACCTCTCCTGAAACATCAGGATTGCAAAAATTTACTGAATTTTGCCAGATTATTTGCTTATGATGAAAAATCCCTGATGGTTCTGGTGGTTTCTGGACAGTGATGTAAGAAATTGTGCAAGGTGATGGTGGGCAAATGATTAAAAAGTACCCTGCAGAGCTCTAGCATGCAAGAATTTCAGACTGCCTAAGCACTATAGTATATTATCTAGCTGTTAGAATATTATCATTCCTAAATTTAAACAGCATAAAACTGCAGCACAGGAAACCCCACCTTGTTCCCATTAAAGCCAGTGCTGTAATGCCTGGAGAGCATCTTGGCTGTACGGGCTCCAAGGCTGAACCTGGGAATAGTCAGCATATGATTTTGCTTTTCCCTATGTACTTAGAAGAAAAAGGGTAAAGAAATTATCCCTTAATTTTATATATATTCTGTGAGCCTTGAAAATTATTTTAGTTAGGAAGCACAAGAAGAGATTCCGGGCTTCTCCTTTCCCTAGACTCTCCAGAGGGCTAGACAGAGGAGAAAAGATGTGGGCCGAAAGGAATCTCTCCAAGTCTAAAGAAATGAGTCGTGGACCATGTAAGCTTGTGTGCATACTCATTATTAACTTCCAGGAATCATTTGACCTGGAATTTCCTACAGGCAATATTGTGTCTAAATGCAAAATCCTGATGTTTTGCCATGATTCGCTGGGAGGCCTGCCACACAAATTATAACCACTTGCTTAAATTTAGTATTGAAGTAGCGGTAAATGGATAGTCTTAGCTGTGATCCTGAACAAGTCTAAAGATTGCTCTCCTGCTGTGCAGAAGTCAGGAAGCTCTGTTTTATCACAGTCCTTGCAGTGCCACCTGGACCTTGGAAAAGACTGGGTTTGTTAAAACAAGAAGTCAGTTTAGAAGCAGATAGCTCTAATGTGTATGTAATGTGTAATGTCAGTTTTATGGATGTAATCCTTCAGTTTTAATTGGATTTTTAAATTTAATCTAAAATTGAATTCCTCCAACCCCATTTAATTTCCATTTCTGCGTGCAGCTTCACTTTATGCTTTTTATAACAAAAAGTCTTTTAAAGTTGATAAATGGCTGCAAAGACTTTGCTTTTACTTTGTTGCTTTTCTGTTTATTTAACCAAGAGCAGCTCTTTCAGTCCTGACCCCAGCCTTGTCAAATAGACTGTGTTTGTCAAACTGCTCATGCTCCCATTAACTCCTAGCTGTTTCAATTGTCACTTTTGACGAATGGCTCAAATACTACTAGCATCATTAAAAGCAGAGATACTGAGGATAGTATTATGTTATATAGAGTCCAAATACATACCATAAATAGCAAAATCCCAAGCAGAGAAAACCTTTTATTACATAAAGGAAATTGCAAGTGGTTTAAAACTAATCTCATTTAATGCCATCTTTCATATGTGCAGGAGCAAGGAAAAAAAAGCCCTTAGGTTTCATGTTTGGTATTATCTCCTTATGATTAAAGAACATTTTACAGAGTTCATGCAAACGTTTGAGACTGCTTAGGGAACTGAGCCTGCTTAGTATGAACAAAAGTGATAGCACCGTTCCCACACCACTTTGTAAGGACAGAAGAGCCTCACTCTTTCTAAATTGCTTATTTCTGTAAGGAAGAGCTTCCTCCGGATTAAGTTGCGTGGCCTAATTGCTGAACAAGTTTTCCTCTTCCCGCAGTGCCCTTCGTGGTGCACAGGTGAGGAGCAGCGCTGGCCGAGCTCCTGTTTTGCAACCCACAAGAAAAAGCTGTGCGAGGTCAGGCTGGCCAGACCAGGGCAGAGCGCRGCTCTCTAGTTACGCTCGAGCTAAAACATCCCAGTTTATATTGTCTGGTGGCCTTGTCTGCCCTTTGCTGCGCTCACGGAGCAGCGTGAGCCAGGAGCAGAGCTCGGGATTAGTGCTGGAAGGCTGGGTAAGAAGAAAGAGTAAATATTTTGGTTTAGTTGCTGTTTGGGGGTTGTTTCGGATGTTAGGTGTTTTTAACTGTAGGAGTTGTGCTAAAGGCCAAGGATTGGTAATTCCTGACAATTCTTTACAGTTTTGAGCCAACTATTCAGAAGTGTTTATACAGATGCATGTAAATATTCAAAGTTATCTACTTCTAGACTGGTGGCATTGCTATGATAGTTAACCCCAAGTCAGAGTTACTGTTAAAGTGTCCTTTTTTATGTTTTGATTTAAAATTAAAAAAAAAAAAGCTTTGTTCTAGATTGCATTCCAAGTATACACATATTTATATAGGCTGGTTCTAATATTCGTCGGTGTTACTTATGTGGAATTTTCATCATAAATGGGTACACTTCTGTGGTGTATTTTTTCCTGGACAGCAATATAAACCATTGCAATGAGGGCAGCAGGCAAATCATTTAAGCAGTTCTGAAAAGGCATCAGAAGTTGGTCCTAAAAGTTTATATTGCACAAAGCAGCAGCTGCACACTGTTTTTTTTTCTCCTCTCTAAAAGATAGAAAGACAGAAAATAATTTTTTTTAGGGAGGGATGGAGGGAAACATGCAGGATGTTTAGTACTGAGATTGAGGCATTACTAGACTAACTTAATGAATTGCATCATGGCCAAAGCATAATGTAAAGATGTAGTGAGTGTCATTAGTAGCTACTGGGTTCATTTAAGTCCTTTCTCCTTTCTCAGATGCTGTAAGCACCTGAGCTCATGGGTGGGCTGTATCCACACTCAGGAAAGATGCCAGGGTGGGCAGCCAGCATCAGGTAAGTCCTGCTGTTGATGTCTGACTCTTCCCCACTCAGCCCACACTAAGGGAGTGGTCATATTTATTATTTGCTCCTGGGTGGGAAGCTGCTTCTCTTTCTCTAGCCCTTGCTGGATTAGCTCTGTGAACATTTAAAAAACAGCTGTGTGCAGGGTGGGGTCAGTTTGTCCAGGTCTGTATATATTTGGTTGCAGTGATCCAGACATGAGTTATGCAAACTTATTTAGCACTTTTCATCCAGATAAACCAAGAAGCTGCCTTCCTTGCTGCACATAATCAGTAATGTTTATTGTCTGTCCTAGGGTGACTCAAGTAACTGATATGTGTTACTAGAATCCTAAATATATATTTGGTAGTCTAAATAGTTTGTATTTTTTTAATTAATGAAATTAATCACAGCCCTTCTGTCATTATTCAGAGTGATCGTACTATTAATGAGCACAATGCATTTATTAGAACAAATGCTTTTTTTCCATCTGCAACTGTATTCTTGTCTCCACCAGAATTAAATACTAATCAAAACAAAGTAGGAAAGCCGTGATCATTCCCTRATGGGGGCTTCCTGCATTTTTAATCTTGATTTGCTTGTGTCATTAGTTTTCTGTAGCTCTCGGGGGCACTGAAGCCTGCAAAATGTGAGGAGCTCATGTGATTAACCCCATTGGAACTGGGTGGATAGGACTTAATACTGCTCTTAATACTGCTCTCTATGGGATAGGCCTGTAGCCATCCAGTTACATGCAGCTCAGAATTAATTACACATTTGTACTTACGTATGTCCCCAAGCACTGAGTCCCCAGCCCATGTGTGTTATCTCACTCACTGTAGTGACACCAGTGTTTGGGAGAAAACAGGCTTGGAGGTCTGTAGGCTCCGTGGGTCTCTAATGAAAAATGCTCTGGTTCTTCTAGAAAAGTTGCATTGTGGATGTCAGTATCYCCTCACTTGTTAAATCAGTGGAGCGGGATGTTTGGCTCATAGTTCACTGAGAAGGCATCAGTAAGGTTGAAACAAAACATAAGAAAACRGTGGTTTGCTGTGCCCCCTTGCTCAGAGTATAAATGATCCTGTCAGGAGTTTTGAAGTGAACGCTGCCGTCTTTTCCTGGAAAGCATCATTGGCAGAAAAAGAGTTTTCAGCAGGGCTCAAGAACTGAGGGAAAAAAGGGTATAAATCAGTTAGCAAGTTGACCCACAGGCAGCCAAGCTAAAGAAGCCTCATTTCCTATGGATTGCTGGTGGGGTGGGTTTTTTTTTCTTTCTTTTTTTTTTTTTTTTTTTTTTTTGCCACATCACCTGCTTTCCAGCTCTCCACTGCAGCCCTCCCTGTCCTTCATGACATTGCTGGCTGGTGAGGAGGACCATGAGCATGGGCAGCCCAGCTCTACATGAGTGTTCATGCGCCAGACAGCCCTGCCTGCGTGGCTGTGTCGCAGCTGCAGGCTGTTCCTGCTCCTCTCTCCAGAATACCCCAAATTTAGCACCATCTCCTCACCCTGTACCTATCTTGCACAGAGCCTGTGAGACTTGATGGTTCCTTCTGTAAAACTTAGTAAAAGCTAGATGGGGGAAGGAGCAAACAGATCATAGTCAAACATTCACACTGCCCAGGTCTCTTGTCATACCAGTTTCCTCAGGAATGGAGTATTTATGCGAGAAGTGAGTATTTTTAGAAAGTGGATATTTAACTTTTCTGTAAAAGTAAGTAAAAAGATGCAAAGAAACACTCACAGAGAAATGGGCCATGTTTTCTCTGACTAAGCATACCATATTCCACAAAATACATTGCCTCTCCTGGCTGCTTGCTTCCTTTGGAACAGGCCCTACCTAAAACACAGAAGACCATCAGCAAACCAGCTCAACAAATCCAAACACCAGTTTCTCCCTGGGAATGACCCTGTTGGTGTCAACAGCATTAGAACACATTAATTTATTCCATTGTTTCTGAGCTGTGTATTTCTGTTTAATAGTATGTCAGATTTCCTTTTTAATGACATATTAAAAGTCTAGGACTAGCTAAATGAGGTCATGCTGTGGGATACAGGTGATATCATATCTGGCAGAGCAACTACCCACTTTTATTTTCTTCATCTTGTTTTTCTTGCTTGCTTGTTTCTTCAGCTTGCCAATGTATGTTTGCCTTGTGCCTTTCCACAGAAAGAAAATGAGAGGCAGAGAGTAAATAAGGGTAAAGATAGGAAGAAAATAGATAATAAGMTATTTTTGGCGTGTGTTATAAAGAACTTCTGTGGAATTTGGAATTTTACTAAACAAAACAAAAATCAAACATTTGCATTTTTATCCAAATCAAATCAGAAGTATTTTGCTCAGCTTTGAAATTCCTGAGTGTCTGTAAAGAATGATTTTTTCCTGTCACTAACATTASCTTGTCACCAGATCTTGTCTGCAAGTTCATGATCAATGACGTATGTGTTTTGTGTTATCTGTTTTACTTCTGTCTTGCATACATAAGGACTCTACTTTTTCAAAGAAAGTGTGTCTCTGGGACTGCTCTGTTTGGATCCATTAGGATAATAAATTACACATACAATGAGTCCTTACTGGTTTGAGAGTTTCTCCTTTCATTTTTTCCTTTCCAAAATATACATCCTTCAGAGTTTGAACATTTTGGAAAGGACTGGATGTCATTTGTAATCATTCATTAGTAARTATTGGCTGCAATTTTTGTGCTTCTCTTTTTCTTTTGCTATCATTTCTAACATACCAGAATATATTTCTAGCAGTTCAAAGATAACAGTCAGTGTCTACCCAGATTCGAGCATTTTCCCAGTGTCCAGAAGCTATAAGACAGAGTAACCAATAGGAATGATAAATTATATTTTAGCCATGTGTGAAAACTTTTACTCTGAACAAAGCCACTAAGAACTGAAATTCCCTCATGTTCAATTCTCTTATTCTTAGTGCTATAGGATACTATTCACCTGGRTGCTATGAAAGTTCCAGTTTTATTACCCAGGCACAGCTTTCTGCTCATCATCTTTCTCATTGTTGCTCTACTCATGTGAGTTTTCAGCCTGCCCAGCTTGGCTGAGTGTGAGCATCTGTCCAGAGRCATCCTGAGAGAGTCTTTCTTCTGGGATACCTGGTGCTTGCTGTTTCTCCTTGAAATTCAAGGGGACTTCTTCATTTCAAAGGTATGAGTGACTGCTATGCACAGATAAACTAGGCTTTTAGAGGTCACACTCAGCAGCTTGTGGGAATATTTCAGTTAGGAAGCCTCATGTCCRACTTGGGCACCAAAAACATCAGGTTACAGATCATCATGCTTGTTTTTCCCAAAACACAAGCAGTCTCCTGACCTCACTAATTTTCTGATATAAACTGGGAATCTTTTCATGATAATCAGAGTCAAGTACCCATTCCAGAAAGTCATCATGATGCATTATAAGCACTTACATGAATTAGAAAACAAAACAAAACAGGCAATCTACCACTTTTCAGGATTAATTCTATTAAACATTTTATGTGTGGTCCTTAAGTGGACAGAATGTTGCACTAATGTGTGACTACATGGTAATTAAGCTGCACTGGGGAGGTTTTGAAAGAGGCAGATAAAAGTAAATTATGGGAATGAAAGCAACTGCGCTTTTGAGGACAGCATTGTGCTACACTAGTTCAGTGAAGTGTTGCTAAAAATGTCCCCTGCCTGTCACATTCAGACACGCATCCAGAAATTTGTCAAATGAAGTTTTTTATTCTCTAGTAGGATGAATCTCTTTGGAAAACCTTCTTCATCCTSTCTCTCTGCAGAACTAGCAGGTTTCTTTAGCAGACAGCTATACTTAAGCACTCAGGGCAGTAGGTGACCCTTATTTTGACCATCAGGGCTGTTTTCTTAAATGGATTAGCAGCCATAATGATGAATATAGAGCCTTTTTTTCCCATACGTCTGGGGAGGGGAGAGTGTTACAATTTCATATGCTTAATGCTTTTCTAGATTTACAATTATGCAGCCTGTTGTATTGAACATCTGATTCYGGTTCGGGTGATTTTCTCTGGTGGAAAGGTACCAGGAGGGCGACCTGGAGCAGTTCTCAGGCTCTCAAGTCATAGGGTTGGAGGCATGGATCAGTCTGGCTAGTTTGAAGCAGAGGACTCCAGGGCTTCTGTGCTTACACATAGTGGCAAGAATATACAGTGCCTGTTCCCTCTCCTAGAGAATTTTAAAGATTGTAAGATATACCTTTTAACATACTGAAATCTTCAACAAAATAGATTTGTTTTTCTCTGCCTTGGACTAGATGATTGCTACTTCAGGTGCAGTTGTATAGTATTCCAGGTAATATCAGGTTTCATTAAAATATGAAAAATAATTAAAAGAAAGKCAGGAGCTAAGAGTTTGCAGTCGGCGGGCAGAACTTTTTCTAGCTTGGATCGTGTCTGGTATTGCTTTCCACCAAGACACTCAGATGCTTTTTTATCTTAATGAACTTGTTATGTCTGAGATGAAATGCAGATTCTGTGGATAATTTATTAAGAAAAACATTAGTTTCATGTGAGTAGCATTCAGACCAACAGGGAATTTATATGTGGAAATCATATATAGGAATAGGGAAACACCTCATAAAAAGAATGACTGCATGATCAGCAACTGTAATTTATGTGCTTTCTTTTTTAATAAAAAGTTTCTTCAGACCTTTTTGCCCCTAGTTGCAACTCAGCAAGGTAGTCACAATTCTGCAAACAGAAGTTTCTGTTTTCAGTTGTAAAATCTCTTCATACATGAGAGGTACAGTAAGGACACCTTCCTTCACTACAGAAAGCTGTAGTGAGTGATGGTAAAAACATTACATGTAAAGTAGTATGGTAAATAGAGAGATAAGAAGATACTAGACAAAGATGGTTGTTGGTTTTGGTGGCTGATCATGACAGCTGTGCCTGTGTAATCCATCCTCCTTATGCTTAGACTCTGTATTTATCATGTACAAAGATGCAAAATTTGCATGTGGTATATATGTTCATAAATTATCATTTTATACAAGCCAAATATTGTGGAAATAACTCAATTTAAAAATTGTATTTCTAGTAATGTTTCTGTAGTGAAAACTCTAGATGCTGCAAAGTGCTGCTTTCAGAGAGAGACCCGCCTAGCCAGGGAATCTTCCTTAGACTCCTCTTTGCCTCCACATCTGTAACAGGAAAGTGAAGGCTCAGCTGAAAATTTCCTAGCACATGAGGTAATGAGAAAATTGTGGATACCTGGTAACATAATAGTTGGAGGATAGCTGACATAATCTCCTTGGCAGGCTTGTGACAAGCCCTCCATGGATTCATTCCTTCATGGATATGATTAGGTGCTGGGAAAAGCTGCTGCAGTAGGTGAGCAAGATTTTTCCCCACTGAAAGCCTAAAAAGTGTTTATTACTTCCTTTTACATTGCAAAAACATCACTCATCTGTCATTTTGATGATAGTCAATCTCTTCCCATCTGCTTTTTCCTGATATGCTCTGCCCTACATCTCTTTTGCACATGTTATTAATGCTTCCTTCCAGCAGATTTCCCAAGATCTGCAGTATTACTGCTTGTATCTTCTATAGCAGCCAAACCACTGGAGCCCTTGCAACAAAATCAGAAGGGAATTCTTCGAGTTTTGTTCACTTCCTAAGGAATAAATTAGGGCAAAGACTCACCTTCAGCTATTACTCAGTTAGTCCCAAGAAAAATTCACCTGGGTCATTCCTAACTTGTTACAGGAAGTTAAAGAACATCAGGATTTGGCCTTCTATGACTTGGATACTTTCTAAATTATATTCCTTGCCAAAATGCTACAATTGGAAGAAACAGAGAAAACTGAAAATTTTCAGCTATTTCCTCTGTTCTCTCCCTCCACCGCAAAACCTTGCAAGCTCTGAAAGTTGAGGCACGTGAAAGTCACCTGCAGAAAATCACACCATGAACCACTAATGAAGCAAACAAGTCCTTTATTCCTGGTTTTATAAGAAACATTTTCCAATGTATATGTACTATATTTCTGCAAGAGCTATTTAATGTTGGTAGGTGAAGAAACATATGCTTGCTGGTTTTTCTACTCTTTTTTTTTCCCCTCCTTCCCTCTTTTGTGGCTTCCTGGCATAAGTGGTCCCAGCAAACCACTGTTTGAGGTCCAGGAGTAATTCCTTACCACAGGCCCAATGGTAACCTCAGTGACAGCTGCTGAACCTCTGTGATCACACGTTCCTAGCACCCTTCCCTGCCAGTAGTGGTAGGAAACTCCAGTTTATGTTAATAAGTGTGGAGCGTGGCCAAAATATTTTGAGTTTTCCAACCTGAAAGGGTAATGAAGCTACCTCTGTCTCCGTACGCTGGCAGGAGAGCAAGCTAAACAAGTGGAAAATGGGTTTCAAAGTTGAAATGCATAACACAAACTCTGCAGCTTTTGAACTTCCACTGAGAGCTGAGAATTTCATATTTCCACTTTTTTTTTTCTTTTTTCAGCCTAGCTACTCCGTTTAGCACACACACCCACAGAAAAGAGCTGAGGGAGGAGAGCAGACTCTTTCTACAGATTTATTTTATGCAAATCTTCTCAGAAGGATTTCTTAGTTTACTCAAAACKAACAAATTGTTTAAATATATAAAGTAAACCTGGAAACTTTTTCCCATAAACTTTGTTAAAATCTACCTATTTATTCAAAAGTCTCCGCATCACTGTGAGTGTGATCAAATTCTTCAGGCTTGCTTCAAAAAGCTCCCTCTTTTTGTCATTCATCCCTGACCTCTTCCCTGCTAGTCCTGGGATGAAAAGCAAGCCAAAGATCTGCTGAGAAATGGGCCGAGCCACTGCTGACCTTTGCAAATCCAATTTCTTCAAAGCGAGAGCTAATCGACGTGTTCCCACGCTATGTATTGCTGTAACATACGATGCAATTCAAGGAATGAATTCACCATGGTGCAATCTCATTTTGAATCCAGTTTTCTTGCTATGTGTCAGAGGGTGAAAGAGGCAGAGTGTGGTACAAATTATAAAGAGCAATCGCAAACAAGTTTCACAAACCACGTAGGTCTGTCTTTAAAATATTTCATACAGTGGAGGAGTTCTTTTCATGAAAGTTTTCCTCTTAAAAACAGAGAGACATTTTGTAGTGATTAAAAAAAAAAAAAAAAAGGCAATATGCAGATAGTTAGAGAATTTGTACTGAGTACTCTCATACTGGAAAAATCAGCTCTCTGGTGATAGGATTTGATAYGTAGCTAAGGACCTGTATGGAGATATTTGTGTGCTTAGGAGATATAAATGAATGGGATGACAGAGTGGGAATGATGGAATGAGGAAGTGATTTAAAATAAATATACACTCACTATCTCTACATATCAGGTTTGATGCAAGCCCTCTTCGGGATTTATAGCAGTGAAATGGGTCCCTTCTGTGTGAGCTCTTACAGCCCACAGTGCCACAGGTGCATCTAGAGGATATAGGCAGGAAAAGTATAGCTCAATTCCTAAACCTAGATCTTTTAAAGGGCATGAAGAGGTTGGTGTGGTACCTCTCCTTCCCAGAAGGAGCTGATGCTCATATCCCACAGGGTTTGCTGTGACCCTGAGAATCAGGGCTGGCAATGCACTTCAGCCGCCTTATGTGCCATAAACAACACCCGTTTGCATAATGCTGCTTTTTGTCTGGGGCAAAAGTGAGGGGGAAAAAAAAAACCACACTAGGAGATTCTCTATCCTCATTTAAGCACTGTAGAGCACATGCCACGGGTAGCACATCTCGGCCAGTCTCTCAGCACCTAAGGCAGGTGTTGTGTCGCTCCAGGTTTTCAGTTGTGCATGTCCTCCCCTGAGACCTCCCTCTCCCTCAGGAGCTGGGTGGCTGTGGCATCGTGGAGGTTCCTGCCCCTCCTTACTGCAGACCACCTGGCACGTGGCGTATCTGGCCATTTTGGCCAAATGGGAGAACTCTGAGATATTATGACCTATTTATTTCATTTTTGTCTTCRTTACACAAGTGCAATTCCATTAGGGCTGATGTAATGGACTACTGGGCTAAACTATGCCCTGGCTTTGTAGGCTGAAGACTTTCAAATGAAGCCTCAATGTTCTCATATTTAAGTTGTCCTTAGCAAAGCAAGTGAAAATGTATCGTTGTTCTCAAGACTGATGAACTAAGAAAGTCCTTTTTTTTATTATTATTATCTTTAAACATGAATAGCAAGTTTTCTCTGTTCATGACTGGTTTGTAAGAGTTTGCTRGCTAACCAGATTTGGAAAACTTTCTCTCTCAGCAATTACTGAAGTAAGAGAATTGTTTGTGTTTTTATTGCTCTCTAAATATTGTTGTTATTCTCTTTCCCAGGACATGATTAGATTTTCCAGTCTTCTGGACATCAAAGATTTTTGAGAGGAGATTGTATAAACTGGATAGGTAACAGCTGTTACCAGACAGATTTACTGGTAGAAARGAGAGAGGACTAATTTTTTTTATGTGTTTCCTCCCACTGCTGGCACCTTCCAGTGTGGCATGCTGTTGCAAAGCTATGGCAGGGAATATCTTTGCACAGAGGGAGCCCTTATCCACAAAATCACACTTACCTTTGGGTTTCACCAGTGTTCCTAAGTAACTTTTCCAAATGCCTTCATCATATCTCTTAGATCCTGTCTTAGACTCTTAGACTCTGATAGTTTATCAAAAGAAAAGAATGGAAAATAGCTCTAACTTTCTTAGTTAGTGGCACTGCTAATTTTTCATTTCTGATTTTTTCAAGCCACAGGAGTTTCTGTTTGCTTCAGTTCTCTATGTCTCTGGGCACTTGAAACTAAATTTATTTCTGCAAGACAGGTRCTACGTCATGCAATGAATTTAAAGCACACATACAAAACAGAGATAATGTTTGACCATTAAAACTGAAAAGAGGTGTCTTGAACAGCAAATTCCACCAGAAGAAAAGCTGCACAAGACTGAAGGAGAATTTCAGCTTGAATATACTGCAGTGTCTCCGCTGGCCTCCTCCCATTTAATGCAGCAGTGAACTTTTGTGTAAACCCTGTTTATTCTTCAGCTGGTTCAAAACTCCATTTTCTCATCTTTTGCACGATTTACTATCTAGGAAAGTTCTTGGAGGGGAAAGGGTGATTTGTAAAATTGCAAAATATTTGTTGATCCAAACAGATTGTGTAAATATATAAAAATATGATTTTGAGGATTACCATACTAATAAGAAAGAAAAAAAAAAAAAGACCATTTTCAGATTAAAGCGTCCTAGAGTTTTGCCCAGAGTCAAAGAAAATAACCCTATTTCTCCTTTGTATTGTTTTAGGTCTGATCTACTCAGTTTCATATTTTCATGCTATTTCTTAAGTATCTACCCTTTATGTTTTCTAAGCTTCAGCAAAAGGCACTTTCAATATATTCCACTTGGTGTCTGCAAAAAGTGCCCTATATTCCTATGAATACTGTAAGACAGACTTGCAGCCTAGTGTGAGAGAGACAGACATCAAACCATTTGTTTGGGATGGGACAAGAAGACACAGGCTAGATTAATACTTCTGATCGTTTCCTGCTCTGGGTAAGATCAAAATCTTATCACAATTGCAGAAGAGGAGGTTCTGGCTTCGTGGAGTCTGTGAGGATCCCCAGACCTCTGCAGAAATTACTCAAATGTCCAAAAAAAATCTTAATGCTATTTGTTTTTCTTATGTGCTCTAGGCTTTAATTACTTTCAAACCTTTTTCTTCTCTCTCCTTCATTCACTAACTGACTTCTGCTCAATATATTTAAACTAAATGTCTGCAAAGAGAGGAAACTCTTTTAAAAGCGCTACCGAGATTTTGCACAAAGCCTAGATTTCTTCTTTTTTTTTTGCACAAGCAGTGCAATTAATGGCTCTGTTAGCAGAGAGGTGAAGTTTTCCATCTTTAGTGATCATTTAGGGCTAAAGCAGAGAGTAAAYTGCAAAGGCAAAACTATACAGCAGGTTTCCAGTCTAGCTGGGCAATTTGCTGCAAAAGCAGGAGAGTGAACCCTGTCCATTGCCCTCTTGCTGTGGTAGTTTGCCGTTCAGCTGTGGCTGCAAATGTAGCGAGGATTTTTTTTTATTATTATAAAGAAGGAGTTTCAAAGGTATCAGTTTGCAAAACTGGAGGAGTTGGCAGGACTCAGGTTCTGGAAACAAACCTGCTATGATAATTGCTTTTCCTTTTGTTCATTTTGTCTGATTATAGTCCAGAGCCAAGAATACTCCAGTAGCCTGCAAAGCTGGAAGCTAACCAGACTCTCGGAATGGGCTGCAGTTCACTGAGGGATGGCGAGAAATGTGTTTTTCTTCTTTAGGATGTTGTTAATAGTTTTGTATTGCTTGCCAACTTAATAAAAAAAAAAAAAAAAAAAGATTTGATTTGAGACAAGAGGGCTAATTGAGAAAGCACCTTAATCTCTCTTGAAGAGAGCAAGTTTTCTGTGTACAATTTATACAAATAAGGAGAAAAAGAGAGAAGTCTGACTGAAAATGAAAAGTATGGTGAAATCCAGATTACAGTCTTTTCTACATATAGCCCTTTCARCCCTCCAAAACAGGTCTTGTGAAAGTTACCCTAACAGCTTACATATACTGAAAAATTACTCAGGTTAGTACATGAGCAGACGAACCTGAGATACCTAGCACAGATTTAAGCACACTTAGCACTTCTGTTGGCAATGACTGTTGTAAATCACAGCCGTTCAGTGACAGTCTCTCACATCCAGAAGAGAAGGCCTTGGTGGTAGGTCCAATAATTAGTAAGTGCTTGTGCAAATGATTGCCAATCTGTAAAAGTAAATAGATATTTTATAGATAATTCAGGCCTAGYGTGTCTCATCAGTGACTATTAAAAAAAAAAAATCATTATCTAGTATTTACCAGAAATGAACTCATAGCAGCTTCAAGATGTCAGGCCAGTGATGTGAAGCAGTACAGAGACTGTGAAGTTTAATACTAAACAGGGGATTAAACCACTATGGACCTGGAACTACACTGTGAACATACAATAATACTTTTCTTCTAAAAGAGACTACAGCATCTAAAATACAGGACAAATTAAAGTATAGTAACCCTGAAAGCATGAACTGATCTAACCAATGTTGTATCATTTACARGAAAAAGAACTGAGCTTATTGATGTTTCAATGCATTGATACAACATTTATCATGATGGAAAAGCATATACCATGGATACAGTCAGATTTTCTCTGGCCTTTTTCCAATTTCACATGTACAGCACTTTGATCCATGTTTTAATGCAGGCATGTACAATCCKAGGAAACTTGCTGCCCAAAACTGCCCAAAAATAAAGCAATTTAATGATGTACTTGCATAGGAAGTAATTTATTCCACATGCTTTACTATGAAATTCTATCTCTAATTTTGTATTTCCAGTGCCAGTAAATACTTATATTCTCATGCAGTTTAGGAATGAATGATAACAAAACAATGATATAGAATGGATTTTGAACTCTATTATATTCCTATATCCCTCTAAATTCACAGAACTTTCAGAGGCCTCAGAACTGTTGCTCCATGGATTTTTATCCCTTTGCATTTGCATTGATAATCACCCAGGTTTTTAAGCTGATGATCCAGTCCAGCTATTCAAAGCAGTTTCAGCTATAGCACTCACAATGTTCATGAAGTTCCTATAACCCTAGATGATGGTAAATAGGTATGAAGATGAAGCGAGCTTTTAAAGATGGAAACTACTGATATTTATTTACTAATATCTAGATCTATTATGTCACTAATGCTCTTTGGGAAAGTTCTGATTTATAAAAAATGATCTCATKATGTGTTTTATCTTATTGGCTTCTTGCCATATAGCCAGAATGCAGTATACGTAGAGAGGCATTCAAAATGCATGCTTCAGCAGTGTGCATGCAGAGAAAGAGTGCAAAGCTGGTTTTCATTTTCTGGAAACAGAAGCTAGTTACAGTATAGCTCTAACTGAATGGGTTTTTATTATTGGTTTGGGGATTTTGATTTTAATTGATTGCTTTGATTTTTGAGTCACATCTTTCATGGACACCTCCCAAGAAAAGTCCAAGTTTCACAAGTTACCTTAGAGTGAATATAATGCTTCTGAAAAGTTTGCTGGAAATGGTCGTTCTCAGTCTTCTCACAAATCAAACACCTACAATTGTTTCTGCAGGATTCCGGAAAATTCCCATATAACATATTGCACATTTTCCCTCCTGTGTTTTGAAGATGCTGCTTTAGGAAAGAAAAGAAGGCCTAAGTGGATTTTCTAAACTACCAAAAAGAAAAAAAAAAGTCTGTTTAAGAAAGAGCAGCTTAAGAAATACCTAGAAGTCCCAAGATCGCACTAAGGAGATAGCTCTAAAAGCTCCATAGAGCTGTAGAGCTATTCAGCCATGCACGAAACATTATTAACGAAATAGTGGAAGGGAAAAAAAAAAGAAAAAAGAAAAAGAAAAAAAAAAGAAAAAAAAAGTGATCTTGATCAGAAATCCAAACTTCCAGTAAAAGGCTGGTTAAGATATGTGCCAAAGAGGGATTAAATTTACAGTTTTATTTATGGGCACTTTACCTGAGGTTGCTTACAATGATCTGGGTCTTCAGAAAAAGCCAAAAGACCAGAAACTCAGGAACATCAGAAACTTTGTTAATATATTCTCTTGAGCACATTTTTCTCAATTTTTTCATCTAGTTACATTTATAAAGTTATAGATTAGATATAGATGGTCACAGATAGAATCGTTTCCTTTTCTCACAGTCTATTCTCATTGTGTGGTTTGGCTCTCTTTGCCTCTCTTGGCTCATTGATTCATTTTTCTTATCTCTGTTGAAGGAATGCAAATACCATATACTCACTTCTCAGATGATTTTTCAAACCAATGATATTTGAATGACTGGAAATTAGAAAGTTATTTTGCTAAACGTTTGGTGGTGGGCAATCTTTTTGTTTATTTGTATTTATGCTCCCATGACAATATTCTGGTAAGATACAAGATAAGATTTTAATTTCCAAGAAGTAGACTAATCTGTAAAACTTGAGGTGAAATATTCATTATGACTTTTCAAGCAATAAGACAGCACTTAATGAAATAAAAAGATATACTTATGGAACTGTACAATGGATTTTTTTTTAATGAGAGTGTTCAAAAGAGACCCAGGAAGTTCAGAAATTGTGTAGGAAGTCATGCACTCACAAGATCCAGTCACTGATCTGCACAAGGTTTAGTCAGGGTTCACATCCTGATGCTTTTGCATCCAAAAGAGAACAAGCTGATACTAATTTGAACAGCTGACATATAGCTGATATATAGTTCGCTTGCTCCAAGCCTTGTTAAGTAACTGCTGCATTTTTTAAATTCTTCATCTTTTTTAGCTTGGATGCTACTGCTCGGGCAAGTTTTCATAATACACTTCAACCATAGAAAAGAGCTGTGTTGTTCTTGCTTCTGCCACATTTTCCACCAAGATGTTGACTTAGAGAAAGACCTGCATATTTATTAAACTGTAGGGTTACTTCAATTATGCAGGCTTTAGTAAATAATCACTGATTACCTAGCAAAAGTGTGAGAAATGATATTCACTGGCAGATGTACAAAGTTTTGCAAGTACGTCTGGAGCTGATAAAACTACTAAAAGCAAATGGAAGTGCAGTGTTGGGAAATTTAACAATGCAAAGTTTGCAGTTGCTTCTCATGATCATATGTGCAGTATATTGAATACTTTATGGATCAGGTTCCATTCTCAGTCTTACTCATGTGAATCTAGAGTAATTTTTCTGAGCATAGCTGGTTCTACAATCTGTCTCTCTGTTAATTTGACTACAGTAATAAAATGTGTACAAGACTGTGGCTTTTCATTACAATTATACCGCAGCAGCAAAGTGGTATCTGGAACTAACCAAAGCATAGTTGGGAAGTGACTGAATCTGGCATCTTGATTTGAGTCCATCTCTCTCACTTTCATCTAGAAAACCATTTTAAAAATCAGTTCATCTAAGTTTTAGCAGTAATCCTGAACTATTTTCCTTTCTGGCTAATTTCTCAATTAAAATGTAATGCATATTTAGAATTTAGAAAATATGAATTTCATACACTACCTATCAGAGTGAGATACTTTCAGCTATTCTTTTTTTAGAATAAAAACACAACCTTACCTCCTCAATTTGGCAAAAGGGATGATGAACAATCATCCTTGTCACCCCAGCAACACCTCTCCGAAACATATCTCCTTTTATTGGCAAAGAATTCCAAGTAATCCATCGGGAAGGTGAGCTGTGTGAATAGGACTGCCGAATTCTATTTGTTTGCCCTGGCAGTTCCCAGTGAAGCAGCTGGATGTCTTTGGAAAGTTATGCATCTTGTTTTGGGTATGAACATCATGTGTCTTTAATTTTCAGCACTAGCCACAGGGATAAGTATCACAAGTATCCGTTTGAAGGCCTTTTGCCCTTGGGAACCAAATATATACTTGGCAGCCTCTCTGGCAGTGGGAATAAGGGGAGAATCAAAGTCGACTCATTGCCTTGTATTCCCTGAGGAAGAAAAAAGAAAAAAAAGGGCAATTGCAGCTTCCTTCGGTTGCTTGTATCAAGTCTTTCTTTTTTTGCCAGGGGAATAAAGAAAAAACATTTTCTAAAATTATCTCTCCCCTATATGAGTAGAAATGCTCAATCCAGTATCATAGGCTAATGCTTGACAAGCAAGATAAAGGCTCTGCTGGCCTCCCAGTGCAATCCTGGGTGGACTTCAGATGCCTATAATCCTGAGTCAACATAACCAAAAATTAGCATTTATATCTTCCATTCTACATTCATCTCTGATTGAATGTCCTGTCATTCAACAGTACAACATTCAACTTCAGCTCAACATATAGCAAACCATAATCAGAACAAGTTTGTAGAGTGCTATGCCCACTCTCTGGGACACATCTGTAGAGTGTGCTTTATCTGTTGTGCCCATGCAGTTAATACATTTTGATCTCTTACTGCATGATAGGACCGATACAAAGGAGTGTTATCCTATTACTTGCAGCAAAGTCGTGTGCATTAGCCTGCCTGTGGCTATACCTTCCCAAATATTACCAACTTTATATGCTGCATTGAAGTGAAGCTGCCATTAGTGCGTTGATAACATCATAACACATAGAGGAAGCCTGAGCCCAAATGTATGCATTAGCTAAAGATTAAGCAGGATGCCAGATGAGCTTTGATTCATTTGAGAAACATTGCTAGGCAGAGCTCCAAGCTCACACCAAGTGATGCCAAGATACTTGCTCATGTCTCCATCTTCCATTATCTCAAGTGGTGCAATTGCCAGAAATAATTTTGTTTAATAGAAAACCTTCACACATTTTGCACATTGCTCTTTTCTACATAAATCTCATTAGCTTATGATTTCCAATTTAAGAAAGAATTCCGGTTTTGCACTTTAGATCTGCAGAGCTTCTTTCTCTAAGACAACATACAGTATTTCATTTTTCTGGTAAATCCATTCCTGTTACTTTATAATCACCTCAGCTCAACACAAAAATCTTATATAAAAAGACAGCAATTATGAGCTGAGTAAGTCCAGTGGTCTTTTTCTTTCTTTCATTCTCATTTCTCAGATTTCAAGTTTTAGTCCTAAAATTCAATGCTTTGCTAGGGAGTATATTTTGAGATGCTGAGGGATTTGTTATACTACTTAAGTACAACAAAGCTCCTTTCTTACCTGGGAAAGGAGTTCTAGAAGATAAATAAATGTATTAGCTTAGCATGACTCTGATAAATAAATGTATTAGCTTGACATGAATCTGAACTTTTTTGCCCTGCAAAGCACTGAACAGACTTTCAGTGATACAGAGCCCATTAAATTCATTTATTGTCTCACAGCTGAAAATAACAGGCCTCAAAGTGGTTCTTTTTATTCCTGATTTGAAAGGGTAGATTTCTGTGACTTTTTAAGTGTTTCTTTTAAAATGTTCTACAGTGTATATACATCTTTTTCCTATGAATTTGTGTCCTGATTTTCCCATTTTTAAATAACCAAATGTTTCTCACTCCCTATATCTGTGTCTATATCTATATCTAATCACTCAGTCCAGAACAATGAATGTGATCTTGATCCATAAGACGTCTTTGTGCACCCTGCAATCGCAGGGGTGTGTGTCTGCACTGAGTTGTACAATTAGTGCTGTATATCCACTACTTTTTCTCTCTGACAAGTACCTTAGCTTGTAAGTGTCTCAGGTCACATAGAATATGATTTCATTAGTGTCTTTGATGTCTGTTTGCAGTAATTTATTGACATGCAAGGACCAAGCCTCCTAAATCAATGTCATAGATTTTCTACAGAAGAGCCAGTAAAGATGTGATATAATGTAAAGTTCTCTTGTTTCTTTTTATAAATTATTCCTTTTGGCTGTGCTGTGAATGCTGCTGACTTCTGCACTGAGGCACAGGACCTTGCATGGTACCTTGCATGGCATTACATAAGCATAGGAAGGCACCCTGTACTTAGGCAAGGGCTGAAGTATGAGAAATGAGTGTGGTACTAAGAAAACAAGCCATCAAAAAAAGTCTTTAACAGGATCTATAAAAAGTTTAAATTGGTAAAATATGTGTGTGGGTGGTTTAGAAAGAGAATAAAGCATAATTAAGTCACTGAAGCCTCAGCGGGGATTCTGTATATTGTTCAGTGGGCATTGGAGTGTGCATTAAAGAAATGTCAAGAATGCCCACATCCTTAGAAAGGGGACTTTTTTTTGTATTAGTTTAACATTATTAATTTTAACAAATACATGAAGGCTGCCCTCTCTTGTACTTTGTGTCACTGAGCCGCAGTGTACCAAGCATATTATAGAAACGCACATGAAGGCAAAATTTGCACCTTTTGTGAGCTAGTCAGAGAGCTGGACTGCGTATTCAGCACAACTGAAAGTCAGGAAGTTGTGTTTTGCAAGTCATCCTGCACTAAAAAGGGTCCTGTGGCCAAACTGCCAGCTCACCAGCATTCTCCATTAGTGGATATAGCCCTCTAAGGCCCTTTGTGGAGATTCCACTCATACCCACAGAGGGGTGGATGAGAGGAGGTAGGAGATCCCTCTTCCTTTGGAGTAGGAACCAGCTGAATAAATGTGTGTCAATCACAGAAAAGCCTTCTTGCAGCTACTGGAAGAGCAACTCTAATTGGCTCACAGAATCACAGAATCACAGAATGGTTAAGGCTGGAAGGGACCTCTAGAGATCATCTAGTCCAACCTCCCTGCTCAAGCAGGGGCACCTAGAGCACATAGCACATGGTCACATCCGGGTGGGTTTTGAAGATCTCCAGAGAAGGAGACTCCACAGCCTCCCTGGACAGCCTGTTCCAGAGCCCTGTCACTCTCACAGTGAAAAAGTTCCTCCTCACCTGGAGATGGAACTGCCTGGGTTTCAACTTGTGCCCATTTCCCCTTGTCCTGTCACTGGTCACTACTGAGAAGAGCTTGGCCGCTTCCTCCCTACATTCTCCTTTCATGTACTTATACATGTTAATCAGATCCCCTCACAGCCTTCTCTTCTCCAAGCTGAACAGGCCCAACCCAGTCTCTCCTCATACAAGAGATGTTCTGTTCCCTTAATCATCTTTGTCGCTCTCTGCTGGAGCCTCTCTAGGAGCTCTACGTCCCTCATACTGGGGAGCCCAGAACTGCACACAGTACTCCAGGTGCRGCCTCACCAGAGCTGAGTAGAGGGGCAGAATCMMCTCCCTTGACCTGCTGGCAACACTCCTCCTGTTGCAGCCCAGGATCCCATTGGCCTTCTTGGCCACGAGGGCTCCTTTGTTGACAGTGATGTCCCAGCTCCTGTGATGTCAGTGACCCAAACACTGACTTGATCTCTTCCTCTAGGCTTGATCTTCCTTCTCGGTCCCTACAGCTTCCTGGGGGCGATCCCAAGGGACCACTGTAACAAATGGCCTAGTGTCATCCTTCAGAAAACTCCATCTCAGGCCTGATGCTGATAGATAAAAACAAACTGTGAGTTTTGTAAAGCTCTGCAAAGTGACATGTAATCATCTCAGCAGATCAAACCTCCTGAGTCTGGTATGTTGTGTAATACAGGAGGCAAACCTGGAGCCAGACAGAGCTTTTGGTCCCAGCACAGCCAGCCAGCCTTTTGATAACCTTTGCTTTTCATAGTCCCTAAAGCCCAAGGCTTCTCACCAAACATCTTCCCAGTCCTCAATAATCGGGGGACTCTGTCATACTAGAGGGCTCCTTCACTGGTAGAGTAGTGCAATGTTAAGGCTAGGGAAGTCATGTAAGGCAGCTGTAATGATGAAATTTTGAAGGGTAGTGAAGAACTATGCTGTTATCTGTGTTGAAAACACACCCTTTTAACTTACAGAACCATCTTTACATATAGCTCACCAAACAAAAAATCTAAACATATTTGCAACCATTTTAAAACGAAAATGGCTACCAGCCAGCATTTCAGCAATATTTCCTTTCTGTTTCTATTTACAATGAAGTAACTTCTGTCCCAAAACTCTCTAGCTGATTCTCAACTTCTAATAATGATTATGACCATTTGTTTATAGTTTTATCTGGACTTTCTGGCTACTTTGTGATAATAAATATCCTGATCTAGTATGGCATTGCTTATAGGCAGCCCTCTGCGTCTGCATGGAGTCCATTTTTTATTCTCGTTGTTTGTCGTTTTATGTAGGTTTTTGTGTTGTTTAGTTGCTTGTTTTTTATGAAAACTTTTGGAGATAAAAAAGGGGGGAGAAGACTACACTATGACCTTGCAAATCATGAAAAAGATACTGTTTTTATTCTGCTGTGTGGGCAGGGAAGTCAAAATTGAGTCAAGATATGTAGAACATGTAGGATTTTTTTTCAAGGCTAACATCCTTTCCCATGAAAAAGGTGAGAATCGAGTTGCTTGCTCTCAGTTGTGAGGCAAGTCTGTGAGGGAAGTGCAGTTGGGCCCAGCTGTGGTGAACAATATAATCTGCTCAGGAGATTGCATAAGGAATGTACTGCAGGACCTCAGAATTTGTCTAGACAATGACACAGAGGAGTTTTAGTTCAGACATTTGAGCTGAAAAGTCTGTCTACATAATAGGCAACTTGTTTTCCAGAATTTAGACCCACATGCGTGTTAATAGATTATATTCCCTTTGGATGATTTGGCATAAAGTACCAAGGAAAAGGACAACAGATTTATTAAGATAATGGTGGGAAAAATTTAGACACTAAAAAGATTTACCCTGCAGATTTACCCTGGAATCAAAATGCAAGAACAGAATGCAGCTTCTTTGTAAAGAGGGAATCTGAAAAACAAAGTATAATTTTGATATGGTAAAGTAGGCTGTCTCAATGATAGAATTTTGTTGTATAAATAATAAGATCCAGCAACCACTCCTAAGTTTTCCTTGTGAGATGCTGAAGACGTCCATCATTGTAGGAAGGCACTTAGAAGAACCTGAGTGGGCACACTGACCCAGCCATACAAGAAGGTTAACAGAGCACATAGCTCGTTTAACAACACGTTTAAAAGAGGCATGTTTAATAAAGCACGTTTAGAAAAGGCATGTTTAGCAAAGCACACAGCTTTGTCTCTAAGGTGGCCTTGAGGAGAGAAAAACAAGAAGTCCGTTGAGGAAGCGAGCCAAGCAGAGAGGGATGCAAGGGGGAGCACCGAGATATGAGCTGACCAACCAACAACCAAGCAGGAATGCGTGCTGTCGTTTTGAATCAGAGAATAGTCCTATCAAGGAGTGCGCACCCGCGTTTAGGGATAGAATAATTGTATGTAAGGGTTAGTTATCTGCAATAAAACGGCTTCTTCCTATGATTCATATTGAACCGTCTGGAGTCCATTTTGTCCCGAACATCATCACTATGATAAAACAAAATATGTAAAATGTCTATTGCATTGCTTGCTGCCATACGGAAATAACAGATGAGATGGAAACAGACAACAGGAACAAACTTCTTGGGGCAAATGAAAAAACATAGCATGCAAAAGTGTATACCCTGAGATTATGAATCTGAATCTTGTCTTGCCAGAACTTGATATCCAACATTTCTCTGTGTTGTCATTCTTTATAAGAGATCAGATTCATGCCTCATTGTTCTTTATATTTCATCTTTTAGGTACAGACTAGATTTAGAGGCAGACTAGGTACAGATATAGATTTGCCACTAGAGTATGACTACATGACCATACGGCAAGGAGTGTTTAAAGACACACTTTGCTCTAGAAAGTCTGTTAAAATGTGAAAGAATACATGGTAGCTACTGCATTTGGATTTAGTGAAACTTCATTTGGCATTCCCCAAAATTTGACAGGAAGGATAAATGATTCTTGAAGGATGATTTTTGTTATTTTTTTGGAAGACTGTTGACTGAGCCCACCTATTGTTGCATTAAATAGAGCTTTTCTTTTGTTCTTGTCAGCCTAGCATCCTCAATCCTTTTGCAGTAATTTACCACATATTGGAGACATATCATGGTGGAGGAAGATGCATCTTTCAGCTTCCAGAAACCTATAATTGTGTTTTCTCTTTTGCAAAACTACTTTTTTGGTACAAAAAAAACCCAATACACGACTGCAGGTAGGTGTGTCAAACAGGAAACTAAGTCACTGCAGAGAGCCTGGGGCTCTAGTCCAATTTCTATCACAAGTAGAACTAAGCAAGAAGTAACATCAAGAAGGAACTCAACTAGCCACAGCCAAACTTTGTCTTCAGTGTACATCAATTTTATAGACAAAGTCCATGAACCATTTTGAAGATACAGAACATACTGGGAGTGGAAAGCACAGAAACTTCAGGAGGGAAATAGCTTTCACACTTTGATAAAGCTGCAAAAATGTGTTTCCCGAACAGAGGTGTTTTGTATTATACCATTCCTGTTGGCTATTTAGACTTTTTTTTTTTTTTTCACTAAATGTATGAACTTCTTGCCATAGTAATAAAGGTCAGGCACTATTGTGCCTATTTTATGATACTGACTTGCACAAATTGTATAAGTTGTATATACAAACTTAGGAAGTATTTATTTATGTGGAATACATACTTGAATAGTGGACTATAAATCATTTAAAGATGCCTATGATATGAATCATACCACAATTTCATGGATAAGTGGAAACATTATGCAACTTGCTGAGTTTTTAAAGCACTAACGAATGTGAACTCTACAGCAGACTTGAGCAGGACCTTTTCACCTCTTCTAATATATGCTGTGGCTATTTAATATTCCTCACTAGGGAGTAAGGCTGGCATACAAGTCAGCAGTATATTAGGCACTGGAGCCATGAACCTAGTGAGAACATAAACTAAACTGATTTTCAATTTTGGTACATTACAAAAAGGACTATTATTGAGAGGTTAGAGATGTCAAAGTTGGTGACCTGGTATAATGAAGTGTTCCCTGCCACATAGTCAAGCATGAAAAGTAATTGGAAGCAGTATAAACTTTTATAGGCTTATTTTTTTTTCCTCAAAATAAAATATTCTTTTGCACACAATACTTTTTTAAAATAAGCATTTTTGTGAAACACTATAAAACCAGAAATGATGTACCTGTAAAATTCAGAGTTGATGGGGAAATATTTGTTTTAAAAATTAGGCCACATCTTAATGCTTGAGTTACTAACATAATGCACTGATGAAAAGCAAGTTGCTACCTGCCAGCCAGGAATGACATTAAAATATTATGGAAGCATGTGACCAGCTTTAAAGCTTAAATTCTTGAAAGGACACAGTCAGTGTCCCCTTTGAAGAACATTCCTGAATATCACTTTGCTGTCTCTGCTAAGCTTTAAAATACAAAAGTCACATGTTTAAGTAGCAAAGATAAAAGTTGTTCCTTCTCAACTACATTTACATCTGAAAAAAAAAAAACCACATAAAGTGTGTACATTTCTTCCAGATATCCATAACAGAATAGAAGTTATCATTCAGTCCAACTAATCATGTATTGCAACCATGAAACCTGTATTACGGTTGTTTATAATGGCTCCCCGTCCAGGCTTACCCGCTGGCTTTAGCCAAGTTACTCCTAATTTGCTCTGATACAAGTGTTGTGGGAGCTGGCACACCATCAATCCTGAGTAACTAGACTGCAGAGGGCACTCCTATATAAGAAGGAATTGCTGTCTCCAGGCTCATTTGCTATTAGTTTCAATGATTCATCATTATTTTTTCTTCCTTAATAATTAACAACACTATTATTAAACTAAAAAAGAAAAGTTATTATTCTTGACAATCAGTTTTGTTAGGAATAATTCCTTTTTTTTTTTTTTTTTTTTGAGTTTATACAATTACAATGTCTGACAGTAGTCATATCATGTTCAGATCATCAGCCTCATAAATTAAACATATACAGAAGGGCTGCCATATTAATATAAGGTCCCTTGACATTATTTCAGTCAGGCAGCACCTCCCAGTCAAGGAGGACATGGATGAAGAGAGAGACTTTGCCGTCTGCCCAGAAAGTTGGAAAAAAATCTGGCTGTGGCAGGTCATCTGAAAAGCACTATGGAAGCTGTTGTCCCCTCTTCCAATTCCATGTCTGGAATGGTTTGTTGGAAGCATTTCTTTAGACTTGATTTCAGCTGTGACAGCTTATTGCAAGGAGAGAAGCAGACAATGGATCCTGAGCCTATTGGGGTGGATTTCTGACCCCAGGCCTCAAGTGATGGGCTTGGAAGGGATGTCAAATGCCTGAATGTGGCCAGAGAGCCACAGTTTGTGTGACCAAGAGGAAGCAGAGACGCAGTCTGAGCAGCAGGCAGCTGGCACAAGGCTCCATTGTGTAGGTTACTCTCCAAAGCTGCTGCATGAGGAGGCCATATAAGCCCTGAAATGCCTTAAGATTATGAGGAAGCAAATGTTGTTCTCAGTTACTCCCTTTATTTAGCCACATTGCCTCAGTATGAGCTGCAGGTCCATAGTGAAGCTCGTAGCAGTGCAAACCAGCCTCTCACCCTTAGGGCTGTAGGGCTTGGAGCCAACAGGACTGACTCTGGAGGTTTAACTGGATCCCGTGCAAGCCCCCACTGCAGCTGAAACGTGCTTCCAGTATTTGGCTTTGCTTAATAAGAACAAGTCCGTACTGGCTTTGGCTTTGGCACGACATGCAGCTCTCGTATCGTCTGACACACAGCAGAGCTGCCGCCCTGTTTCCTGTGGGTAGCACTTGTCGGTGGAAAGTGATCTGCCTTTTCACACTTCCTTCTGTGCACTTGTCACAGGGAAAGTGCAAGATCAAACTAACACTGTGTGAAAGAGCTGAGTGAGAAAAGACAGTGGGGCTGGGCTGTTGGAATAGSAAATACTTCTCCACGTTGGAGCCCTAAATTACGTCTATTTTCAAATCATGGGCCTCACATTACAAGTGAGATATTTGCTCAGTTAAATATAAAGATTTCTTTTTTTTTTTCTATTACCACATCCTACATGTTGCATGAAGTGTTTCAAAACTGAAGGTGTGCAGGAACAACAGTTATTTGGGGGAGTTGTAGCCATGAAGATTCCACTGAATGGGATTTTTCCATTGTTCCAAACTGTTATCTGTCTAGATAAAAACATTGTGCTTTTTGATTAAGCTAATTCTGTTGGACAAACCAGTCTGGAGTCCTAGAGACCTGGATTTTCAAATGTGCTGAGCACTGGCAGCTACAAATAAAGTCAGCGGGGGCATTTCAAGTGCAATGAAATGCAAAGTTCTCTCAAAATTCAAGCCAGAGGCTGTCTGTAAAATGGGAATAGAGATGCTACCTTGCCTGACAGGGGTKCTGTGAACCTTTGTGGCACTGCTATTTACTACTGTAAGAAGTTGCATTGAAAAGCCTCTGAAAAAGCAAAATCTTTCTTGAATAGTAAACATTACAATTAGGCCTWGAGCCATGCACAAAACAGTGAAGAGGTAACAAGCATGTATAGGGCCTTTTTTTTGTAAATATTCATACTATGCATAAATAATGTATATTTGAGTAAGCAATCTTTCCTTCCCTCCTCCTTCCAATCTTTTCCTGTCTTTTTCTTTTTTCTTTTCCTTTTCCATCTTTTCTCTCCCCTTCTTTCTGTCTTTCTCAGATCTATTTTTTGTTTTGTGGAAGCTGTTCTCTACCCTTASAGGGAGATATACCCTTACCATGATTGTAAACTTAAAAACTGCCATGAATGAATCTTCAGAGCAACGTCACTTGGTGACCCATCAGGAAATAAAATCAAGCAAAGCATGACTTAGAATGTAACATAAATTAAAATTAAACTATTATCTCTAATATTGCTATAGTAGAAATTGAGTTTACTGTTTTAATTGAGTAGGATGAAGGCTTGTAAGAGGTGAGGGCTAATTTGCCCGTGACTATAAATGKGAATGAAGGAGTGACAGAGAATGAGAGATGAATCCTAATAAAACAGGTCGAGGGACGCTATTATATAAGAAGAGAAATTTGAAATCTATATCATTTGGAGGGAATGTTTCTAAGGAAATAAAAATAACGAAGTTCAAACGTCATAATAGCAGTAATTGTAGTTATCAGTAGATAATCGTCCTACGGCCTGATTTTAGAGCTGAGATGGAGTTGTGTAATGTTTCAGATCCTATGACAAAGTGATCTATATTACTACTTTGCCTGCATATTGGAGAAAAGGCTGTAGTCTATTGCATTAGTGTATTTCCTGCCTTTCAATGCATGGCTGTGATCTACTATTCACCTTTCAGTCATCTTTGGATAGATTTTCAAATTAGTTTCAATTAGTTCAGACTGGTATATAACCACAGAGTGACTGCCATGAAGTAAATTCAGCTGTGTACCTTGCTTGATTCACAAATCACTTGATTCATAAATTGTTTAGTAAATGGGAATGGCATTGAAGTGGCATTGAAGGGATGTGACTCTAGTAGTGTAATATCCCTTAAGACTGCTAGATAATTTGCTCATTTTGTGCATGATTTCTTTCTGGAATGAGGAGTCTGCAAAAAGGTTTAAATTTTGTAATGCATTACATGCTTTCTGGGATTTGCAGTATTCCTGAATGTCTTGTGAAGTTATTATGCCACTTCTATGTCTGCTGACCAGACTACTATCTTTTGAAAGAGCCAAGAACAGAAGATATAGGTGGGTTTTCTTAAATGGCTGAGAAATGTGAGACAAAATGGTAAGGTAAGTACATCCCTTGAGCCCCAATGAAAAGACTGACTGGCTTGAGTTATTATTTTCTTCTTTGGAAGAAATCTATTAGAGACAGTTTTCCAAGAACTCATTTTTGTAATATCTTGAGCTTTGGTAAAGATTGTTGGCTTTGTTTGAGGACTGCATCACATATAGAGATTTACAGGAACTGAGGAGGTGTTTCTTCAACTCCTTTTTGTGATATATGCGGCAAATCAAAACAAGACTGAAATAACCAACTTGGAAACAGCAATTAAAGTATCCAAAATGAGTTTCCATCAGGCATAAGTAATTTTTATGTTCAGTTGGGGGTGTTTGAGCTATTTATGAAATCCAGCTAGAGAAATTAACATTCCTGAATAATCCTAGAACAAATGGTGAGGAGTGGGATCATGCTGGGTTGTATAATATTTTCTTCTATAAAAATATTTTCCATTATGTTTTGTGGGATATTTATAACCAAAGGATTCATGAAAAAATACAGAGCATTATTGTAAAAATATAGAGGGAAAAGACACATAGTAGAGTGAGAATTGCCTGCCATCACATTTGGACTAAAATGGAGGCAATGCATTTGCTTGCTTCTAACTTTTAACTGGTGGTGTAGCAATGACATGGGGTTCATTCAATACAGGAAAAAATCCTAAGCAACATTTCTGTCTTTTACTAATTCTTTTTAAATTCGAATAAGTTATGTTCAGAATGTTAAACCAAAGAGAAACCACACAAAGGATACATCTTTAGTGAAAACATTAATCTGTCTRTGTGACACTAGGCAACATGTAGAGAAAAATATTTTCATCAATATCATTTGTACAGCAAACACACTGGACACAGTGACTGAAACAAGGACCTTAGACACAGTTTAATCACATAATAAAAGGCAGATCTTGTTCTAAATTTTGAGTTTAAAGTATACTTAACAGATGAAAAGGAGAAGGAGGACGACTATCAAAATATGAATGGAAAGGGAGGCTAGAGAGTCAAAGTGATTTGCTCGGTATCACTCAAGAAGCCTATAGGAAGAGAAACCTGGCTCTCCCCCTAGTCTCAATTAGCCCTTCAAGAACATTCTCTTAAGTAAAAAGCAGAACTGGAAAATAAATAAATCAGCTAACTTTTTATCTTCCTTCAATGAAAGCTTTAACTCAGTTTCAACGTGAAGTTCAGATGAAGGTTGAGTCTTATTTTATCTAAAGGAGTTCATCTGTCTCATATCATGATTTTACTTTGTTATGCATTTTAGTCTTCTGGTCTTTTTCATGCTAGGTAGTAAATAGCGGCTCTTTTCAACAGCTGAAGTGTCAGGACATGTCCATCTTGAATGTGCAAGATGAAATCTGTGAAATGCTACATTTGTTTTCCAGCAATCTCTGGAATGAAATCAAACACAGTTTTCTTGTTTATAGGGCTAGAAGACTGGGAGTGACCTCTGGGGTCACGGAGCCAAGTGCAGTGAGTTCAGCTCAGTGCACAAGCGCTGCATCTTTGTAATCTCTTTCACATGTTCACARCCCTCTTTTTGCAAAGTTTGAATACTTCACTGAAAACATAAACTAGATTAGGAAATGATATTTTTCTCTTTGGTGAAGGCTGATGCCTCAAGTCAAGGAAAGGACCTGTAAGATTGGTGATAATTTTCAGAGCGGACTTTTGGTGGGGATGTTGTTGCATACCTGGCGTGTGATGTGGTCCAGGTCCCACCAAGGGCTGGCTCACTGAGGCTGGCCAGCTGCTTTCTGCACATCCATTTCCCAACTTTCCTAGGAATAACAACTGCAAAGTTGACTTATTTCCAGCCTCAGGAAGACAGGCAGCTACAGCTTCTCTTGTATATGATTTTTTTATCCTCTTATTCTTTATATATGAGTCAGCTTCAGTCTTTTGTTATTGTTTTTTGTTTGTTTGTTTTACAATCAGGAATTTGAAAGTTGAAAAGGTCATTTCTTTCTGTAGTAGATGAAGTAAGTCCCATGTTTTCAAGTAGTTTGAGAATGTATCATGTCATGAAATGTCAAGTCTGACATTCCTTTCACACTTTAAAARTCATTGCTCTTTCTGTAAGAAAGCAGAAGCTTGGTAGAAATCCATTCAGGTTTATTATCCTTTAGAAAAATAAGGCCCTATTGTGCAAAAATATTTCCTCATCTAGAGCTTATTGGCATCTACCATATGAAGTTTTAAATAAACAGAAGAKTTTTAACAGGGGTTTATCACTTATTAAATTAGATCCTGAGATTCTTTTTATTGTAAGAATTGAGAAATATTCTTCATTATTAAGCCTTTCTTTTTTTTGACAATGCCAGACTTTTTAAAACGTACTGGAACAATGACATAGGCTTCATTATAACATCTCCAATGCAACAGTATAATACATTTGCTTAAGTCTGGGAGAAGGAGAGCAAACCAATTTATTATAGCCTGTTGATTCACACTCGCATGCTGTGCAGTTCGTGTGAAGGTCCCATTTACTTTTTCACATGAACTGCCACAGCATGGTTTAAATAGAGATTTCTCTAGCAGTAGTGTTAAGGTTCCTCATTAACATCATTTCTGGAGTCATTGGGCCAAGTATATCCCGAGTGTAATTCCACTGATCTCAGTGGGGTTATCCTTGAGATATATTTGGTCAATTGTTTCTACAGAATCTCTTTGTTCTTTTTCATCTCTTTAAGAATTCAGTTACTTTGAACTTTTCTCATGGAAGTCATCTTATTTAAAAGTTTACAACATTTATAAGTAATTTATCAGAAATTTCTACAGATTTCTACACTGAGATAAGAGATCTATAAAAATCTGCTTTTATTATTTTTATTTTATTAKCTACATATATTTTCTATTTTCCCAGAAAAATCAGTCAAGTTCCTATAAAWTTCTCTTCTTATTTGTTAACATCAAACTTGAAGTGACTACCAAAAATAATTGAGATTTTAGACTGCAGATGCATTTGATACTAGTTTCTGCCCATCTTTATCTCTTGCAATTGTTCAGAAAAAGTAATAATTCCACACTGAAACACCACACAATATATTCCATGTGGAAAAAAAGTCTGAGCTTTTATAATGTTCTGTATTTRTGCTGATTTTTTATTTCTGTTAGGAAAAAAAAATGGATGTGATTATTAAAATCTACTGACCCATAAAATTTTGCACAAGTTCCGTTTGCAGTTAATGATCATTCTCTATATTATGTACATTTATCTGATGTACCTGATTTGGATTTTTGTCAGGAGAATAAAGGGGGAGACAATATAACAAGATCAAATCATCCCCCGGATAAATGTTTGGATAAGTGGAAAACACCTCTTTTAGGGCAGTCTGTCTTCTCCCTTTCTGTATACTACTGCAATTTTTCCTAAGCATTTGTTTCCATCATTAATTTATATTCATTTTTTTCAGCAAACTTCATTTGATTTTGCATTCAGAGGAAGCTGTCTTCRTCAGATCTTCTCACACACAGATATTAAATCTGTCTTTCACCAAATCCATGCTCAAGAGAGGGAAGTGACTTGGACTGTGACCCGCAGTTTCCTGAGCTCATACTTATCTTCCTTTCAAGGTCTTTTTGTTGTCCAGACGCTTAAAATAATTAAGTCCTAATGCAAGATTGCATTCTGCAGGGAACAGCCTACAGGCTCCAGTGGAATTAGGCCACTACTTGTTAACTGTTGCTTGCAGAAGGAACATTCAGGTCTGGTGATAACAAACTGGAAGGTACTGGTAACAAAAGCTCTGCTGCTGAATGAATTTTGCTTTGTGCACAAACACATGCATTCAAGAAAGTTTTATAAAAGAAGCAGGATTTATTATGTACCTGTGTGTTCAGCTTTAATTCTTGTCTTCCAGTCCTTTTCAGTATGTTATTAACATTGAGAGGAGAAATGATACTGCATCTAAATAAGGATATGAAAAACTCTTATTTAAAACAAGTYAATAGCAAAGCTTATGTGGAAACTGCACACACAGGATTGGTTTGTGTTTATAGAGAATTATATGTGAGACAGAATGGAAAAAATGTAATTTAGCTTTATTTAATGTCTCTTTCAGAATCCTGAAGACTACGTTCAGATGAATTAGGTGCTAGTAAATATAGTGACTATGTAGGCAAACATTAACAGCCAAGCTTCAGTCAGTAACAGCCCCACATGTTATATTATGTGCTAAGAAAGCGAATGTTAGTTAGAAACCTGGGATTGTCCCTGTGCTCTTTTCAGAAGTGCAATGTGATCATTTATCTTCAAAACACTAGAGCTCAGATACTAATTGCGGAAAACCTCGTCTGAAAGCTGGTGCTTTCAAGCAACACCTGGTACATCACTGACATGTTTGCATTACACTGCTTTGACTTCTGAGAGTAATTCATGTCTTTCTGGTGCACACATTAGTGAGACAAAATAGCAATCTGTTGAGTCAGATTTTAATTTTGATCTTTGGACGCTAKTGATCCACGAACAACACAGAGAATGAGAGAATGATACACAATCTATAGTCTCTGTTTCTTAATTCACTCTTTGAATTCTTATAAAGAATTGAATTTCTTTATAAGAATTCAAAGAGTGAATTGCCAGCAGACGGTTTTGCAGAGCAGTGCTGTAATCTTGTGTCACATAACATCTGGTTTTGTGTAACGCAGCAGAGCCTCCTGAAGCTGGATGAAGAAGCCAGACATGCACCGCGCGCTCTGCGTTGAGGAGTGCTCTGCTGAGCAGAGCTGCCTCGGGATCCACATCCTCCAACTGCAGCAGAGAGCAGGCAATTCCCTGGGACTGTTCAACGTGCTCAGAACAAGTCCAAGGGGGAGCTGACAGCACCTTTTTTTTTTTTCCCAGTTAGCCTCAGGTCAACCACATACTCCTAGCTCCAGAGAGCTACAAGAGGAGGGCTCAAACAGCTGCTTTATACAAGGAGCTTAAGAAAACTATAGCATTTTTTCTTAGCTTAGGTGTCTGCTCTTGCAGGAGAAAGCCTCAATTATTTCAGCTATACAAAGAGAGGAAACACAAGGAATTAGGGTTTCAAAGTCTGGCTGGCCTGGACTGCATTGTAACGCACCCGCTCAGGGACCAGGTAGAAACTACCCTCTAGCTAAATAAAATAAAATGCCACGGAAGACACCTCACCAGCTGTTCCATTTAATTTGATTTACAGAATCTCCATGTGCAGAACCAAGCAGTTTAATAATGCTGGATCCATGTTCAGCTGAAGGACACAGTTTCTTGGATGAAGTACTGAATTTTTTCTTTTTTCTTTTTAGTATTTTTAGTAAGAACAACTAACAGTGATGAGCAACTTCCTGGATGCTAAGTGCATCAGGCAATGCACATTGTTCCTTAACCAGATAAATTCTTAGCAAGGAACTTCCCTTCTCTGCCCAGGGTCTTTCAGAACAGGCAGATCTGCACAATCTGGAGAGTAAAGAGWTGAGCAATCAGTACCACCAGGGCAGTGTTTTAATGAGAGAAGCAGTTAAATAAATGGAATGTCATTATGACATATGACTGTTTTGGAGACAATGCCAGCAGTAAAACAGAAAGTTATTTTAAAATATTACTTGCTATACATTTATTTTTAATGCACATAAAGTTATAGAAGCAAATACTTTACCTAGATGAAGAAACAGAGGTTCTTTTGGACATGCTATTTCAAATCCTAGTAGAGTTTCAGCCTCTTGGATCTGTGTCTTATACTGTCAAAGAGGAATCTGGATATTCTCTCAATGTCTTTAAGCATTAAATCTTCAAATGAYATATATATATGCTTAAAGAATGGGTCAGCTGTCAGACAGAAATATATCAAACTTTTTTTAAAAAGGAAAAAAATATTTGCTAGAGTATTGTCATGAAGCCACTTGCCCTCAGTTGATTGAGTTTGTTCCAGTTCAGCTTTGATGCTTGCATTTACGTGATATGAAACAAAACGATTTGGACAAATACTCCTGTGGTATGCTTCAGCAATGTTGCTGTAACAGTGCCTTGGTCTGAAATGGTTTACGTCAGTATATTCAACATTCATTTCCAAACCTGCTGTGTTATTTCTTCTCCAGCAGTCAAGATCTAAAGACTTTATAACCTTAACACAGGAGAGGAGGAGTTAAAGCATTGCTAGCAAAGATAATATGTAATGTTTTGTAAGCAGTGTAACAAAACAGAGCACAGCCAGTTGTGAGTCATTGCTTTCATTCTCAGTCAAAGTTCTGTATTTCTCAGCTTGGTGGCATGCTAGATATGTGCCCTATGGGGACCACATTGGTGGTGTAACTATTGCTGTTTTATAACTCTCTCACCCAAGAAATGTACTGCCTTTCTTTGAGGAGGAACTGAAAGTTTGGTAAATGGAAACTTCCCAAATATCCAAGGATGAGTGTTAAACTGTGTCAAACTGCACAGTTGCAAGGATACCAGCCTAAGGGAAGGATGATCAACACTATTTTATGACAGGCAATTCATTATTGCAGTTACCTGGAAGAAAGGATATAAACCAAATAGTACTGTAAACAAGACCAGGCATTTCTTTCTGGACAGGGTAAGTACTGTTCCCCAGGTGCATGTTTTCCATGAGGTGCCAAATGAAGCACACTCATATCCTCTTTATTTATTTATTTAATTAATTTCAAGGAAGCTCAAAACAGCTCTGCAGGGACATTCCAGAGTTAGAAGGGTATGACTTCAACGTTTTGCAAACATATGGGTCCCTTTGCCTTTACTAGAATGACAATTGCTAGAGGAAAAGAGTTGTTTAAGTTTCTTGCAGGCAATATATTTTTCAGCGTACTTAAGATACCTAAAGCTGAATGATTCTACAGGCCATGACATCTAGCTCCAAAATAATAGTGATACTATTATTTTGATACTAGTGATACTAATAATAGTGCTATCTGTCGCAATGCAATCCAATTTAAATAAATAAACTAAAAAAGAAGAGAGTAACCAATCTTATAAATCTAGAGACATGTGTGGATAAAAGTGCATCAAAATAAAAAATAAAAATCTTCAAATGCTTATGACTGAAGAGACAATACTCTTGTCTTTGGGAAATAAAAACCTATTTGTAGCATTATCAGAAAAAGCCCATCAGAATTCTCTGCACCCAGAATAACTTTTGCAGAGCATGGTAGTGTGAAGACTCTTTCAGCARTCATGGCACCCCAAGAAAGAAATGTACAAAGAATGTTAATGAATTTTCTACTGAATTTGAAGTGCCTCAAGCAGTGTGACTGACATGCATTGACAGGGCTAAGAATTTTATACAGCTAACCTTCAACTTTTTTCCTAACTTTAGATCAGACCTATTCCTACAGAAAGTACTTTCATATACCTATTTTGCTACTAGCAAATGATTTCCACTACCTGTTAAAACTGACAGAAGGATTTTCTTATTTTTAATTGTATAGTAAACTTTGTGAGGAATAACAAAATCAATCGGTTAGAGATGAATTCCCCAGAAGGGACTTTTAGATACTGCTGTTCATCAGGATCCAGTTAGATGGCAAGGCTGCTTGGAGARAGTGGGGCACCTAAGAACAGGCTTTGCAGAGGTTGACATACTGCATGGAAGGCCCCTAGGCCRGGCAACAGGAGATGCCGAGCACAGAATTCCAGCTTTCTCTAGATTTGCTTGTATTCTCATACCTTACCTAGAATCGAGAGGGAAGAAAAGGCAAAGACCAAGCAAATAAGAGTGTATATGAGATTTTTAAGTAACGTTTACTTGGAGAGAGAATTGTAGAGCTCTATTTGCTGCTCGGTTTAATGTAAAATAGTGAAGTATTAATCCGAGCAAGCTGAAATCCTCATCTCTCTCCTTCCAGGCAAGTTCCCCAATCTCAAGGCCAATGGCTTAATAACTGTATAATTAATTATGTCATTCAAAGTGGAACAGTTTCCACAGAAATACTCAGAGGCTCCTGTCATCCCGGAACTCCCTTGAGCACCCTTCAGAAATTTTTGGAGAGAGATTCTAAACCAGAATTCTCTTGGACAAAGTGAGGGGAAAAAACAGTTCTTTTAAGTCCCAACGGAGTGATCTAGCTGCTGAGGTGTCAGGAAAAAAGCATGAAAGAAAACAAAAGCCAGTGTGAAAGAACAGTCAGGAACTCGATGAATCTTCACATCTAAATCTTTCATGAAACTCATGGCTGACTGAAATATGGGGACCACAATCCCAAAGGCTCCACTGAATTTGTTGTGGAATAAGGTTTTGTATAGAGATTGTTTTAGCTCTACTTCCTTTTTTTCCCCCTTTTTGTTTTTTATTGCCATTAAACCTTCCTTTGCATTGGTTGGTTTTCTTCTCAGAACTTTATGTGTTTATATGATTAATAACAGATTTATGACTAGAGTCCTTTCCAGTACTCCGCTTATCCTCCTATGGTTATGTTGTCTAGCTTTTGAATTGTGTTTGTCTACAAAACTCTCTCTCTCTCTTTTTTTTTTTTTTGAAAGATTCTTCAGTATTTACAAAACAGTAAAGAAAATGAGGATGAGATTTCTGAGGGAGTTATTACAATGATTTTGAGATGGAAAGCAACAGAAAAGAYGGAGGCCTTGCATTCAAACCTGCTAGTAGAATCATTATATCCAGGATATTCCCAGAGGCATTTGTCTAAACTGGGTTTTAAAAACTTCTACCGAAAGAAATTCCACAACCTTACAAGGAGCTTGCTAGGCCAAAGAAAGACTAAAAGTTTGAATTCTAAGAAGAATATGGTTTTCAGCAGATACATGCTCAGGTCTCCATAAAAACAGATAAACAGATAAAAAAAAAATTACTCATGTGAGCAACAAGTCATATGTAGGGGAATTGAGAGATCAAAGTTAGCTGTTAATCTTTTCATTTCTCTAATTTCTCTGTAAGGTCTCTGGCTTTGGTCAGAGCAGGGTTGCAGGGTTGGGGCTTTCTGGCTCTTCCCGACAGTTCTTTTGTTGCTTAATGTATGTATCACAAAAGTATACTTTGAGGAAGTTAAAAGACAAATTTTCAGTAAAGCAAGGAGGACACTCAAGTGGAAGCAGGAGGCAAGACACTTGCCTTCCTGGTCACTAAARATGCAAAAAGAACAGAACAGAACAGACCCCTTTGTACAGAATTTTTATACAACCTCCAATGTCACAAAAGTTGAGTCACAATTGCTGACTTACTTGCCCTTACTCCTAGCTCTTCTCCACAGAGTAGAACAGGCCCCCACACCAAGACAGGGGATGATTAGAAGGAAATGTACATGGAGATTTCCTTCCAGTCTGGTGGAGTAGGCTTATTTAGTCCATACAAAGAAACAATGAGCACTGGAAAAAGCAACAGTAGGACTTTTAGCTGAATAGTATCTGTAGCTTATAAATAATAAACTTAGCACAAAGGATGAATGTGATAAACCTGGAAATTGAACAAGATGTGTCACAAACACAGGAGAGCATAAAGAGGTAGTAACATAGAGTAACATAGCAGAGTCCTACAATGTACTGGGTGCCTGTGAGTTGTACCTGTCTTTTTATAGCATAGAAGACTTGCATCTAAAGTCAAACTTGACAAGATGCCTATGCAGAGGTTTCTAGAGAGGCCAGACAGGTTTTGAATAAGCAKTAAGTTAAAGATCATTGAGTATCAGTTTTGGTACATAGTTGGTGTTTMTGTTGAACACAGAATGAGCAACAAGGACACTGCTGGGCAGCAGCAAAAAGGTCTTGTGTTTTTGCATAAGCCATGCTCATCCTGTGTAGTTTCTTATTGGATTCTCAAAAATACCAGGTGATTTGCCTCATGGATCATTGTTTCTCTGCAAAGGAGTATTATCGATAACGAAGGAAGCTACTGTAAGCTACGGGTACCGAGCCAAATGTTCAGTAGCTTCCCTTTTTTTTTTTTTTTTTTTACATTGTTAAGTGGCCTCTTCTAGTAAATGTAAAGTGCTACAGACTGTTGTCCAGCTGGAAAGCCACTCTTCTCAGCCAAAATAAAATAGTTAAATTGTGCAGTGGTAGCAGGAATGAGTGCCTGTGAATTTCATGGCTGGTGACTGGGGCATCCTGCCAGRCCCAAGCAGCTTGTGAAGAACATTATCTATCAGTAGGAAGTAATGTAAATTCTTTACTGTCACCTATAGCCTTATTTTTTGACTTGGTTACAGCTCTAGAGTGTAGAGCAGTAACTACTGCCTCTTTAAAAGAGTGGATGGTAGGGTAAATAAAAAATTGTGTTTGTATGCACTGTTTAATTTAATGACAGATACTAAAGTTGGAGAAGGTGAGTCAGCTGGAGTATATTTGTAATAGGAGTGCTAATGCTTGTTTTCTTAATATCTGAACGAGCTGAAAAAGATCCAAGAAGCTTAAATTATTAACACTGCTAAAAATCATCAAGTTCCTAATATTCAAAAACAGCTGAAGACTTTCAAGATAAAGAGGAAGGCTGGGAAAAGGAAAACAACAAACTTCCTGAGTGCTCTGTAAAATTGAAGTGGAAAAGCCATTTTGGATTGCCTAAACAATTGTAGGAACCGAAGAGTCTGGAAAACTTCATTTCATGTATAACAAAGTAACACAAAAAGTTCCTGTGATCCAAAGTGCTACATCTTTAAGTACAACTTTTTCAGCTTTTCAGAATTAGAACTGGACCAGATTTGCAAATGAAGAAATGTTAAAAAAAAAAAAAAAAAGTAAAAATGGCAGAATATTTTAATCTCATTAATATTATTCTTCCACATTAATATGAAGTTAAGATATAAATGAATTCATGTTCACTGGGCTTCATATCTTTTTTTATTATTATTCAGAAAAAAAAAGAGTTTAGGTCTACTGAAGCATACAGCCTGTCAGATTCAGACAAGAACTTGATCATATACTTAATTTGAAACATGTGAGCAGGCCTATTGATTTCATTGCATTTTATAATTAATCAGGAATGATTACTAAAGCATTTCCATCACTTCATACAAAACTAAAATTGCCTAGCGAGTATTTCAAACACATTAATCCTTCTTTCCTCCATAAACTAATCTACACCTCCAGATCTCTAAGGAATGTTTTTTCTTCAGAAAAGAGATCTGTAATTGTAAAATATAACCTGGATAATGATAAAATCAAATGGAAAAGAAAAACTGCTAAAAAAATATGGCAAATTTGTAATCCAAGAATCTGGCATTATAAATAACGTAAAAATATTTTTTCTCGGGTGAGGTCAGATGAAAGATTCCCAGTGGGATCTGAAGATGACTTGTTTTCTTTGAAACCTTTTTAATTTTAGAATTCCTTGTCCCCAGTAAACTCTGTAAATAGCTTTTTTTAAAATGTATTTTTCAAAATACTCCTGTTAAATACACCTTAGTAAGTTCTCAGTCCGTCACATCTTTCCTGCTAGCTGCAAGCCGTAGTTTCTTGTGTTCCCAAAAAACAAACATACTCTGTTGCAATCTTTCTCGAGTAACATGAGCTTTACTTAAAACTGGAACTAAGTATACTGACGGCACTWAAATACAAATAAAACAGAAAAAAACAATCACTCAATTGTAACTTAAATCTTAAACCAGCTGCCCACAGGATAGAAAAATAGTTGTTTTTACAGTAAAATTAGAAATTTAAAACCCAAATTTTTTATGACTGAAGAGGAACAAGAAGAAATGTACGTATAAAGGCACACTCTTGGGTCACTGTTTAGCCTCATCTGCTTCTGACCCCGCTCTGCCATAATACTCTATTCCAGGAAAGCAGTTTTTGTCCCACTCCTCCACTTGTTCCAATATTTCCATACTTCTGATATTTTGGTTCCACTGATGCAGAGAAGAGAAAGGAAAGAGAAAATAAAGGAGGTACAATAACAATATGGTTAAAACTATACAGGCAAGTTGCTAACAACTGAAGAAGAAATAMATGGCCTTGGTTGCCAGCATCAAACCCTTACCTTGAGGCTATGGGACTGTTTGAAAGAAGGAAAAGGAAAGCTTCTTGCATCCCTCTCTGAATMCTGGGAGGAAAATGGTTAGTTTGACATATCTGCCTTTATTTCACTCATARTGAAATCTACGTAGACTTCTTTTCACTTATATTCTGAAGGCTGGCAGAAGTCCTTTGCCAGCCTCAAAGAATAAAAGATAAATTAAACCATGAGTTAATTCCCTTACCCCAACCTTCTCTAAAGAGAAAATAATACTAACAAAAGGGTCAGGCTAAAAAACTGTGGAACTCTTGAAAATAATGATGGAGAAAGTATTTTATTTTACCTTTGGATTCTGTGGTTCAGAAAAATGCTCCTTCCTATTTTCAGAATTTTCCTTGAAAAACATTTCACAGAAGCTAGAAACTTGCTTTGCCATTTTAAGGAAAATGGAGCTTTTGACCTTTCCATTATCTCTAGAAGACATTGTCATGAGGCTCAGGTGAAGCAGAAGCAGGGGCACAGGCATGACTGAAAAAAAAACCTTCCTCAGACAAATGGAAATTCCTGAAAGCCCCACTAGCAGAGAGGCACAGAAGTCGGTGCGAGTTGTGGTCTGACTGGGGAAGTTGCACACAGCTGATATGTCTTAGTGGTTAATCAGAGGCCTCCTTTAGAGACTGTAGCCTAAAAATATACTTGATATAATATTCAGTCAAAAAAAAAAAAAAAAAAAAAAAAAGGAATTTATGGGAGAGGGAAAGAGAAAGATCTAAAGCTGCACTTAGGGGCCATCACGTTCCCAAACAAATTACTAAGTCACTAAGCTAGGGTGTTCATTTTTATCTTGGCTTAGTGTTGGACCTGAGAAATATAAATATCATAGTAATCTAAAGATCTTCTAAGCTGGTGCTGACAGGTGGCACACCTAAAACAAGGTTACAGATACATATTCTGCTAATATCCGTGGATGTGGAGGTATTTCAGTATCTRGTTCAGCACCTAGAGACTTTTCCTCAATGGGCAAGGGCATGAGTCAGTATATGTCCTTGTGCAGCCACATGATGCAGAGCAAACATTTATCCGTCCCAAATGGGATAGATTAATCTGAAATAAGGCAGCACTATACTTGCAGAACTGTTCAAGGGTAATATTTCAGCTGAAAAACAAAAATAGATCAATCTCCTACATCAAAGTTGCAGAGACAAAGCCATTTTGTGTAGGTTCAGCCTTACTCAAAGGAAGCAGAACTGAAAACATTCTTCAACTCAAAAGTCTTTTATTTCAGATTTTTTTTCTTGAATTAGATTTTGTTTTGGAACATCCCTAAACACTATTTAACTTCAAAAATATTCTGACCAAGCTCTACCATATGACTGGCCATAAACAGAGAATCTACAAGAGCTGTTTTAATTCTCTTCTAAAAGTCAGGCACTTCTATTTAGAGGGCAGCCATATAGATGTTTTTCTGGATCTAATGCTAGGAAAAAAGATTTGACAACGTGATACCATGGTAAATAAGCTTTCTGCAGGCACTATTAATATATAAAGCCTTGAGTTCTCATATGACATTGTGGTATTGCTCTGCTAATAGAAAGTAAACTGGTTTACAAGCTGTATGAAATAGTAGMAAAATCAGTGGGTGCCTCCTAAAGAAATTAAAAAGTGCCAAGTAGTAACTTGGTAGAACAAAATTAAAACARGGATCTATTTTCCATAAAGCACCCCAAGGAATTTTTGGTGTCTCCTCAACACRCATGGTTTTCTGTTGTGAGTATGAAATTTATGCCTTCATCATCATCTTACCCATGTCTAAAATCATCCAGATAATGTGTCTGCAAATGTGGATTTGCTCCCTTCTGAGTGCTGGCATCCTCTTAACCTGCTCATAGTGCAACAGTACCAGTGCTGTCTTTACTGCTGTTCACAAATTGCAATTTCAAATTCAGGAGCAAAAAATGTGAGTGGGAAAACCCACAGAGTTTCCTAGCTCCTCAAGGACCTGTCCCATGTAGGAACTCCTACCATGCACCTGCATGTAGGAGTTTTTTTGTTTTTTTTTTTTTTCTATGTGGTATGTGTGGGAGCATAGTCACGCCAACAACCAGTTATTTATGGAGCCAAGATAGTTTATGAAAACAATAAGCCCCATGGAAAATCTTACTTTTCTATTTCTTGTGAAATAATTCCATAATTAGAATCTATTAATCATACTTCAGTTCTGTCCAGAGATTAAAAGGGGTGGCCAGGCAGGTGGCCTTAAGCTGTTCGGTTTTTTCAGTATTATAAAGTTTTCATCAAAAATCCACAATGACTATGCTTTTATTTTTAGGGAGATGTAAGAACTGTGCTGGATTCCTGCATTCTTCAGGTCTTTATTCCCATCACTCATGACTTTCTAAATGTTTTGATCCTATTTGGGCTATTGTCACCAAACTTTGCTGTTACTCATTCCTACACGTTTGCGGGGGAATGGGAGGATATCACACATAAGAAATTCCAGTGGCCAGTCCTTAYGAACTCTTTAGTTACACTTCTGTAACTGGACATGGAAGAAAAATGGTAGAGACAAGTTTTCAATATTTCTGGACCCCAGACACAAGAATAAATTCTCCAGAGGCTTTCTGAGTGCTGCTGAGTTCTCAAAAATCAGTCAGGGTGAGGGTGTCTCACTGAGCACTATTGCAGGCAAAGCTTTCCAAATTCTGGACAGCTAACTCTACTCATGAAAAAAACATCCTCCATCAACTTTGTCACACCATACAAATAATAGTATTCATTTCTGTGTTTCTGAAGTCCTGAAATACTACTGAGAAAATGAAGTCCTAGAGTATTAGTCAGCAGGAATTTGACTATTTCTATTGCAGCTAGTACAGCACCAAATTTAACAGTGAAAAAGAAAAAGTTTATTATTTTGTCATAGCAGCTGCATAAAGAAAGAGTGACAAGTCTTCACAACTTCTGGTTTCCCTTTCCCATGTCAATTTATGCATTCTCACTCCTTGACACAGATTATGCAGCTACCAGTGACAAATCTTTTAGCATAAACCAAACCTTTCTGAAACTGGAACGTCTCAAGACTAAAGTAACCACACTTAATTGACAGATAACAAATTCTGCTGTTTAATAAAATAAAGTGGGTTTTGATAAAGGAAAACCAGAACTGACTAGTGCTCAAATTAAAAGCAAAATGTTTCCWGATCCACAACTAGATAAACAAACATGAAAAAGTGCATGCTTCCACAGTATCTGGATTATATGCAGTAGGTTTTCTAAACTGCTCAACTTTCTACTAAAAACTCAGAAAGGATTGAGAAAGAGAATTGTCTGTAATAACTGGTACCACCAACTGCTCCTTAAGGGTAAATATAATTCCTAGGAAAGTCTTGAAATCTTTTTCTGTTTACTTTAGTGGAAGGTTCATGAAGAAAAATTGATTTTCCTAAACAGTGTTTCATGGGATAAAAAAATCTGACAGGACACAGAATTCATGAAACTGTCATGTTTATATTCACAATCATTAAGATCCTGTACAAAGTAAGATAAAACATTTAGGAACTTGATATAGACTATATGCTTTGCACAGCTTTTTTCTAAAAGGCTATTATCTGTGATACAACAGTCATAGGCCTATATATTATATTTTGTAGGATAGTTCAAAACCTCTATAGAGTATTCCCTAGTAAGTGCTATAAGGTCTTTCTCAAAAGGTGTATTGATTTGTGTAAAAAATGCCCAATTTTAGATACTTCTTTTTTTTTCCAAGGGATTTTCCCAGTTTCAATGAGAGTTGCCTCAGGCCTTTATTCAACAGCCTGAGTGTTGCTAAGTATTTGCAACCCCAACAGAATTAACTAGAAAATTAGGTAAAACTGCTCCCAAAAGCAGTTCTATGTATGATTCTATGTGAGGCACAGATAAAAATCCCCATTATCTAAAATATAGCATACAGAGGCAGAAAATAGATTTTAAACATATCTGGTATGATTAAGTTCAGGATAATTAATTTGCTGTTGCTGCATTTGCCTTCATAACTCTCTGTACCTCTGTGATATTATATAAAAAGTTGCTGGAACTCTTGGGAATGATCACATTACTTTTGTATGTGTATTGTACTTGTATGTTATGTACATGTGTATGTGTATTTGTACTTAAGCTTCTCAGACATACAGGGAAAATATAATATAAAAATGTTTCAGAACATTTCCAGCTGTTTTCCTGGTACAGCTCTTTTGTCTCTCTGCACCTGGAAAATGCCAATCAGTTGGATGGGACAATCAGCCTACAGGACTTTATTATTTTATCCTCTGTTAACAGTGTGCTATAGACTACATTTAAAAATGAAAGATGTCCATCGCTGTTGGGACTTATGTTGCATGGCATGTCTGTACTGTACAATGATCATGACAGAAATAACTGACCTAGCTAGTTCAACACATGGAAAGAGTTTAGCACTGTCAGCAGAGAGGTGCACTCAAGCTAACTCATACTGGAGAAACCTACTGATGTGACCATTGCCCTTCATGGACTTGGACCTACTTCTGGACCTCACAGTTTGGCCAAGGAAATGGGAGGAGCAGAAGGCGAAGGGAGGGTCCTATTGCAGTTGTTTTCATCAGAACTATTTTTTGTTTTCTTTTTTCCAGGAATGAAATGATCAGATGGTTAAACCTGTGAAGGCAGGCTGAGGAAGGATTTTGTATGAACTTAAGAGCTGCAAGAGATTTCTACCCATTCAAGAGAAAAGCACTAGAGGAACTCATCCTAAGGGAAGAAGCCTTCAGCTGAATAAATTCTGTTGCTTCTTGTAGGAGGCACACATTCACACAGCCTTCCTACATCCAAACCTAGAGGTGCTCTCTTGCTTTTCTTCCAGCTGACTTCCAAAGGTATAATCCTGACTGGATTGCAAACGATGGAAAATTTGTGAGTGCAACCTTGGAGAAGATGGGACCAATTCCTCTGTGGGAGGAATGTCCCTTCCTTCCACAGACACTTACCATTAATTCTTCTAATTTACAGATGTTATTTTAAACTCCACTGACTGCAGTATTATAGTCTTCCCATAGGAGTTTTCACAGACATATTAAAAAAAAAAGAAAAAAAAACTTAAAATAGCAGAAAAAAAGTAGTTAGAAGGGTTTTGGGTTTTTTTTTTTTTGGTACAATTTTGCAGTCTTAAACACAGAATTTCATTATTTATTTGAGGAAGAAATGATTCTCATATTTCTTTAGAACAAAGAGTCCCAGACTATGAGTGTGATTCATCTCTTATCTAGGGTTAAGATGGCTTGTCAGATATGGGATTTGCTGCTTCTTCACTCACTTTTCCAGGGACCAATAAGTGAGCCTGCATCACATCACTGGAATTTATGAGGGGAGGAGCGAATAAAAGAATAGTTCCATGTCTTGGCGGAAAAAAGAAAACATTTGTATGAAAGGTTGGCTTTATTTTAAAAATGGCAGCTGTTTGGTGCTGTTGACAGATGGGGAGCATTGGAAATTGTTCCACGCCAACAGCATTAGTGATCTGGATTCAGGTGGTCAAAGATGCTTTATAAATGCCATTTACAACATGGCTATCACCACCACACAGTATTATTTGCTATTACAGCAAATCAGAAGGCTGCTATACATTTTATTTCCATTGAATCCTTCAGTCATGCATCCATAAAATAGCAGTGTTCTGAGAAGAGCTTATAGATCTACTGTTGAACTGAGAAGAAACATGTTTTCACACAACTGTAATGAACAGCTTTTAGAAGAGCCTACACTTGATTGTAATTTTTAAGTTCTTAATGTTTTCTTCAATGTTTCCTTCTTTCTGTACTTCTTTTTTCCCCAAAATTCAGTTTGAAAAATAGTTCAGGTATTTTTTGGTCGTTCTGGAACTCAGTTTCAAATCACATGTTGACAGGGAGGCTGTAGCGTTCAAATTTTAGGAGTACACTATAACCTGCTTTTACTTGCAGTAGGTGACAGAAATACTTAGAACCTCAGCCATTATTGTTCTGAATTATAAGAGTACTACAAATATCCTGCAACAGTTGCTATCTCAACTATTCCCTCCTGTCCAACAATTTAAATAAACAATGGACATAYAGTATTTTACATGTTAGACAAGGCTGCTTTGACATAATATAGTAATCATAATGTATTTTATGGAAACTAATATTCATACAGGTGTATATGACTTATTGACTGCTTTAGGCAAAGCATCATTTTGAAAGTAGGACATTTAAAGTGTATTATTAGCCTGTGTTTAACTGTTATTACATGTTATACACAATTAAGTCGAATTAATCTAATTAGACTTCCAACTGACATGGGTTTCCAGTTGGCTGAGGTTTTGCAGGGACCATTTTGTACATGCCAGTGAGCATTAACCTTTTCTTTGAACAGCTGACCCCAAAAAAGATGCCCCACTAAGAGATCATATCATATACAGTATAGTCTAATGACAATCATGACCACTGAAAGGTCAAGAATTYCCATCATCTTTCAATGCTAATAATACCAGAGGGAGATTTTTCAGCGTTTTGGTCAGGGAAAACTGTGTTTGGTGAATTTCCTCTTCTTCATTTCTGTTTTCTGACTCTTGAATTATTAATTGCATATACAATAAGGCTGAAGGAGATCCAAAAAGATATTCTACACTTCAAAGAAGATTTCACTTTTTTCACACAAAATTCTCTTCTCAAACAAAACCAAATTCTTTATTATTCTATAGGAATATTTATTTAGGAACAGCCTAATTTGCCCATGCAAACATATATGTGTATGTTTACAYATAYATGTATATGTATAGGCACTGTCTAAATAAGTTATAAAAGTCTATGAAAGTTCATCCTAARGAACTGTTTAGAAAATGAAACCAGCGTTTATTTTGTTTACATTCAGACCACTCAAAATTCTCTCATAAGCACATATTTTCAGTGATTTTATGGCTAATTGTCAAACCTCTTTCTAGTCTAAATAACACATTTCTCATTGAGAGAAGCAAGCCAATGGGACCACAAATGTTAAGAAGTACTGTTCTCAAAGTACAACATATGCCTTGAGATACACTGCTTAATTCTATTAGAGAGTAGGCTTTATCTAAGTTGAAATTATAGGAATTTATCTATTTTGAACAAAAATGCAAGTAAACAAGTATGGTTTGCTAGGAATGTCTTGCCAGTTCTGTTGCTTTTTTTTTTTTTTTTTCTTTTCCTTTGCTTTTCTGTATCTCTGTTTCCTATTCAATTTTTAATCTACATTATTTACTTTAGGATGTCTTTCTTTCAGGGCAAGGATTTATTTAATTATGTGTTTGAATGGTACGCAGTACTTACATCCCAGTGAAGACCTGTGAGCACCCTAACAACTAAAACATCTTAATTGTTTCCTCAGTCCCTCATTACAGCCCTTGATGTTACATCATGCCTGGTGTTGGCAGATTATAACATGAATGTTCCTGTTTTTCCTTAATAAATAACCCAAGTAAACTGCCTTCCAAACACAGCGGCTGGAAGGTGATGATCTGCTTGGCATCCAGGCACACAGAGCTTGTTCAAAAGCCCTTAACAGGAACCAGGCACAGAATAAAAGAAAGGAGGAAAATGATAAATGCTGCAACAATCTAACCCACAGACTTGAGGAAGGGCATATGAAAGTTCACTGAAACCATGTTTCTCAGGGCTTTTCCAAGCAGAGAAAGTGCACAGTACTTATCCTTCTTCTCATGTGGGTGCTCTATAATAATAGTGCTCAGGCTCTTCTCTGCTCCCAGGGTTGCTTTAACAAGTATGTCAAATGTGCACATGCTGAGGTGGTGAGTCTGGCGTGCCTGCTTTTACCCTTTCTAACCAAATGCCTGAACCCTTCAGCTAGTGTCTGGTTTCTTCTTGGCTGTCCTCCTGGCCCATGACGCTAGCATTTCTGGCTGCACTTCAAGAGAAAGGTTGGAAACAACTTAACCAGAATACCTCGTGGCTTGGGCACTTCACTAAGATGGGAAAGATAGGGGTTCAAGCATTCACAGCTTGAAGAAAACACAGAACTCTTAATTCTCAGCTGAATTAATGGAGTATTATGCAAAAGTAAGGATGCTTAAGCTCCCTCACTTACATGTTGTCACCCAAAACTTCTTCAAAGATTGAGGTGGAATTTTTACAGTTATTTGCCTAAACTTTAACTACAGCAGAGCATGCTGCATAGCATTAGATAGGGTTGCCTCACCCGAAAAGACATTTTCAAACATTCAGGGTGCTTCCAGGCTAAGTATGGAGACGGTATATCAGGCAATGTTATTCTTGTCCACATGTAAAAAAAGTAATAATTGCTGAAGATGTTAAAATAATGATGTTTTGTGATTACGTAAGTCATTTCATGGACTATAAGAGGCTGGAATTCCATTGTTATTGTTCTAATACTGTATTTTTTTTTAGGAAACACAACAAAAGTTCAGAAAAAGTTGGATTAGGTTAAATTTTTAAGTAAATTAGTTTCTTATGACTTGATTGTCTTTATTGTTTTCCTTCAATTATTTCRGAAGGATTTTTTTGCCTGTACAGAATCTACCCACCCAGTACATAACTCTGTGATCAACAAAGTTTTACTTCTTCTACAGACAAATAAAACAAAGTGAAATATTTGTATAGATGCAGTCAACTTCCCTGGAATTATTTCCAAATATCAATCCTGATCAATATTAGCTTAATCTTCTCTTTTTTTATCAGATAGATACAGCATGAAGGCCCAAGTTCTGCTACACTTACATAGAGCAACAGTTTAATCTGGAAGCAGCATACCGAAAAGTCACGAWACATTCACTATATTTAAGTAAGTAAAGAATATGTTCAGGTGAATCAGGACCCTCAGATGTRAAGGTAAGAGATGTCACAGATACTTTTGTATTTGCACATTCTAATTTAGTTCTTTTCCTGTGGTCATAATGTCCCAAAGCTATAGCAGCTTTAAAAAATAAAAGATTTCTGGCAGACTTCACTGGAAATATGAGATGGGTGTCCAAAGGCTTGCTATTTATTTACACACACCTAAATACAAATAATCCCCTCTTGTACCACTTCTACCCACAGGCCAAAACACATTGTTTTACAGTAAGGTCATACTTGCCCTCATATTTTGGAAACATAACCTGTCCTTTAAGATCTGCAATTCATTGAGTTCCAGCTGTAGGTTTAGAAATTGCTCCGCTCCACTTTTGAAGAATTTAAAATCTTCTTAAGACCTAAAATTGTTTTATTTTGGATGGAGTAAGTATTAAGTAAAATCTAAAGAAATACCCATTGCAGTATATATARATACATAGAAATACAGAGAGATCTATTTCTCGTGAATATTTGAGGAGGTATAAATTCCTTTTGGGAAGGCCAAAATGATAGAAGTACAGGCAAGGACTTCTATTTTTGAACACAGATAAGATGTATATCACCTTGACAGACATCACTTGACAAGATTTGAACTAATATTAATAACTATGTTGAAAGTCAGTGGCAGCACTCAGCATAGTTCAGAACCYATTAAAATATCTGTGCAATTCAGCTTAATTTTCCTCCATTTTCATATTTCTCTCCCAGTCCAACACCAAAGTGCTGAYTGAAGCTCAGGTATAGTGGACAAGGCCTGGTAGGCATAGGAAGTGATGGATGTCTATTCTATATAGGGATCTGATCCTAGCCTAGAATATGGATGTTACCTTCCTTCAGAGTGCAAGGATCATGATGTTGATTTCAAGAGCAAACTTTGGGGCTTTTCTTTGCAAAGAGAATTACCTGAACAGAGTGAGATTGGCTCAGTGCAAAGATGAGTCTCACTGGGGTGGCTTGTGCTATATTAATTTCTGCCCAACCTAACTAACCTGCATAGGCCATAACAACTGAGAAAACTGTCCTATCATATCCATCCAAAACTGAGCTGAGCCCTGCTCCCTGAAGGGCCCTAGAAGGCCTGACTGAGAGAATCAGGCCATTAATTTTTCAGTGCATGTCRTATTTGAAAAATTGTCTTCTGAAAGAACCTGCTCCTGGTCATCTTCAAACTGTTACTGGTTTAGGTGAGGCTTAGGTGAATCACCTCCAGGCAGAGTTAAACCATCTTGGTGCACTCTTGTTATGGTCTCCTTGAAAATAGAAACGGACACCTCTGTTTGAATTTTGCATGATACTGAAACCAAGAAATTAAACACCAAACTCAAACCCCAGCTTCCTCTTAAACAAGGGATGCAGTGATGTCAYGAAGCCTGTCACTGTTCTACTCCCTTTACCCTCTTGTACATCACATATGGTCAGATCTCACTGTACGAAGGAAGAGGAAGTGGAGACRGTCCTGGAGGGAGCTCCACCTCAGTGCAGAGGATGCAGTGTAAGCTCTCAGTGTAGTGTGGCCCTAGAATATGAGATTACCCTTTTTTGTTCTCCCTCAAAAGCTTGGGCTCTTGATTACACATACATACCATGAAGATCTGCTCTGAAGTGCTGGCAGGAGGACGGGGTGGGCAGGAGAAGAGGAAGCAAAGTGGCAGTGAGGTTAAAGAAGGAACGCTTATTTAGGAGGCACCAAACTAACCCTCAGGAGAGGAGAGGCGACATAAGAGTAATTAAAGCTAATAGAGGCCTGGCTGATGCAGGCAGGACCATGCTACAGATGAGACTAGTATTACAGATATTGTTAATTCTAGAGGGTGCCATGGTTTTCCTTTGGTCTCTGTCTTTCCTTTAATTCTATATTCACATTTATCTTAGATCTTGCCTTATAAGTCATAAAAGGTAAAGAATAGCACTAAATTTGGAGTTCTCATAAAAGTACTCTGTTTATTAGACAGACTTCAGCCTGACAGGAAATAGAGCAAAGATTCAACTCAGGGCATAATCTTTTGATTCCTCAGCTTATTTTAGTACACAGATTGTTACAGTTGAGCATATTCTGATCTAAAGCATTTGTAAATCTCAGATGATCCTAACATTCAGGGAACTTTCTTTCTACTGGTTCATCACCCAAGTATAGAATTGAGCCTTTCCAAATTTATCTTGTGTGAAAGCAGAATTGAGCCCAGAGATTATTTGTTCCCTATCCTTCAGACTTCCTGTATGAATTTGAGCAAGTTGTTTAAAGTCTATTCTTGTGTTCGGGGACCTCCATGATTCAAATGTCGAAATTTTCCAATGCCCTGTCTGACCTAGACTATAAACTGTCTGCATCACGGACTGTCTTCTCTGATAAAATCATAGAATCATAGAATGCTTAAGGTTGGAAGTGACCTCAGAGGTCATCTGGTCCAACCCCCCTGCACACGCAGGGTCACCTAGAGCACGTGGCACAGGGCTGCGTCCAAGCAGGTTTTAAAGATCTCCAAAGAAGGAGATTCCACAACCTCTCTGGGCAGCCTGTTCCAGTGCTCTGTCACCCTCACCGTCAAGAAATACTTCCTTAAGTTCCTGTGGAACTTTTGGTGCCTCAGCTTGTGGCCGTTTCCTCTAGTCCTATTGCTGGCCACCACTGGAAAGAGGCCGGTCCCTCCTCCTCACTGCCTCCCTTGAGGTATTTATACACGCTGATCAGGTCCCCCCTCAGCCTTCTCTTCTCCAGGCTCAACATGCACAGCTCAGCCTTTGCTCACAGGGCAGATATTCCAGGCCCCTGATCATCCTCGTAGCCCTGCRCTGGACTCTCTCCAACAGCTCCACATCCCTCATGTACTGGGGAGCCCAGAACTGGACACAGTACTCCAGAAGTGGCCTTACCAGGGCTGTGTACAGGGGATGATCACCTCCCTCGACCTGCTGGAGATGCTCTTCTTAATGCACCCCAGGATCCCATTGGCCTTCTTGGCCACCAGAGCAAATAAATCTCTATGGGCAGATAATCTCAGGGCAGATATATCTCTATGCAGTATTAGCACAATGGAGTTCAATTATGTGTCCTTAGATTTTAATAAAAGGCTCTAAATTTAAATATTAGACCTTGTCATATCATATCAGTGGTTGGAGGCCCTGTGTGGAGGACCTACAGAGGCCCAGCAATAAAGAGAGATACATAAACACAAGGTAGTCATAGATTTTCCAGAGCTGCAGCGTTATTCCATCTCCTTAAACAAGTATTCAGGATGACTAGGATGAGGACCATAAAATGAGTGCCTCTTTAATCAGAAAATATCCAGTAAACTAGCTACCCCTTCAGGATCAAACAGACTATAAAAAAATGAAAGATATTATTGGTGTCAATATACGTTTTTATTAGGAGCATATATCAATAGCCCTTCATGGAGGAAGTTGCTGTAAATACCCAGGTCACTTGCAGGCAATATTAATGCCACATAGCTGAGCAGGCATTGCCTTCTGCTGCTCTTTCATCAATTCTATATTATGCCATTGAACCTAGGCTATAGAAAATATAATTTTTTCAAACCACAGGGATGCAGCACATCCTCCAACATAGGAGGATGCTGTAACCTGCTAATATATCCTTCTAGTTTCACCCTTCCGAAGTGCAAAGCCAAAGTAGTTGACTTTTACTTCCACTTGTTTCCCTTTTGCCCACCCTGGCCCTGTCTTTAGTTTATTGAAGAGCATGTATCAGGCGATCCCAAAAATGTGAGTCCTGCGAGCCGTGCCACCGCATCTCAGTTGTTTGAGAAATGTCTTAGGTCTGTATCTGCACACAGCCCTATCTCCTCGGGCAGCATGCATTTGTGTGCACACACTTGAGGTGGGCCTGCTTTCGCCCTGTTGTATCCCTGCCAAAGCCTGTCTTGTCACATCTCCTTGATGTCAACCTAGTAGAGTCAGCTCATCAGTAAAAGGAGAGTAAGTATAAATGACAGGGATATGGAGATATAGAAATATGTATAGATATGCATATCTATACACTTCCATATCTATACGGATTCAGACGTGTGTGTGTATAATGCAAATGAACAACTTTGGCAGACAAATTCAGCTACACTTGAAAAACCCAACGTGGCTGAACCTCCTCTGAATATGCAAATGCTAGGACCACGCAGAGGATATACAATGGAAAGCTGTACTGCCAAGCATGCTCTAAAATGAGGCTGATGATACCTACATGAGCAGTTCCCTAATGAACAGTTTTTGAATAATAGGCATCTCTGCATTTGCCCTAAATAAAATTCCTTCTTAGACAGTTTACTTAATGTGATGCATGGTAATTTTTTTCAGCTCAGAAGTATAAGTAAGTCAGACTCTTCATCATATTTTACATTTTTACTCCAGAAGTTAGTTGTTGCTTTCCTTATTTCATTTTGCTCCATTAACAGTTAACATTAAGTTATTTTAAAGGATATGATTACTTTATCAACTAAGAAAAGAAAACAGTYCTTAGCTAGTTCAAAAGTTTCTCATTAACATAAATAAGTGATTAGTTAAATGTAGTTATCCCACACTCAGAACAGAGGATTGGAATTAAAGTCGCATAAAATGGGCTAGTAACAGGTAATCTTCTGAGATGGTTCACTCCTCCTGATTTTATGAAGTGTAAACACTGGTTACTCATCAGAAATAACATTATGGGAGCTCTTTGGAGTTTGAAAGTAAAGTTTCTGGAAGACTTTTCAGAAAAAAAAAAAGTCTATTTTGCTCTAAAATCGCAAGACGATCAAACATGAAAACATTGCAGTCATATGGCTTGTAATATTCTATTTGCAGTAGTGGATTTGCTAACTTGCCTTGATTTATRTTTTGCAATGCTGTTCAAGGCTAAACAAACTGAAATTATTCTGTCTTTTGTCTATCTGTCCTTACTATTCTCACAATGAAGTCACTAACCATGAAATCGAGTCTACAAGGAAAGTTCCCAAGCAGAGAGTGAGCAAGATGAATAATGTATTGCTCATAACTTAAACTGAATAATGTCCACTGTCTATACTTATCACTGCAGAAAAAGTGCAGTAAGAATAAGAAATTCTCACAGTGGCTAGGCTCAGTATTAATAGAATTAAAACTGTCATCAGACACACTAGATTCATAATTGTATTTCTGAGTTGCTCCCATTCCTGAAGAATGACTACAAACTGAACACTAAGCAGTATTGCTGCATTTAGCCCCTTCATGAGAATGGACACTATTCAGTATTATYGCAGACTGGTTCGAATGCCAAACGCTTTTAATCTGTTTTCTACATAGATTCTTACTAATCTGTCACAAAAGTGATAGCTAACCCTGTTCAGCCTTATCATTTCAGTCACTGAAGGCATTTSAGTCTGGACCCAAGGTATGGATACCCACGGCAAGGGTGAGTTGCCTCAGATTTTCTGCTTCTCCTGAGAGCATTTTGGCTGCTAACATGTTCAGGTTCCACCTGAGCAGTATTTTCAGATACACACAAACATCACTATGAACATGCTTATACTGATACATAAAGGTTACAGATTAGCCGGTATTTATCCCTGGAACATTTTTAGGTGTATTCTCATTTGGTAAAAAGACATGAAAACTTTCTCTGATTAAGACTCAGCCAGTTGCTTTTTTGTTTGTTTGTTTGTTTGTTTGTTTTGTTGTTGTTTTGTTTTGTTTTGTTTTGTTTTGTTTAAACAAACAGATTATTCCAAAGTTCTGGAGTCAAAATCATTTCTTATTATACATCTTAAATATAAAAAGTTTCACAGTATCTATCCTGTAGTTAAGTGAGGTTACTGTGAGTCAGAGAACTCAGGTAGCCATAGGAATTTGGACTTCTTCCTTGCAATGTCACAAAAAAAAATTGCCTGAAAGACCCTCTTCTTCCCATGGACATACATAATCAGCTAAGCTCAGGCCAGCCCGGCAAACAGAGATGCCTTCAGTTTGATGTTTGGCTCACCCAGGATTTCATCCTCACTTTGCACAGGCTAGCAGCAAAATATTCTCACATCCCTTTTTCAATTTTCAATTTTGTAAGAGAAATGAAAAACTTCAGACATGAAGCCCTGGAGCTCTGTTCGATGGTAAAGGAAAAAAGATGTCATGGTCAAAACACATGGACTAAAAGACTTTTCATCTGGAAAAAAAAAAAAAAAAAAGTTGCAAATGGAAAAGATGCCTCCACTAGGAAGAAAATATCGCTGTTGATGACATTCATCAGTAACAAGCAATACAAAGGAAGATGGAGAGGACACAGAATCAGTAGCAGGACAGGCATCATCATAAGCATATAATCAAGGGCATAAAATTATTTGGAGGCAACTCAGGGAAAGATAGATAAATAAGAGGCAAAAGTAATAGGATAGGGTGATTACTGAAACATTTCAGTGCCCATATTACTGTTTGTCTATCAGTAACCTTTTTTCCTTAATGACTTTTTTAGTTTATTTTCATGAACTTTCACATTGAGTTTTATGTCTAAATGCAGAAGATACTGGCACAAAATTGTCACATAAAGATTCAATCTTTCAATGAAATACTGTAAGTAGAAAATGAAATCAAAAATATTATGAATGAAAAAATAACCTTCTTCCCCAAACTGTCTCTGTACTTCCAATTAGAATATCTAATCCTGCTCTAAATCTTTTTGTAACAAAAAGATCACCACTTTTTGAACAGCTTGTGTCTGACCTGAAGACAAATRCTTCTTAGCAGGGACAGAATGCCTTTTCCATATGCAGCTTGAAAGGCTTTTAACAAACATTTTAATTATGAAGCTGTGTAAATCTGAGATGGGATTACTGGTAATAATATAGTCATGTCTTAATTGGCCTTTTTTATAGTCTTTTCAAGAAAACAGGAACTTGATAGCCTGTCTTATACAAAAAACAAATAGGAAATGGCAGAGATTCACTGCTGTTCCTTAGCTGAAGATTGAGTTTCAAGTTCTAAATAGATGGGAGCTTAGAAGAAAGGCTTAAAAATAAAGTGGAATCTAAATTTTCCTTTTTTTTTTTTTCTCTTCAGTCTGATACCAAATCTTTGGTCTTTTAGAGAATTTCAAGTGGAGAAAATTAAAGTGCAATACCATGATAGTTACTTTGATAACAAACGAGCCAAGAACAAAATAGGGTAAGGCAAGACATTTGGGGAAATGAAGTCTATCTCAGTACATATTTTGGAAACGTCTGCCTCCAGCTGCAACTTCAGGGACAAAAAAGAGGAATCTTGAACATTAAAATAGTTCCTTTCCTTTGGGAAAAAAATCAGTAGTAAAGGAGTTAATAAGATCTGCACCAGGAAAAGAAAGAACTTTCACTTTGCCACTTACTGTTTCTATATTCCTATTAATAATTGATAAAATAAATAATGTAAAATCACAAAAATCTAGATTTCCTRATTTTTTAAAAATAAGTTTGAGCTTTGTTTATATTGTTCTAGTTAAATTAGTTAACTATTTTTGGCATTAACCACATTTCACATACGTTTTGCCTCCCAAGTATTTTAAAATATGAGCTGATGAGACATCAWTTGATCCATGGTGTTGATAAGTTCATACCATTTAAGCCCAGGAAAGTACGTGTCCTTCAAAATACCCCATGTTGCATGTGTGCATGACCATGTAAATGCGTAGCCAGTAGCCAGTTTCTATGGAATATTATATTACCGGGACACTTAAAGATACAGTGTTCCCAGCCTGTCTTGAGAACTTTGCAAAAAACAATCCTGAAAAACTGCCTCTTCCATTTCTGCCTCATGGGAATTTTGCCATTAGCAGCTTCATATATCTCTGACAAGGAAAAGCTGGTCCCTCAGCAAGCTTTTTAAATGTCAAAATAGAGATAGAATACATATATACTCCTCTTCCTTATCTCCTCAGCATTAATCAGGAAGATGTGTGGATGATGTGGAATCACTGCAGTAAGTTGGGAATGAGGCATGAAATGAAAGTGCTTGTCCAGGGCTCAAAAAACAGGCCATTCATTGCTGTGTCCCTGCAGAAATCAAATTGCCAGTAATATCTAACTTGAAAAAAAAATCCACTCTCCAGCAAAATGACTATGTAATTGGGGCTCAGCATTATTAATATTTCTCATCTCCCATCAGTGATTCAGGAAGCACATTTCTACCATTAAAAACCAGTCCATAGCAAGACACAAAATTTGATTCAGTCAATCCCAGCTGTTCTTTTCCTCGAGTCCATGCAGCAATGCTGACTAGCAGAAAGCACAGTTTCTCTACAGATGAACTGTCCTTTTTTTTTTCCTTCATTTTTCTTCTTCTTTGTTAATGAATTTCTCCCTTCGTTTCCCCTCCCCTGTGACAGGAGACAGCCTGCCTGTCWGCATCTGCCAAAGCACTGGGTAAAAAGTTGCTGGCTGTGGGAGATGTGGAGAAGCGAACCACACACCTACAGCCACCTTAGCTGTGCTGTGCTRCTACTAGCATATCAAGACTCCAGTCAACTATCTCCTCCTATCACCCCCACCACCGTTGTCTTCTTTTTCCCTGTTTTAAAAAAGAAAAAAAATCCTGTGTTGTTCTCAGGCCAGCAGCTACGTGTAAACAGGATGTGGGAGCTGCACTCAAATGTATTAAAATCCTATACACCTCCATCCTCACCTCTGGCTGCAGTGTGCATCCTGCCTGGAACATCTGCTTTGGATAAATATAGAAGGAGTTCAAACTGTGCTGAGAAGGGCACCACCTAAAGCCTTTGGACAATTTTCTCCTGCTGGCTGCATTTTTTTAACATTTAAAAGTATGAAAAAAAAAGCTTTTAACTTCTAACTGGAGGGCAGGTTTACTGAAAATCACTGCTGTATATTTATGTAGAAACATATATGCATATATTTAAAATTAAAGGATATTCTAATCCCACTAAAAATAATAAAATTTAATGTTTGTTTACCCTGTTAGTTCTAATGATGATAACCTAAAAGTGCTCATTCATGTTTCAGATATAATTTCATATACCTGACAGTGTAGTTTTTAAAGAACTGCCTCTGTTAATCCAGCTAAAATAGATCACAGGCGTTTATAGCACATTCATACAAAAAGGATTTCATTAACAGGGTTTCAGAGCTTGAACTGAAGGCAGACTAGGATCATGGCAACGTTTGTTACTTTTCATCATAGGTGGGCTCCCCGCTTCAGGCAGTCTGATCCACTGAATGTATCTCCCTTCCTTGCAATGTTGGGCCAAACTGTCTGCCTTCTGCAGAGGGCTTGGCTTTTACAGGGCTTGGCTTTTACAGGGCTAGACTTTTACAGGAGCGGGACTATTTATGCGACTTCCTGCTCAGCATGGGACTGTGCTGAACATGAGAGCAAATTTATATTAAGGCATCCTGAGAGCTCTGTGGTCTGAAATGGAAACTTAGGAGTTCTTAAGACCAGGTAGCCCTGAGTGCTACCTATTTTTTTATACCTCTCCTCAGCAGAATTTGGACATGCTGACCTATTGCCATTATTGGGACCCATACAGACTGTCTGAATTCTAAAGTCAAGAAATTTGATGTAGAAGCAAATGAACATTAAAGCCATAGAACATTAATGGCTTTAACGTTAATAGGTGCAGTAATCTTTACATTTACGTTTTTCAAGAATAATGGAAAGGGCASTATGATAGGACTATCCCAGAAATATGTGCTTGCAAAGCAAGGGAACCTTGGCTAACTGTCAACATAGCCATACATATATACATAATATAGCCATACTATCATTATATTTTTTWAAAAAAGCATTCTCCTCTGTCAAAACAGAACACCCCAAATAAAGCACTCAGTGTTAGGCTTTGGATTCAAAATGACAATGGTCCTATTAATTCTAATGCTTCCTATAATACACAGAAGTTGCACAGGTCTCAACTGTTTTACCACAGAGAAAGCAAAAAAGAGTCAGTGGGAGCAAGATATTTCAATTAATAATATCATTGAAGGCTCAGGTGTGACCCTGGAACACTCACTTAGTGGAACTTAGGGATAAGCAAGACAAGTATGACACCACACATAGTTTCTGAATAATAGCATGAGGTCTGATAGACTAACAAGGGCTAGCCCTATATATTGGACCTATAACACTGGGATATTTTCTGTCTTCAGAGAGTGKAAGTACACAAATTGAGAGAAATATCCACATCTTCAAATCTTTTAAAGTATTATTTTAATAAACTACGGCTCTGCTAGTCCTAACACATCCCTTTTCATCCCTCCTCACCCCTACAGACCCACACGCAGTAGCTGTGCTTGGGCATAGTTCCTATGGGCTGTGCTCCAGGGACCTCCCAACCCACCAAAAAACGCCCCCAAATTTCTGCCTAGAAGATTTTGCAGGGACTCAAGGACTCAAGGACTGTTGTTTTTCCTGARCTTGGTTGCTCTCCTGGCTTGAAAGCTGTAGATGGTCCTCATGGTCATTAAATAGAACGAGACCTGGGAGTTCTGCTTGACAACAAGTTAACCATGAGCCAGCAGTGTGCCCTCACGGCCAACAAGCCCAATGGGATCCTGACCTGCATCAGGAGSAGTGTTGCCAGCAGGTCGAGAGGGGTGATCCTGCCCCTCTCCTCAGCACCTGGAGTATTGGGCTCCTGAGCAGTTCTGGGCTCCTCAGTACAAGAGGGATGTGGAACTTCTAGAGAGGGTCCAGAGAAGAGCAACAAAGATGATTAAGAGACTGGAGCATCTCTTGTATGAGGAGAGACTGAGTTGGGCCTGTTTAGCCTGAAGAAGAAAAGGCCTAGAGGAGATCTGATTAACATGTGTAAGTACATGAGGGAGAATGCAGGGAGGAAGAGGCCAAACTCTTCTCAGTGGTGGCCAGTGACAGGACAAGGGGCAATGGGTATAAGTTGAAACACAGGAAGTTTCATCTCCAGGTGAGGAGGAACTTTTTCACTGTTAGGGTGACAGGGCCCTGGAACAGGCTGTCCAGGGAGGCTGTGGAGTCTCCTTCTCTGGAGATCTTCAAAACCCACCTGGATGTGACCATGTGCTACGTGCTCTAAGTGCCCCTGCTTGAGCAGGGAGGTTGGACTAGATGACCTCTCTAGAGGTCCCTTCCAACCTTAACCATTCTGTGATTCTGTGAAGTGTGCTGAAGTAACAACTGCTTACCTCCAACTGGGTCTCCTTAAGGGAAGAAAGCAATCTGGCTGGTGGTGATTTGGAGGGTTCCAGCAGCAAAACTAGTTTAAGAAATGTTGCCTTCCCTTTTTTCCTGCTGCTTCTTTTTGCCCCTCCATCACAGGCTCCCAGCACCTCGGCTGTGCTGGTGTAACTAGGTATGAATCCAAGCTGTAAAACGTATATGTAACTACACCTCAGTTTTGTGATGGATGAGACTGACCCCAGGCTTTTCCTGTCATCAGAAACCCAGCATGACTGATGGGCTGCTAGAATATTTCAAAGAGACTGGATATGTGTTGCAGGAAGGCACTGTGATCTGTTAAGACAGAGAGGTCTGGGAAAGAGTTAACAACCTACTTGAAAGTATTTTTTTTTTTCCTTATTTTAAAGTATCAACATTTAACAACCAAAATGACATCAGAGGCTATACAAAGACTTAAAATATATTAAAAGATAAGTAAGCAAACAAATAGGAAAAAAAAAAAAAAACAAATGAAGAATGACAAGTATTAATCAAGGTCACCCAAGAGGCTAAAAACAGGACTGGAAATGGAGCATTTGAGGTTTCTCTAGAATATTTTATCTGCAAATCATCTTCAAGTCACACTGTCACCTAAGCCTTCTAAATCAAAGTTTCATGATCATCCCCAAGGTGATCAGGTGATAAGTCCTCTTTTAAAAACATGGAGTGCTTGATCCTTGCATGGGGAACAGCAAGACTCTTAAAAGTGGTATTTCTATACAAATAGAGGCTGTAGTTGTGAGGATGTGAAAAGCAGAATCCTCACAGTAAGCAAGAACAGGTCAGCACACTGTGTGAGGGGAGTCAGCATTGTCATTTCCTGTGTACACATGATAAAACTATTACAGATGTGAGGTTTTTTTTATTTGTTTTTACATCATCAAACCTGGCTCTAGGACATAACAGATGTTGTTTGTCAGGTCTCGCTTAGGCTCAATACAAGTTTGTTACTGAGTCTGGGACTCTCTACAATTTTACTCTGTTTGCTTCAAATTTTTAATGTTAATTTCAGCACTTCCTAGCTGTCCCAATTCCCTTTGGGAAAATGCTTAATTAAAGTAAGTTGAAACTCAGTACACAAAAACAAATCTACAGAAATTACAAAGCAGCGCATTATCACACTTTCTCTCATCACTCTTCCTCTCAAGTAGCAGCAATCTTAAATGCTATTGCCTTTCCTGCTGTAGGACAGATTCTCTACAATCACAGTGACATTGACTCCCAACTCACCCTTATAAAGCTCATCTGCAGTTCTTYAGAAACTATACACAGCTTCAGAAACATGATTTCTTCCTATTTCTTGTTAATCTCATGAACTACTCATTTTCCAGGCAAAAGGTAAGACAAACTAGAGCAGCCACTGCTATCCAATTAGGAAAAGGATGGCATTGTTTTCTTTACATTTCTGGTATGTTGCATCACAAATAAATGCCAGATCAAGGTCAAGTTACACTAAGCCACACTGTGCTTTTTGGTCTTGTGATGTGACGTAACCTCTTGCAAAGCAATGAAAGAACTGTAATGTAAAGAAAGGCTTTTGAAAGAACTGCTAGAAATAAATAATTGTTGAGCTTGGGAAGAAAATAATTGGCTGGTGTTGTCCAAGCACTTGGTAAAGGCTCCATATAGCGCTTCATGGGTGACATTTTACTGGAATAATCAGACCAGCTCACATGACATTGGAGGCCACCAAAAGCCATGAGGGAAGGTCAGGCTGCTGGAAGGAAGCCTATCCCTGGCTGCTTAGGGAAAGTTGAAGTATGGAGCTCACACAGTCCGTATTGCCATGCTGTCGGTATGACTGTGTCATTTTTCTCCTTCAGGTGACTCAACAAGAAACCCTTTCATGTTTTGCATTTGCCAAAAGCTTATATCCAGCCACTCAGCTAGTGCCAGCCCAAGGAATTACTAGTAACAGATAAAATAGGGGAGAGGCAGCAAAAAATGGGATGCTAGTGAAAAAAACACCATAAAAATAAGGAAGGAATTTGGACTCTTTGCCACCATTAGTGATCTTCACCTTCAGACCCAACTGTCTTGGCYTCTCTAGCTTGTGAACACTGTTGCAGCTTCACTCATTAAGGAGTACTGTAAGATCAGGAAACAAAGGAACAGGATGAACGCAAAGCAGAAGAAAGAACTAGGGCTCGAAAAAGAGCTGGAAATGAAAAAGAGTGAAGATAAGGAGAAATTACAGACCAAGAGGGATAGGACATTTCAGCCATAGCAAAAGCATAAAAAGATGTAGGATTTTTTACAGTTATTTCATGCAAACTAGAGAACTGAGGTAGAGCATGAACTCAAAGGATAGTTGGCCAAGAGCACACAACTTGCTAGAACTGTTCATGCACATTCCTTGATTTAGAGGAGTTAGCCTTGAATCCAAATCTTTTGCTTTATTCTATGTAGTTCTTAAGATACATTATAAACTTCCATATTCCTGAAAACCATCTATATACTGCAAAAGAGAAGGGTTCGGAGAAGCATCAGTCTGAACACAAACAAATGCAAAGGTCAATTACAACTCCTCTGTAACTAGTTTTGCTAATACAGAGTCAGTCAAGAATAGGATTCATGAAATCCTGAAGTGCACTTATTAATCTGAGAGTTCAAGAAAGAAGTAATCTCTGTACACCCCAAGTGCACGATGACAGTGACCATGATTGGAAGAGTATGCAAGAGAAAGGTTTCTTCCATTTTTCACCTGCCACAATCCTCACAATGGCAAACCCATATTTGGAATTCTGTCGGGTGAGCTTTTTTTTAGAGTTGCTTCATCTTTTGCAAACACTGTTCTCTTTCAGAGAATAAAATACCATAGTTCCTCCTCGTATTTTTAGACTTAGTTTGTTTTACTCTTTGTCCTTGAAAACAGAAGTGTTTATTTGCAACTGAACATTCAAATGGCCATTAGAATCATATCATGTGATATCATACAGCATGTAACTCTATAGTACTACAGATTTATGGACAGTAAATGCTTCTGTTCTCTAGCTAAAGTTGCCATTTTAGAGATCTTTCTCTACTTTTCCATTAAATTAAAAGTCATATCTTTCACACACACTCATAAGAAATGCTCCTTAGCCACCATATTCATACGTTCTTTTTTKTTTTGTTTTGTTTTACTTCATTCTTTTTATGAATATCTACAAAATCTCATTAAAAATATTATGAAAATGTGAAGTACTGAAATCTAGCTAGGAAAATGCTATATGTTTTTGTTACATCCAGTGGTTTTACTGTTCAGACTTTTTCCCTAACTAGTTAAGAAATCTGAGATACACTTTGAACAATTGCTTTTGAAGTTAGCAGAATGTATTGGAAGAAAACTTTGCTGTACTTTTTCTAATGTGATTCACAATGTTCTGGACATCATGAAGAGTTAAGCCTTGAAAAATTGCATTTTTGCAGTAGCACTTCAAGAAATTTTGTAAATACTGACATGAGAATTGCACGTTATAACCTGTAACAGGACATATTATTCCTTTATTCTTTAGCAATAGCTCAGAAATCACAGACCAAAAGAAGTAAGGAATTGAAAGCAAGCATTGCCTTCTTCTGAGTAATGAAGTTCTTATTAAGAGTTCTGATTTATCCATAAACCAAACTTTAATGTATTTTTGGTGTGCCCTCTATTTTTCCAGACTAATTCATAGCAACTGTCTGCAAAGATCATTCTCCTATTTAAAAAAAAAAAAACCCAACACAACCTTCCCACTTTCCCCATAAGGGCTTGAAGATGATTCTGAAAAAAGTCTTAGTTTATGTTACTGGGAGGCCGCAGAACAGCCATTTTCCTGCTTTCATTTATGCGTGAGACCTCCCAGGAGGTGGGAAAGCGCTGGCACGGAAGCAGGCACAGTGCCTCCCAGAGGACAGAGAAAGCAGACAGGGACAGAAGCAGTAGCCAACACACTCTTAACTCCAGAGAGGAGGCCAGCAGTGAGGGAACGCGCTCAAGGAGGAGTCACAAAGGGAAGGGCTTCTTCCACGGGCTTCTTCCACCTCGGCCTGTTGCGGCTGCTGCCTGGACAGGAGCACCCATGATGCTGCTCCTCAACGTGTCACTTCTCTGGGGCACCATTTGCTGATTTCTCCACGCAGAGACAAGCCCAAGATTCATCCTCCTGCACATAGGCATCTCAGACCTGGGACCCACCAGGGCCATGACCCCTGCCCACCCTCYCCACTTATGAGGAACTGGCAAAGTGTGGTGCGTGAACATGCTGGGATGCCTCCTGCCCTCAGAAACCTGCCTGCCCCTGTCAGCACACCAAGATCAAGCAACGGTTAGGAAACAATCTGGGGTCCATATTAGCGCTTGGAGCCATCCCCACGCGGGCAGCTTTGCTCCGGGGGAGGGCTTCACTTCCAGCAAATTCCAGCTCGCAACAGCTGGGAAGGCTCTGCTCCCAACAGCTGCTTCAAGCGCAGCCCCAACGGCATCTCCTTTTCCTGTGTGGAAAGCTGTGTTTTGGCGAGAGACAGGCTTGCTGAGCAGCCTTGTACTGCAGCCTTGSGAGGCGACTTTCCCTTTGCCCCGGGGCGGGCGACCCTGCCAACAGTGGGGAGCTCACATAAGGAAAACAACAACATTTGAAAAAAAAAAAGGAGAAAGAAAAAGAAATTAAAGGTTAATTAACCCCATGTCTGCTCTCAGGAAAGTGAGGCTGCCATGGATAAGTAATAAAAATAGCTTCTCAATGGTCCTTGTGTCTGTGAGAGTCCCACTCTGTGATCTCTGAGTCAAAACCATGGAGAAGCGAGGGGGAGGAGAGGCTGGTTTGCTACTGTCCCTTTCTGGTGAGCCTGTTCCCAAGGCTGCACTGCTCTGTCCTTCAAATCATCCCCACCAGTAAATCATTTAGCTCGTCCTGTCACTCTCTGCCATTGTACGGGGACAAAAGCTACCCATTTAACCCCAACCATGGCTGATTCGCTCTGYGGGGAAGGCAGACTCACAAAAGAGGCCTAGCAGGGAAGGTGGCGGTTGCGCTGAGTTTCATGTAGTCTGGGGCTGGGTTTCTCTCTCCTTTATTTTTTTTACCTCCCTCCCTCTGTTATTTTAAGTCAGCAGTGCCTCTCCTACCGAGACTGTTGTTTGGAGAGCACATGTTTGTCAACAGAGTTGTTCTGCTTGTGCAATCTGACCCCATCTCTCTTCAACGGTTTGAAAGGGCAAGAAACACACATATCTGTATCGGCGTACATCTACTATCCCTTTCACCGTGCCAACCTTTTGGGCAACACTTGTTGATTTTTTAAAAAAGTGGAAGCAAAACATCCAATTACTTCCAGGGAAACCAAAGAAACTATCTAAGGAAATCTAGTTCATTGCTCCCAAAACGTTGCTGTAACCTGCCAGCTGAAACTCCACTACATGGAATGGCATATTTCTGCTCAAGGTTTGTACCTCCACAGTGTGTCTCTTGGACTGGCACTGGTTAGATGGTAAGATAAAATGCAGACAGAAACCAGGTGATATTGCAGAGTTTCATGATTTACTCCTTTCCTCCACTGAATTCCAGAGTATCCTGAATAAGCATGGAATTTCCCATGAAGCAAACAGTAATTTTTATATAAAATACACTTGCAAATATGTACAGTTTTGACTTCTAATGACACTACCTATAAATTATAAAAACTACAGGAGAATTCTTCAGTAATTATCAGCTAAGTGTAGTGTTAAAATTTAGGAACCAAGTACTGAAGTTGAGAAAGGGCCCAAGCAGAAAATGCACCAGGTCCAGGTCGGTACTTCCCCAGGGATATTCCTGACTTTTGCTRTGCAAGTGTGATCTCAAAAACATGTACTATATCTTTCTGTAATCTTTTTAATGTGCAATTGAACAACTAGCAGTTCAGGATGTGGTTATTGCTTAGTGCTTTAGACATGTTTTACTCTCCTGTCAAGCATTTAAGATGCATTAAATAAGTCCTCTTTTCACTCTAAATTGTGTGTCAAAATGTTGGTTTGGATATCAAATTCTGGCTCCTGTAACCCTGTCATTAGGAAGACTCTTTATCTGACTGGATCACTTGTTTGATTTTTTTGTTTTGCTTTTGTGTTCCCCTGACAGGTCTATCCTACACCTTTCTTTAGCTAACAGAGAAAAGCAGAGTTGGGAAACATGCTTTGCATTACTGCGTTCGCAGGCTCGCTGTAAGCTTTCTCACAGATTTATCTTCAGTGAAGGGTGAAGGGGCGGGGGAGAAAACATGCTTTTTCCCCGAGACTATGTGCATTCCCTTCTCTTTCAACCTATGAGGCAGCCTTCACAGATTTCAGCACAAATGGAAGAAATATCTGATTTCCCATTCCATCTGGATTCAGTTTCTTTCTTCCTCTTTGTATAGTTTCTTAGAGACATTATGGAGCTCACTGGAGGGGCTGCTTACAGATGACTATGGCTGCACTGGGCATACTGCCAAAATTTCACTCCAGGAGGCTGCAACAGGAATCTTTAATTAACTTGAACCAAAACACTGAATGGCAAAGAACAAAAGAGTGGGGGTGGAGGAGGGAAGGAGCAGAAAATAATGTTTCCCATACTAGAATCTCCATTTTTGGTCATGGAATGACATGGTCATAATGTCGTCCCTTATATGTATTTAGTAGAGCAGAGAGAATAACTCTTAACTACTATCTTAGTAAATGTTGCCTTTCTTCCTGCTCACAGAACATCTATGATGGCAGTTCTTGCAAAATGGTGATTACTACTCTCTTGATTCTTATATTAACATATAGCTTGACTACATAAATCCTCTGTATTTGTACAAGATTCTGAATGTGAGATGATGGAGTCACCAGTGTCTTTGAACACTGCATAACTCATATTGCAATATTCTATATGAGTATAGCAGTCCCAGACATTGAACAAGACTTTCTTTCGGCATCGCACCGGTATGGTGTGTCCCAGTCCTCAAAAGTTTACATTCTAAGCATAAGCGGGAATTGGATACAGGCAGACGAATAACATAATTACTTAAACAACATTACTCTTCGTTGTGAAATGTTTTCAAAACAGAATGGATACTGTTTCACACTCACTTTGTAGAAGTATACAAAAGGCAAAGCAGTAGAGAATCAAGCCTGAACTATCTTTTTGCTTGAGATCAAGCAGATGAGTTGAGTTTCTTTGCTTTCCATTTCCTCATTAAAAACTTGTATAGTTGCTCTAAATGCAAAACTAATGGTGATTTCATGCATATTCATTCAAGTGACTTTGTGACAGGGGTTCAGATAGTGTTCTAAATAACGAGGCTGAATTGCTCAAGTATTTGTGAAAACAAATATAGCAAGAATTTGTACATGCTCAACATGAACTTATTTACACATTCAAAGGAATATTCAAGTGTGAACTGATTTGCCCATTGGTGGTTTGAAGCACATTAGGTTTGCATCTTCTAGCTTAATGACATCTGAAAAGAATCCAGTTTGTGTTGCCTATGACGTGAACAAATGCATTATAAGTGAGGACTAGAAGGAGATTCACTTACTTCAAAAGCACAGTCCTGAGCTACACTGAAATGCTAATGCAGATACACCCAAATTCTGAAGAATTCTTTCATCCTCGGAAGCATATACACTTTTTCCTGTTTTTATCCTAAATTTCAAAAGCAATTTCCAATTGGGGAAAAAAAAAAAAAAAAAGGCCTCTCTTTAAATAATTAAATAATTACCACATTTCAACTGGATGATGTTATATTTCACTGCTCTGTAAAGTCATCAGGTACTTGCTAATTATGGTGTCAGAGGTAGAGACAAGGCCCAGAACCCATGCAAAATAAAAAGGTTTTCATGGGAGTCCTACACTGTGGTTTCTTCAAGCCACTAGAGAGATTAATTCCAAAGGAATTTAAGAACCTCCAAACTGGATGTGACACCTTTGATAAGGTTTACAGGGGTGGCGGGTTGAGGTAACAGAAGCACTGATGGTGCTTTAGAGGTATCTGGAGCTCTTTGCAGCCACCTTCTTATGGCTACCTTCATTGCAAGCCATAAGACAAATCAGAGAGCAGATCTGGAGATAGATATAGAAAGGTGTGTGTATATGCATATATATATGCACACACACACACATATATAAATAGTTTCTATGAGCCATTTTTGTTCATCTCATTTAAGGACTTACATATGAGCTGAGCAAGGATTTCTTTTAGCAAAAGAATTCTGTTTATGCTTTAATATAATAACAAAATTACTATCGGCCAAAATGCAGACTCTGCTCTGAGTTAGTCTAGTGCAACCACAGAATAACTCCACTGAATTCAATGACATTCATTCAGATGTGATGAGAGGAAGAATTTGACTTCCAGGTTTTCTTTCTCTGTCTCTCCCCTTATGCTCCACACACACACACACACACGCACACACACTTAATATATATCTAGATACATAGAGATGCCTACACTGAAGGCAGAGTTAGCTGTTTCTGGACTCCCTCTGGCAGATTGGCTGACCCTTGCAGTATAAGCATCTGTCTCAGCAATATCCTGGTACTTAGCGGCTTCTCTAATAATCTTTTGTTGTCAAAATTATCAAAAATAGAAAACACTCTCAGTGTTAAGGGGAGAGCAGAACAGACCTTCGAAGATCCCTGATCCCTCATATCATTCCACTGGAGACAGTAGAGAAAGCGCTCAGGCAAGGTTAGCTCAAATTCTTTGCATGTGACATATAACATTGATTCTTTTGTATTGCCTGGTTTTTAACTTTGTCACGTGTTCACAATTAGAAGAAAAATTACTGATGTTTGTTACATTCATGATCCCTTGCTACAAAGGTGAATATGGGCTATCCTGCTCCGTTTTCTTTCACATCACCTCTTTGTTGCAGTTTAGAATTTCCCTTTCCTAGTGAAAATGAACTCATTTTGAGTGATAAATGGTTGTTAGAACTTCTGAATATATGTAGACCCAATAAAATTAAAGTTGACATAATTAAAAATGCACAAGTCATAAGGGCACTAAATTACTAAGTCAAAAGAGATCATTTTATAGGAAGGTTCTAGGACTTCACATACTGACCAAACAAAACATGGGAGCTGCTCACTGGTACGCCAGTATTTCTTTATAGTTTGCTGCATGCTTCCAATTCTTACTAATTTCCCTAAGCAATTTTCCCCAGAAATTTTCAATTAAAAAAAAAAAATGGGAGGGTATCTGAGAATTCTCCTAGAGCAGAATTTAAATTAAACCTCCTTATTAATGATGTATGGATTTCTTTCATTGTTTAGGAGGCCTGTGAGCAGTTGAAAGAAACAAGAAGGCTTTTAGTAATGGGCACTAACAGCACCATTGTGCTTGCATGGAAGCTCTTGGCCATTCTGTGACACAGGGTCAGGAGCAATCCAAGCTCCCACACCAAAGAAGTCTTCAGAAGGAAGGCCACACAGACCTCACAACACTGGCGCTTTAGAGCTTGGGTGGGTTTCTGTGAGTGATGTGTTAAGTAAGTTTAACACTGCAAGGTTCGGAGGAAATTATTTTTTTATTAAAGTTTGAAATCTCTCACAAACTTTCTAAATCCATTTTTGATTTTCTGCGTTGTGTTGGAAATCTTATGGGAACAAGTTAGGGCATGAATTTTAAATATTACGAGTCTGTCTTCCTCTCTGATGTTTTCACTTCTGGTCATCTGGCACTTCTCTTGCTCAAGCATCGAATGTAGTGTTAGTTCCTTGAAAGAACATTAATAGTAATCATATGGCTATACAGCAGTGATGAGTAGGGAAGAAGAGGAGACAGAAATAGGAAGGGAGTTCATTTGACTTCATGCACCTTATGCATCATTATATTTTATTGCTAAAAAAAAATATAAATCCTATTTTTTCTGGTCCTTTTCTTCATTTGCTGTGTGAGACCTGGAGGAAGGCTTTAAGTTGCAAATGCCGCTCAGGAAAGTATCATGGACTTCAGAAGAAAGTTAATTGCATATCCTTGAATGATTACTAAATGAACAGTAAGTTCTCTGCATTTTGCWGTGCATATCAGGTGCACACAGGTTACACATGTACATTGGTTATATATATATATATAAATGCATGGTAGTCATGCCTAATATCACTATATGGCTATAAGTCTAAGTACTAAAAGCATGAAATTGGCACAAGGCATATAAATCATAGTGATTCCTTGTGCCAGTTGAAAAACAACAATGGCAAAACAAATAGTCCAAAAGTCCCCAAAGTTGCTAAAATACCCATGAAATTTCAAGGCTGCTTTTTTTCCCCCCACAAAATGTATGTTATCCTATTCCCACTACTGTCAGGGAAATGTATTAGGGTGGGAGAAATAAAAAGCTTTGTATGCACACAATACACTTCAAAGTTCCTATTCAGAATGCATTTAGGGCACAGTGCTTTCTGAGGTCTACCTTCTCATTCTTGAAGAAGTTTTACTTCTCTCCTGGTTTCACAGCTCTGTGGCAAGACTTTCTTTTCAGCTTTCACTATTAACCTATTGCAACCTTTGCTAAAAGAGCTTAAGAAGGTTTATTATTATTATTTTCCTGAAAGTTCATAGATATTACTCTTAAAACGATTTTTGTTTCAGAGCTCACATCAGAATCAAGCAGCTATCGTTCAGAAGCAGAGGAGGCAAGGTAGGTAAATGAGGGCTTTATTTTTGACTGCAGTTTTAAAGTAAAGGARGTTTACCTTGTGTTTTGAGGGAAACTAATGTTAAACCTCAACAGATTTGTTGGTGCATTGAACAGTGATGCCCCTAGATTAGAAGCACAATTTCTTTGTGAGGGGGCTAGCAATACTGCAGGGGGCCATCTTGCTTCACTGAACTGGAACATCCAGTCTTTTGAGAGCACTCACACATTGGGTCATAAGATTACTCTCACTATAGCAACCCTCTCCACACCAATCCTTTACAAAAAAAAAAAAAAAAAAAGAAAAAAAGAAAAANAAAAAAAAAAAAAAAAAGAAAAAAAGAAAAAGAAAGTTTTATAATTTAGCTATGCCACTACCTATTATCTTCCCAAACACCATCTATCCTCTTTTCTTCCTAAACTTTCTCCACTACTCCAGAGCATTTCATTGATGTTTTGACAGGCCTAAGCAAGGGCAGGAACTTGGAGCTTTTTATCTTGCTATAGCAGTAAATTGTCAAATTAGAAATTCCTGGGCCCTTCTGGATCACTTTGATACTAAATTTCTCTGAAAAATTAAGCCTTAACTTTTCAACCCCCTAACTAAATGCTGATGCAGTTGTGGATGAAAGTAGATACTCCACAAAACGTACAGAATTCATATGATGAAAATGCAGAATTATTAAAGGTGTCAGAGTAAAATGAGTCCAGTAGTAGATATTAGAACTCATTTCATATTTCTGTCAGAGGAGAGAAAAACTGAAAACCAATGAAYAACGCTCCTCTCAAATGAGAACACCTTAGAAAGGATCTTGACTGATGGTGGAGGGGTGGAAAGAGCAGATTTTCTCAGCTTGTCYGCTCAAGGAATTGTGGAAAATACCCAGTTGAAAAGAAGAAAGCAAGCAGGGGCCTAAAAATCTCTAAAGGGCCAGAGTCAACTGTTTGAGCCTACACAGACCCATGGGAACCTCAAGGCTCACATATCCAGTATTTGGATCCAAATACAGCTGTCTGCTGAGTGGGGAAGAGAAGCCTGACCTGTGGTGGGTAAAATCTCCATATGAAGTCCTACTTGCAGTTGGTTGGTGATCAGACCTACAAATGGAATAGATGAAGCCTGTCCATCAGTTTCTGAATACTACTGAACCTTCAGTTTGTAACAATTCTCCCAAGCCAGGGAAAGGACACAAAACACAAATTATATCTATATTTTTGACATAGACTCAGACACACTATAAGGACAAATTTATATCAAAACACATGCAATAATGTGAGAAATATTGGTTATTAAAAAAAGGTGAGCTCCATTTAAGTACAGAGCGCAACACAGCTTGTTCAAATAAAGATTTATCTTTTCTCCAGCCTTWTTGACAACTAGCTGGCAAGTTAAATCCTGTTCAAGAAACTGTGTCAAAAGAACAGGCTAGACATGTTGAGAGTAGTGTTTGTTTTAACTGAAATATATGCTGCATGCCTAACCTGGGTAGCAAAAGCAAAAAATCTTGATTATGAAATGCACCTAAGAAGGAGTTTTTCTAGTCCTCAATCACTGAAGGAAGGAAGGGCCATTATCTCAGTGTTGAAGTCTGTTTTTGTCCCTGGAGAAACAAAAAAGCAAGCCAACCTCACATCATATGAGCTGGCTTTACATTGCCGACCCTTGATCGGGTGTTGACAGAAACTGGGAAAAGGAGGAGGAGGTTTTCTTGGCTTGAATCTTATGCTCTGCCTAAGCTATTTTGAAACTTAGTTGGAAATTTCCTTGCAATACCACATGTGATAGGAAAAGTGACCTTATAGACAAAATATTTAGCTTGCTGCTTCAGGCACCTAGGTGGTTGGTCATATAGCTCAAGACAAAAAGCAACAGAAAAAGAAAGAAAAAACGCAGAAAAACAGACATCAAATTGCACTTAACTGCTTCATGCTGTGAAGACTCATAGCAGACTTTTTTGCCGTCCATCACTAACTTACAGTACTATGGTTATATTGGATAAAATTTCTAATGTTATTCGATAGTCCATTCTACTCTGTTTTTACATGATCTTCCATCCAAGGATAGAAATTATTGTATTGGACCCTTTAAAAATAATAATATAGCCTAAGTTGGGGCAGGTGCTATTAACTAAAAAGTATTTTTAAGTTACTTCTTTAAGAGTTACTTATAAGACTAGCATTGAAGATGAATGGTGCGTCCGGATCAGTAAATAGGCTGCCCTCACTAGCACAGTCCAGCGTAGCAGTAGAATCTGGAGCACTTTTCACTTGACAGGAGAGCTGCCTTTGCACAGTGCAGCTCTTGCCTTTCCCCATCAGTACTACAGCTGCATCAGGCCCTGATATAGGCTGTAGATTTCAAATTATGGTGGAGTTGGCAATGGCAAGTACTTGTTGCTCCTGCATGAAGAATAGTTTGGWGATCTCAAGCCCTTTTCTAAAATAGGACTTGCACAGCACAGAGTGCTTAACTGTGCACTCTAAGGGCAGAACCTGAGAGGTTTATGACCGTACTGAATGATTTATCTATTAACCCCAGGGCGAGTGCATGGTGGATGGCACTAAGACACATTGGCAGGCTTATTTGGGGCTGGTTATGTGACTGAAAAGACAACTTCAGAAGTGCCAGCGTCAATGTTGCATTCAGAGAAAGAGGACAAAAAATGCTCCAGTTAATAAAGGCTGGTGTTGAAGCCAGCTARCTTTGGTCAAGCAATAAACTTGGAAGCCTTTTCCCCCCAAGGGTTTCCTTTTTTGTCTCTAAAACAAAGGAAAGTGAAATGAAAACAAGAAGTCCAGACTATATAGTAGAGCACTGTGTGACTAAGCCAGCTGTTGCTCTGATACTGTTGTTTCTGTAGTCTGATCTTTCCTCACAGAAGGAAAAAATGAAGTTGCTTTTGATAACTAGACCATGCCCTGCAAGCTAACACGATACTTCTTAGCTCTGTCAACCTACACAGTGCATAACAGTSAATCTCCACTGTCAACAGTGGAGAAAATAGCATTTGAATATAGTGTTTGGAAGTAGTTCACTACTTATTTATTTCTGCTAGCAAAAAATAGAATTCTGGGAGTAGTTTGACTATTGTTTAGATATTTGTGCAGTAGGTGTTTAGTTACTTCTAACGCTTCCAAAACTGTAGTGAGTTATTTACTAAAGACTCCAGCTTCAGCAAAGATGCCCTCCAGGCTTGTGTACTTACAGCTATTTATGCACTAGTGTTTTAATGAATGTCAGGCAAATATCTAGCAGGSCTGAGTTTGTGGGGTGGGGGAAGGTTATATTAAAATTCAATAAAGCACCAAAGTCAGTAATAGAGACTAAACAAGGGGAAATCTTCCCTCCTCTGAGCTCATTGAGCCAGCACATGGAAATAATTGCTGGCACAGAGACACATATGCCTAATTTCCATTGTGCTCCTAGAATTCACATACCAGCCCTGGGCACCCCTTACAGAGCATTCAGGGTACTGCAGTGCAAATCTGCAGACCAAGCATCAGAAACTGCACACCCCGTATTCTTACAAAAAGCAACATTATAAATTAGAACAAGGCTTCCCAGACTAGGCCAGCAGCCATGGAATTTGCAAGAGTTCATAAGCATGGAAAAAGTATTGATGTAAGCAAAGCATCTCTCCTGCATTTAAAATAATTGACTTCATTGATTCATGTTTAATCGAGCTCAAGTTTAATCTAATATATTGAAATAATGAAAAGATGCTTGACCAAATGAGGCCAGCTTCAAATACTGAATAACATGTTGCTGGTATTTTGATGGAAATGAGTTTAAGGAAGTTCCTGAAAAAAAAAAAAAACCCACTTCTTGATCTTAAAATGACCAAAGCCAAGTATTCAAATAAAAGTGAATTCCCAAACTGCATCCATGAACTAAATAAGGGACCAAGCTGTGCATCATGCAGACACCTCAGGTTACTTCTCTCCCAGTGTGTGCTGTTTTTGCAGGCCACAGGACCACGGGACAGTGGCAGCAATGCTTGGCTCCTGCTGGGGTACTGCCACTTTTCATAGTATACCCTATAAAAAGATAAATCCAGACCTGGAATGGATAAATTTACACAAATATATATGTGCATCACAAAACACAGTTTCTTAAAATTACCATAGGTACCTGTGAAAGTACATATGGAAAAAAAAAAAAAAAAACACAAAGGAAATTAGCAATGTAAAGGTTTACTATCCTATGTGACAAAAGAAGAAGCAGATTTTAAAATGAAACTCTTATGGTATTGAAGCTCTTTTCATCAATTAAAATAAGGCAATCACATAAAGCAAAAGCAAGGTGCAGTTATTTGGTTTCTTCTGCATATGCTATTCCCTCACTATCTTGAACATAAATTGAAGTTACTTATAACTTACAGCTGGTAACAAGCACCAGTGATATAAGTTGTCTTCACATTGGGCTCTAAGGAATGGTTTTGCCACATTCTTCACAGTCCTAAAAATCTGAGAAATACTACATATTTTTATTATTAGACTTGATTCCAGACCAAGAAGTCCATGCTCTGAGACTAGAATTCTACTCTTAGAAGAATATGATTGCATGCACTTGAGAATAGACAAGCTATTCTTTTAGAACAGCTCTGCCAGTGCAATAGTCTATTTACAAATGGACTGTTGTACTTTCTACCATTTGCAAACAGAGCACATTGAAAACACGCAAGGTTTAAGGCTGTGTGGTGAAAAACACTGATAAACAATATTGCTCTGGTTGTGTTTCAGTATCCCTGGGAGAGGCTGAATGAATGACTGATAAAAGCTCTACTAATGGTGATGTAGTTTGGTAACCTGCAGTTAGAAAAGGTCACAGTCCCATTCTTGATTTCATCTTCATTTTCTAGAGTAAATACTCTGCATTACTCCCAAAGTCCATCTATATGGCACAGGGACCACAGTGTGCTTTTACCTTGGATTCATCTACTTTTTTTCCCCATATGCTGGCACCATAGCTAGCCAACATTTAAGAGCAAAATTGCCCTCTACTTCTTCTTTGGCTCATGGGCAAGCTCAAATTGAGTACAGTAGTGCTATTCCCAGCAGTATGGGTAGGCAAGAACACTCTCCCTAAGAAAGCATTAGGTTGTATGGAGTTGATGCCTCCCTGCTATGGGTTCCTTCCCTTTTTGTGTGTGTGTGTGCTAAAGAAGCAAGTACTAACCAGTAGCTACAGCAATATGTCTTTTTACTTCTGTACAGCAATATATCTCTTTACCTCTGTAGGCTGTCTTAATCATCATATCAAGTCAGARATGATTACTGAAAACTGCTGTCATAATGGAGTAAATAGTAAAATGGCTTTATCTGAATCACGGCACTTTAAAATCAATCAAGGCAGTAGACAAAAACTTGGATTTTCCTTTGAATCAGGTTCACCAAACTTGGCTCACAACTTAAGGGAAAGGAGAGGACAACATTTTTAAGGTGTTAGGATCTTCTCAAGTTTCAGTCTTAATAGTCTGCATAGACTGCAAGCCACAATGAAGGCATTTTGAGACATCGTTCAACTTAAGAGCTATTACAACATTTTAAGGAGAAAGATAAGATAAACAAACAATGTAAAAGTCTATGGGGAGTCTTTTCCTCTTCCCCTCTTCCTCACCCCATTCTTCAGAACACTGGTCAGCTGATTGTACTGTAAATTAGTTGGCGGGAGGAGAGGACAGGAAAAAAGATAATAAAATATAAAAGAGCTACTTCTGAGCTTCAGAAAGGTTGTATCTCAACAAAAAAGTGTTGTTATATGCTAAGAATGAAAACAATATTTTTAACAGGTTAAAAGATTCAAATTTCTAATATTAATTAACCTTCATCCATTTATTCTACCTTAAAATGTATCCTGTATCCTGTAACCAGTTATCCTGTAACCAAAATGAGAGAGACAGAGAGAGAAGGTCTGACTTGCTCTTTAATTTGCTTTGCACTCTGATGCTTGAAGGATAGACAAGAAAAAAAAAAATCTGGCTCTTTTGAATGAATGGTCAAAGGTACCTTTGCGGCTCCTTCACAAGGCGAACTAATCTGTGACAACTGTAGCTAATCTGATAAGAAGGCCCGCATGTGTGCTAATGTGCTAATATGAGGGGATTCAGAGCAGTCAACAGCAGTGAAAAAAACACTGCTTCCTAAATGGACCCTCATATGCAATAGCCCTGGCAACATATGCACATTTTAACACCCGCTTAACACTGAGACAATACACTGGCCTTTGTTGTGTAACACAGAGGGGTGATTCTAATGGTGGGAATTTCTGCCTCACAAGCAGCATTCTTTGAGATGTGACGCAACTGGTCAGCGGCCCAGACCCGGAGCAAGAAACTGAGCCTGGAAAATTCTGCGCTGCTTCTTGGAAAAGTTGCACATACATATACAGAATGAAGATCTTCCACTTATTTCTTAACTGAGACATTGAAAAAGAGAATAATTTAAGCATRTGTGTGTGAGAGAGAGAGGGAAAAATGGGAGACAGAGAAAAAGAAAAAAAGACAGTGAAAGAGGAAAAAGAAAGAAGGTGGAAAGAAGGAGTGATGTCCAAGCATGTTGGGCCGGATGTCTAGTCATGAGAAAATCAGCTTGTAGGCTATGGTGCATTGTCTAACAGCACTTTAATCAGATTTACTGCAGTTTAGGATCCTATGATGTGCTTTATTTAATATACTGTTCTTAGAGATAATTTATTCATTACTGTTCCACAGGAAAGTTCAAATCACTTCTTGCTCCCTTGATTGCCTTCTTATTGTATCCCAAGGAAAATTAGTCTGGGAGAAAATGGGAAACCTACTTTTGGTGTAGACTGTGTAATAGGGAAGAAGCAAGACTTCCATGGATGTTGAACCTTCAAGAGGCAGATAGTGAAGAGATTCCCACGGTGCCTCCTAAGTCAATATTATTCATGGTTGTGCTGCCTCTTTGGGACCAATGTGGGTCCTGGTGAGTTTTTCACTCTTTGCTGCCAGGTGTCCCACAGCCTAATGCAAAGGGAATATAAAAGTGTAATCCACTCACAAAACAAATTTGGTAAATAGCATCAATAAATGTAGAGAGGGGGAGGCCACTGACCAAAGTGAAAAGTATATTAACTGCCTCTTTCAAGCAAGGAAAACAATGATATTAAGTTCTTCCTTAGCATTCTTCATGTCAAACAATATTCATACTTTACCAGTAGGGAAAAAAAACAGAAGAAAACACAAGACATCAAAGCCACAATATACTGTCAGATATACCAAATATGATACCACCAAATAATACTACCAAATACAGTGCTCTTCCAGGGTGCTCTTCCGGACTGGATCCAGAGCAGTCCAGATGGAAGCACAGGCCACATGCAGCCAGGTATTCCTGCAAAAGCATAGCCCACCTAAAAGGCTGCAGACCGTTTTTCTGTCTTCTGTTTCAACATATTTCACTTCAGCCATACAGAGCAGCTGAGCTGAAGAAAAGTGATAGGATGCTCTAAATAATGAGGAGTATTTTGGGGTACCTCAAAACATTATTATTTCATCTATTTGAGGAATGTTTGATTTTTCTCAGCTCTTTGAAAGAATTAGCAATTAAGAATAACTGGTATAAATGTTTCCAAAGATACCAATGGAGAAATCTTATTTCTTCCTTTCCATTTTTTTTGCATTCCGGGATACTATTTTATGTCCGCGTTTTGAATGCATAACAATTGACCCCTACCGAAYAGTGACGACATTTCCTCTCAGAGGAAGTCCTGAGGGAAGGAAGGTCCCGCATAAACAAACTTCCACTCAGTACAATAGAGTAAGCCATAAATGTGGCCATTTTTTCAGGGCATGGGTGAGGCTGACACTCTCTTCCTGCTCATGAAGTTCAGGGCTTATCGCAGTCCCGTTTCCCTGTAACTTAAATGTTTGCATGGCTTCTAGTTCATTTGTATTTTTCCCCACACGGTGCAGATGTATCCCATTTTCCTGTTGCTGTGGAACACAGCCACAGTTTCCAACTGTTACATAAATGACCATCTGTGGTTAAAAAAAAATGCTGATGCATAAGATTGCAGTGTGAGAATTTTAGCTAGCTAGCAAAATTTATGCTATTAATACTTTTGACACTTCCTGAAAATACAGGCAAAACACAGTGTTCCCTCTCTTTCAGCRTACTGTAGATGTGTGATAGACAGCCAGTGTTGCTATTCACAGGAAAGAAATCTCCAGGGAAAGATTAAATAAAACCTACTTGCCTATGTCTAACTTTCCTTAAGCCTTTCAGGACACTAAAGGCAGAATGAACTAATGAAAAATTATTATATTGATTATATTAGCAACATCTATTGCATCCAAATAAAAAGAATACTGAGATTTCACTGGCATATTTCTAGCACCTTTCTACTTGCTAACTTCCAGAGTTAGCAAGTAGAAACTCCAACACTGCAATTCATTGCACAGATCTCTGCAACTGGAATGAGAGTTGTTATAGTAAATGATGGCAATAGTAAATTGCCAGTGTTCATGTGGATGAGGAATTGAAAATCTTGTCAGTGAGTCTGACAGGTGCTTGGCTCCAGCTCAAACACTATATGAGAGCAAAGGCTGTTTTCTGCATGATCACCCCAAGCACGACGCTTGCTGCCAAATCCCCTTCAAAATACTGCCATAGCAAACTTTCTTCTCCCCTAGATCTGGCTCCTCATCCCGCAGTCCCTTCTCCCTTGCAATATGTCTCTCTCCTTTCAGAGGAGTCACCCTGCCCAAATAGTGCTGGGCAGATGTGTGAGCTCCTTATCAGGCTTCGCTTTCTCCCTTCCCCATTTCTCTAAATTCTCCTAGTTCAGCCTGAAGCTCCCCTCAGCCTCAGTCCTCAGTAGCACTGGCAGTTCTCAAATCTGAGAGACAGTGAGAGAAATGAAACCTTTCCGCAATGTCTGATTAAGGGTAAAGTGATGTCTTTTCTTATTTTTATTCCTTTTCTAATGAGCATTGAACTGCATCAAAACTGCACCAAAAAATTAGGCAGACACTCAGCATGTAATATCTTATTCCTGATGGGTATAAATCTGAGAAGATTACACTCACAGGAAGATCAAATAATGTTGGGCAAACTGTCGCATACACACACACAGTCTTTTGATGACTAAAGTGCCCTCACAAAATAAACAAATTCATGCATCAACAAGAAAACATGTGTACAAAACAGAATTATGAATAGTACATGTATCTGCATATGCTGCAACATGGACTTTCTCAAGTTTGCCCTTTGTACACGTGCTTATTTTTCCGCTCTCACAAAATACTTTGACAATAACTGTGCTCATTCAAAATGCAACTGCTGAGTCCTATTCATTAGCACTTGAGAACCTATCAAATAGTTTTCAACACTTCAATTGAAAATTATTCTATTGTCACTTTCTACAGATGATTTCTATGAACTGCAGGGTGTGATTGCGTTCATTCATAAGTAACAGAAATACATAGGATAGGTAAACATAACAAGGAGGAGAGACAATTTGCTATAATATCTAGAGCTAGACAAAAATGAATCCAAGTGCTAAAATTCAAATCTCACAGCTAAAAAAAAAAAAAAAAATCCACTTGATTTTTTTTTCATTTTTCTATCATTTTTTCCTCTGTGAATATGTAACTTCTATTTTGCTGCCTAAAGGAAAGAATGTGAACAAAAAGTAATTCCCACAAACACGCCTTCTTGCACAAAAACCCAAATTCCTCAAAATTTTACAGACAAGTGCAACTTGTGCAAGTTAGATCAGATTTCCTTCAGGCTTAATGGAGATGGCTATGCAGGTCCCGCCAGTCTTCCCAGTAGCCTCTGAGAACTGTTTGTCACAACCTTAATAAACTTTGAGAAATCGAATTACCTAGAAACCCTTTGCTTTAAGCATTACTGGAAGATTTACTTTGAACAAAATTAAACAATCTCAGTATAGGGTTCGGGAAAAACAATGAATATAAATATCACATTTARCTATTCACCTTTAGCTTACAAAAAATGTTTTTCTGCCCAAAGAATATACATGGTATATAATCCTTAGCTTGCTCCAGATTTCAATTCACCATGAAGCATATGGTAAAAAGGTAAGTGTTCTGTAGAATCATTAACTTGCCTAAAGCAGCATGGATGTCCTTTATTTCTTTCTTGAAAGACAAAGAGCATCTGAAAGTAGTTAACAGCTCGAACCCTATAGTTTGCTGAGGCAGCAAAAAAATGAATCTGGAAATGTCCCTGCAGGGCTGAGTTTAATGTTAATTAGCCAGTTCCCAGGGCACTGCTTGTATTGACAAGGGTATGTTATTGTCCTGTTTCCTCAGTTAATACTGAATGTAAGAGCACAACATATAAATACTTATATTTATCAGCACCAAAAAAAAATATGAGGGAGATTGTGGTAAATCAAAGCTATAGTTCAGCTACAGCTGACAGAAAACTGCAGAAGGCCAAATTCAGATTTCACTTACTCCAATGAGAGAACATGATGGGCTTTTCAATAAAACATCATGGTAAAAGAAACTGCCTTTGGAATATCAAAAGCTATAGAGCAAACTTTACCTTGTGAAAGGCCCATTCAGATGCACTCATCAAAATGTGGCTATGAGGCTCCGCTCCTCATGCTAAGGAGAGGCAAGGCAGAACAGCCAGGAAAAAATAAATAAAAAAGCTGAGGATTTCCTTCCTATGAGGGAGTCTGGGACAGTTCAGCCCCGAGGAGCTGGCACTGCTACCTGTCTCCTCTCTCCCAGCCCCATGGCTAGGCTGCAAAGCAGCATTTGACCCAGGCCAGCCAGGCTCTAGGGAAACCAAATCCTGGGGCATTGGCATCAACTCCTTGTGCAGACTCCATGCAGCTGGCACCTGAGATCGTGTCCTTCCAGGATCACTGGTGTGCATAGGAATTTACAGACAAACAAAAGGGCCTGGCATGAACTCTTTATAATCAAGGGCCTTATTTTTTTCTGTTGATATATTGATTAACTCTCTCCATACCTATTTACTGCTGTGATCATCTTGCATGCCTAGTAAGGCCTGTACAAAAGAGAAGGGAAATGAGAAATTACAGAAAGAGCCTTCTGGAGTAAATCCAGCTGAAAACAGTGAAAAAAAGAAGGGAAAAAAAGTGACTTTGCAAGACTTTGTGATAGGATTTGTCAAAAAGGTCTCCTTTCAGCTAAACCTTTGGCTTATAAATGTGCTCAGACCCATTCTGTGACCCTGAGGGTGAACAGCACAGCACAGCCTTGGCCCACACAATGAGCCCTCCTCTTTGTCCTTAAAACGAGTTGTCACATCCATGCTGCCTCTCAGGAAAAGTCTGTGATCCGCAAGTGTCCTTCAAATGACGTTCACCCATCGTCGGGAGAAGGTGGTCAGCCAGGCCAACACCATCCCCAGAAAGTGCAAGGAAGGAACCAGATGACTGCGTGAGAGATCTCAAACCTGCRCCCCAGGCCTTTTAGTTAGCTACAATAAACATGGCCTTTGAAGCAGCATAATGAGGCATATTTCAGCCCATCCCACGTGTTACGTCCAGGGACTGTTCCAGAATGGGCCTGATTCAAAGCACATCAAAATTGCTTGCAGTTTTCCCAGTGGTTTTGATGGGCTTTGAGACCTAGTCTTCAACATTTGACAATAATCAGCATTTTCCCTAGAACATACCACTTAAATGCACAGAAATCTAAATAAAAAGTGTTCTCATAATTTTGAAATCCTCATCTGGATCTGTTTCTGATTTAAGAAAAAAAATTAAATTCATTCYTATTTTGCTCAAACGAGTGCATACGTCTCTGGTTTAAATAATAGAAAGCAGAAAAAGATCTTTGAGGCAATATTTCCACTGATGAGTTCCAAATTTTTTGGAGGAGAGAGCATGAAAGAATGGGGTGGAAGGTTTTTTTAAAGTTGAAATGACAGCTAATCTAGTTAGGATGTTCATTGTGCTGATTTCTTTTTCAGCCTGAGACTTTCTGATATATGTACTTTCAGCTTGGGTGTAATATTTAAGGGTTTGCTATAGAACTCCTTTATTTGGAATTTATTACACAGCACAAACCCCAGCTGTGTAGCCTGAGTTGTTAGTATTTCTCCTTCTTATGCTAAACAATGAAATGCCACTTCCCACAGAACTGTGACGTACAGCATCTCTGCAATCTTAATATAATTTTCTTTCAACCACAGACTTTGTGTGTCCTCTTGCTTTTCTGGGACAAATTTTTCAGAGGAACAAAATCCCTATAAAAGTAATTAATCATCTGGTTCGGATTACACAAATAGCCTGGTTCTGTGACCTTCAAACCTCCCTCCCCCACAAAGAAAGCAATAAGAATGTAAAGCAAATAGAGGCAACTTTTTAAAGGTATCGAGGCAGTGACTCCTGCTGATTGTCAAAAACATGTTACCCTCAGCACTTCCCCAAATATATGCAACCCCCTACAGCATTTGGCCCTTTGTTTCATGTTGCATTTTGATTTCTTTTTACTGACAGAAGCATGTCCCCTATAATTCCATTTTTAGCTTTTTAATGTAATTCAAGTAAACTTTCAAGTAAAGTTTGGTAATTCCCAATTATCATTTTCAAATTCCTAATTCAATACTCAAAGACTCTTTGAGAGTTGTACACCCTCCTTGTGAAATCTGGTGGCAATATGTTACACAACATTGYTTACATAATTGATTTCCATCCATGACTAGAACTAATGATAATTTTCGCACAGAAATTCTCTGCTGTACAAATACATGCTGAAACAGTTTGGTGTGGTACATCACAAAGACACTATTATAGCAGAGGTAGTTAACTTTGCATATTCAAAAGTTTTGCAGTGATTTGGCGGTGAGCACACTGATTCCCCCAGACTCATAAACATGTACCCCTTTGGTGCTGGGCAAGATAAAGTTTTCAGTCAAACTCCACAGTGAGGATTCACATCATACCAGCTGCTGCCAGCAGCGACCACTGCCATGGAGCACAGATTCATACTTAGCTGCTGAGGAGTTAAATCTGCTTTCTTCCCAAGAGTAGTGACTAGAAAAGACATATCCTTCACACACAAAATATACCAATATATAATATAAAAAATCCAAACACTCAACATTTTACATTGCAGGAGATATTCTCGAATAGTCTTGACCCTTAGATTCACTGACTCTAGGCAGTCCTGGAAACAGCTAGGAGCTCAGGCAGCCCAGAGACTCTAGTCAATACCCCACGCTCAGGGTATATTTAGATTTTTTGAATTTATAATTTCCAGCGGAAGAATAAGGAATCTCCAGCAGTGTGCTGCTGTACTGAATGAAAAAGGTTGTAGTTCCATCATTTGGAATTAACCTATGAAGTGTTTTGAAAAGAAAAAAAACTCAGTTTTGATGTACCTGTTTACATTTTGGGGGAACCTAGCACTTTTGAGAAGTCTGGTTCCCATAGAAAAAAAATTACAAGCAAATTAGCATTATCTGACCCACAGAGTTTATAGTCAAAGTCGACAAAAAGAATTTCTGGACTGGAAGAGCAGTCTAAACTTTCTAGACTAGTCTAAACTAGATTAATTTCTGTCACCATTTTCTCAATAGGGAATCAAAACACAGGCAGTTTAAGTCATTTACTCAAGGTCATATGGGAATTCACTGACAGAAGCAAGAGATGAATTTGTCTTCTATGTTTCAAATTAGGCCCTTAACTATGAGACCATATTTCAAACCCCACCAAAATGCTATGACCCAACTGATCTTTAAGTGCAGTTCTACATATCCTTTCAATAATTTCCAATCTCCAATAATCTGCAGGTTTTAATAATTCATAGCCGGTTATGGGATAAAGCTGTTGCATTAAAGAGCTGGTAAACCCTACACAGCTTSACTGGTCCTGCACTGGGAGGGGGCTGTGCACGAAAGCCAGAGGATGCATGAAAGCATGAGGAGACCAATAGTTTTATAACTGTGTATTGTGTAACACATTCCTTTTTCTCTTCTTCTTCTTTTTTGGCTTTTATATTCCATGATGGAATTTATGCAGAGCTAAATTGGCCCTTTGGGAAAGCTTATTACAAAAAAAAAACCCAAATCTCTCTTGAAGTGTAGCATTCATCTTCCCTCCAGATGTCCATATCATTCTCCAGTTGTTCTGTAGACTCTTCTTTGGCAGTGTAGGCCTGTGTTTTCTCAGAAGTCATAACATGCTTGAGTGTTGGTGGCTGCCTTATTGTTTACATGATTAGTCACTCTTGGATTATTTTAAGGAGGTGATGTATCATTTTTGGAAATTTTAGATAAACTTCATTTATTTTCTGATGATTGATGCTGACCAGTTATCTGGCTAATTGCATTTTCTAGTACATTTTTTTTCCAGAATTCTAAGAGCATGCAGAATGAAGAAAAGTTTTCCTTTTTTTTCTCTCTTTTTCTTATTCTCATTCTTTCTATTTTTTTTTTTATTTTTATTTTTTTTTTTAAGGATAAGAGCCGCAGTAATAGAACCAACAAAACTCTAGTTGAACTACAGCTTTATAATAAAGCTTCTGACAAGTTCTGGGACCTAAGCCAAAGTCAAACCAAATGTACAGTTTATGAGGGTGAAAGGTTTTACTGGCCAGTCTGGTTCTCTTCCAAAATGCCTTCATTTCACATGTAAACGCTAATAGAAACAAACAGTGGTAGTACCATTAAGTTCTATTTTTGCCTCACCACCTCCATGTTTCAGAATAAGCTGAATAAAGAAACTTGTGACTAGAAAATCAGGGGGAGGGGGGAAAAAGAGGGAGAAAGAAGAATGAAATGAAACTACATTACATTCCTCTCTCTAAATTCCATCTGGGCCACTGAGACTTCCTCAAGATTATTGGCAAAATGTGTTATTATTTTGGGAGGAGAAGGGGAAGGTAAAGGAAGGAAAGGGGAGGACTCAGTCTAATTCAAAAAGAACCATAATTATAACAAGCTGCTTTATGATCCTCCCCAGCTTTGTTTTTCTTTGCAATACTAAGCCAGCACATGGATTCATTTGTACATAGCTGATCATGCTTTTGTGATGAGTCCCAACTTCTCCTACTTATTTCTGGTTAAGGCAGAACCCTTTCTGAAGTCTGCAAGAGATGAGCCCGAGGAAGACACAACTTGCTGCAGGAGACTCCCAGGTCCCCCCCTTCCCTTTGCTCACTGTGTTACCATGCACACAAGTCTATGAAAAAACATGCTTGCACTATTATTCCCACATCCTTCTCTGTTTCAGTGCCTATCCCTTTGTTTACTTCCTTCTCTGAAGGCATCTCATAATAAACCCAAGACTGCTAGCTCCTTAAGGCAGTGCCTTTCCATTTACTATGTGTTTACAGTATACTGCTTGGCTGCCAAGCATACAACCTTATGCCAGAGTTATGGATCAGCACCTGAATGTGATATATTTTTAAATTATAATTTTGCAGCTATATTAAGTAATTGTAAGTAATCATGTGATTACTGGCACTTAGATCTTTACTGCTTGCACTTCCCCTGACTTCCCTGTCTGCCAAGCTGAAGCTAAGATTGCAACACCTCTCACTCATTGGGCCATACCAAAATTACTAATGCTGACCACAGTGCTTTACTTTTGAGCAGCAGTTTAACATTAAGAATTATATATTCTGTTCATTTTAAGGTACCATAATTAAAATGTTTATAAGCAGCTCATAAAAGTTATCATGAAAGCGTCATTTCTATTTGTGCTGTACAACTACTGGACAACTAAAGAGTATGAAGAGTCTTGAATAACTGTTGAATTGCCTTTTTTATGAATAAACAAATTGATTGAGCTCACATATGTGGAGTCCTGCAGTCACAGAAACCTGACTGTAAATATATAGAAGATGACAACACATGTAAGACCTTGATCTCTCTCCTCTGGAAAGCCGTATTCATAAGGATATGCAATGGCACACAGTAAATAAAATGACAATCATAARTAGACAGGAGAATAGTGATGCTTCATATTGTCTCTAACTGGCTTTATTTCTTTCTGGCAATTTAGGGTAACTTTTCTGACAAATTTACACTTTCAGCTTATTACCAGAACACACCGCTCAAAGGGAGTCAAAATTAAGCCAAAATAGAAGGGGAAGCTCGTATTTACTGACATGCTATCATCTTGCCCTTCTTAATATTACCCTGTCAAGGACCTGCCACTTATTTTACAGAATGGTCGTGTCCTGTTAAAAAACTTCATTATAAAAAACTTCAACCAGTGAGACAACTGAAYGTGGTTGGCTAAAGCAGTGAGGTTTAGATAAATTGGTGAGGTCTTCCTATTGACAATATAGAGCACAAAGYTCTACATGCAGCCATGCAGTAAGGCATCACTGCACTTACTCCCCTGTTTTCAAATAGGGATGTGCATACTAGTCTGAATCTTCGAGTAATTTCATCATACCAGGAGAGTGCCTTACGAGCAGCTGGCAGTATGTCCACACTGCCATCAGGATGTGCAGTTCATGAAGACACCTCCTTGGAGGCTCAAGTAGACTTAGCCTTAGTTACCATATGCAGTCAGTCTGCAACTGGATAAATTCTCTTTTGGAGAAGGTTGTGCCTCTGAGTTTTAGGACATTTGCAACTCTAATAATTTGCCTTTGCTTTCCCTACATCTGGGTTTGAAGAATTTAACTGGAAACATTAAAATGTGTAACCTACAATATATAAAGGAGAGAACAACAGCATGGGCAGATGGGAATCAGTTTAACTTCTGAAGTTGCTGTTGCTCATAGCACTTCTTGTGGATCTTGTTTTCAGGTTTTCCTACAAGGAAAAGTAACAATAAAAATATTGCAGCAAAGCAGGCTTTGTTGAACATGATCATTTCAGTTTTGGCACATTTAATGGACAGACTCCATATTAACTAATTTCCTTTAATTTTATCCACTTACGAATTGCACAGAGATATGGGCTCACTTGAGATTACTTTTCCATGTAGCTCACAAATGCAGTATGTTATAAGGACTGGCTACATTTTCACAATGTCCTCTGGCACAGTTATGACATAGAAATAATGCTTTGAATCAGCAAGAATACCTATGGTGCCGGTCTTATTTGCCTCTTTGCTAGAGGATTAATGGGATAATAGTAAATGCCCCAAGGCAGGATGAAAGCAATGCTTGGGAAATAAAAACAAACAAACAAACAAAAAGCTGAAAATACCAGGCAAGGACCAGCAGAAGCAAAAATTCACTCAGTGATTAATGCCAAGACAGCACAGTGGTAACCTGGAAAGAATGCTGCAGTGAAACCTTATAGCACAGTGCAAAAGCGAGCAAGAGAAAGGATACGCATAGCTGCAAAAGTTATTTCTTAATAAATGTAATTTAACACTGCCACAGATGTACAACTAAATTTTCATGTCAACCCCCCCAATTAAACAGTAGCAAGACAACAAGAGTTCAAGTTTATGGTGGTTTGTTCTGTTTCATTTTTCATTGTTAGTCATTGTTTGAAATTGGCCAAGAGCTGAGAGAGTTTTCAATCTGGATGGGGCAAATCAATAAAATCAGCTTTGTTATTCCTTCTGACTTGCAAAAGGTGCAAGTTGACGCAGCCTAAAGAGTATTCTCATTCACATCCAGCTGCTTTTGAAGGAACGCTGGACTGGCAATGGCAGATCAGTCCTAAAATACACAGAGTTTAGCACTGGATTTCTAGAGGCTATCAATATCAGGCCATTCAGAAAGCTTCAAGAACTCAGCAAAAGGTTAAATGGGCAAAATAATCTCTTTTCTTCTAGCCTGGTGTAGCGTTGGCTTCAGCAAAACATGCCTAGGTCCTGAGATGAGCTTAGTGTTCATCTACTCATTTTCTGTCTGACCAGTGACTCTCAAGACCCTCCTACACAGTGAAACAGCTCTCTGTCGAGTGCTGCTCATAAGTATTTAATTTTTATGTGTAAATATGATCCTGGGAAACAAGTGCTTAGATCCTTTAATGGATATGAAGCCAGCCAAATGTTGGTACTTCTCTCCTCAAAAGACATCTAATCTGCCTTACTTAAGAAGTATGTTTCCCATCAGTTCTCCTGGGACTGGCCTACAGTTATTAAACTAGGTTTTCAGTATAGATCTCTACATATAGTCCTTATAGATATTATGAGGCACATTAATGTGTCTTTTTTTTTTTTTTTTTTCTCTTTTAAAACAAAGAATTTCTACTCAGTGTTGGAATAAAAAAGAATATTAAAATAGCATCCTTCCCTGCTCAGAGGACAGCTCAGGTCTTGTTCTTAAAAGGACTGAAAATCCACATCTCTGCTTTGCTTGAATTTGATGGGAGTGATAGAAAATCAGATACCTGATTCTGTAATTCTGTGAGACTTCAAACAGAGAAAAATAAAACTGATATATGGGCTACATGACAAGGTATCAAAATATTCATGCCCCTGTTTATTGTTGGTACTTTTCCTGTTTGACAGTTTTCCTCACCAAGCCTCCTTCAACCCTTCATTCCTAAAAGATTTGCTTTCTCTGTTTGCRTGTGTGAATACTGATCGCCCATGAGCATCTGATGTCCACAGTACCCTTAGAGAGCAATATAATCTTTCCAAGCAGCTATCGACCCCACAACCTTGTCTCATGAAGGAGCAGATACTGGGGCAGATACTAAAAGCAGACTCGTGCCAGAGGCCAATTTTATGCGTTAAGAACAGACTAAAGATAGTTTGTTCTTAAAGATAAAGCAGAGAGGTTGAAAAGGGAAAATATAAAGGAGTTAAAAGAAAACGTGACCAATAATTCAGATGAGTGAGTGTGGAAAAAAAATATTAACTTTTTAAACAAAACTTCTGAAGAAAAAAAAAAATTCTTCTAGGGAAAATCTTGTTTATCAACATTCATCTTTCTTCTCCTCTACCTCAAGGAGACACTCTTCATCTCCCTGGAGCATCTGTCCAATTGGCTGTTTAATTCAGTTCTGTGGATATTCTGCTGATAGCTGTACTGTAAGATTCCCATGCCAGATACTTGAGTTAATTAGCTTGTGGGCTGCTAGTGTCAGACTTGTTTAGTGCAGGGAAAATAGCTGACAACAAATCATCACTATGTGAGATCTTGATTATTGTTTGGATGCACAGAGCAACATGCTGGCACCGCCTTGCAAGTGTTTTCAATCACAGAAGAGATGTTCTTATGCAAACACAATGATGCTGGCTTTTTCAGAAGCAAGAAGTTGGACCATTGACCACAGTCTAAAACACTTATTTGATTTTTATTCAGACTTCATTTACGGGATCCTGGCTTCTTAGGTCTCAKAGCGTTGATGGCCCAGATAAAGGTTTTAAAGGGTTCTCTGACAAGCAAATGCCAAAACACAGAGGGACAAACTCCGAGCATATATTCATACTATTTGAGACACATGGACAATCTGTACATGTACAGTGAACCTATACTCAGACATACAACATACGTGAATCTACACTCACATATACGACACGTACATGTGTTTAATGGTTCAGGAAGAATGACTTCTATGAAGACTAAACAGATACAAAAGGTTTCCTTTTATGTGCATATACTCAATCCATTATTTTTTTACATATGGCTCATTTTCCATCAAAAGCACTACTATTTTCTTGAAGACAATATAGGAAGACTGATGTTCAGCTCACTGCCATTTTTATACATCTGCCCTCTGTTGTATACAGACATATTATATCAAAGTATTCTTCTCATGAGGCAAATGCCCAGAGTTTGCAATGTACAGGCCTGCAATGATGGCACAGGAATAAACCTTCTGTAGTTCTTTTTTTTTTTTTTTTTTTGCACTGTCTCCAACTTTGGGGCACATTTTTAAAGGCATTGTGCTTTAGATTGGATGCTGAAGTTTTAAGACCAAGAAGATATGCATAAAAGTATATATTTGCTTTTGCTCTTCAATCTCAACATTCCTGTAGAATTGCTTGCTGTCTCACTTGAAGTGYTGCGATATTCAGATTCCAACCCAAGTGCTGGTTAGAAAAGATATGGGACAAGTTACCATTTGAAATGTTATGTACATTTTTTTTCAGCTTCMTCAAGACTTCCTGTTGAAAATACTTTCTTCCTCATTGCACTCATATCACTCCATTATTTCACTCTCAGAGAATATATACGCTCCTCCTAACGAGATGAACAACCTCAGCAACTGAATAAAATTACATGGAAAAYGTGGTTCTCCCATGTATACTCTGCAGTAGTGTTTTGCAAGTTCCGTGGTCTAATCAGGAAAACAAAGAGAGGTCRCGAGTCTGAACCTTCATCAGAAAGCCTGCTGAGTCAGGATATAAGAAAGCCACAACGTAAATCTCAAAGGATACTCCAATGACCTGTTCTGACCTGAGGAAAAGCTGCTTCTGATTCATAAAACCTCAGTGGCTTGATAGCTGTAGAACCAAATTACAGATAAAGGAGACTCTGTGCTTTGAGAGCTTGCACAAGCGGCAACGAGTAGGTCTACCATGTAATTAGTTTCTTTATAAGTAATTAGTGTAATACATAATTTGGAACTCTCGGMGTTAATTATATATCCTACATGCCTAAATTTATTCTAAGGGTAGCAATTTGTGCATTGTGCTGTATGCCTTAAATTTGTAAACAGAAAAGAGTTTTTGGTAATGAAACATGTTTATTAAACAGACCAAGAAGGAGACATGAGATTCTTTCGAATATCTTATAGGGGAAGTAAGAAGTGGCAGACATTAGGCAACATGGAAACACAAGGCAAAATGGAATGCAGCTGTCAACCTATTATTATGCTCAAAGACACAGCAAGGCTAGAAGAGAAAGGTAGAAGAAAAGGGTAATGAACATCATAGTAGCAGGGATTAGCTTGAAAAAAAAAATGACACAGAGAGTTTAGAAACTGTGATGCTAACCAGACTCCCAGCCTTCACTGTTGGCTTTTACAGCTTATGCATAACTTAAAATATAGGCCCAAATTTAATCCCTTCATCCTGAAAGAAATAAGAATGCATACTTAAAAGATTAATCATATACCTTCAAGAGTTACAGTCCTCCTAACACATGATCTTTTCAACTCCGGATTGCTGGATCCAGATTGTTAAGTCCTATTGTGGAGTAAACTGTTTCTTATAATCACTCGGAAATTTGTGGGGAAGAGCTGGGGAATCAGAGAGGTGGGAATTGTTCATTGCYAACATTCAATCTATTAGTTTTATTACATTACAGATGTATAGACAAATGGATGTGCAGGGCAGAGGAAAAACAATTCTTTAAAATCCTTGTTTTTTCAGATGGACCTTCTGGACTGAGTTTCTAACGTGCAGTGTGATTGCTCTTCTCATCACACTACTGTGTCCACACAAAAGTGTCTGAAAAGAACTTGATGGTTCCAGACTAGCTACCAGGGCCCATACAACAAAAACGGCTCCTAGGGAGAGCACAACATTGAAGGACTCTAAGCCTTGAAAAGGATCCTTGTACATCAGGACAACATCAGGTTCTGTGCTGCTGGTATTAATTGCAGTGATAAATAACCTTGCTGAACTATCTGCTTAGGATGTTACAAAACCAAGCTAGCTAAAAGAGCRTTGCAGAGCAAATGGATATTTGAGCGTGAAAGGCAGATGGATGCCAGAGTCTCTTACTTGTTACAGGATATAAAGCAGTGTAAATAGCCATGATAATTCTGATGAGATTATGGTAATTCAATTAGAACTTTTTTTTTTTTAAGTTGTGATAAATATTACGGTACCACTGGTCTAATTACTCCTAAAAAAAACCCCACAAAAACGAAGAGAAAAAAACAAAGCAAGCAAAAAAAACACCCTCCTATCCTAAAATAAGAAAATGAAGACTGTATAATTTAACACCTGAACCAAACCTAAATTCAACACTTAATCATTATATAACAATTTCTGTGTCAAAACTGCAGTTCTAACAGCCAGAAAAACTGCAATTAGKTAAATAATTTCATTAAATTAAACAAAGAAATTTATAAATAATTCACAAATCTGATAAAACTGCCTTTTAAGATCCCAGATCTGTTAGTTTGGAGCAAGCACTTTATGGGCAGGAGAGCCTTTGCACCTCTTCAAAACTTCAGGTAATGCATCTGTAACGTGGCCTATTTTTTATAAAAAAGTCATAGAGATATCACTCCTTAAGCTCACACTGCAGAAAGGCAACCTGTTTTACCCCATGAAGTGAAATACTTCAGACTGTGTAGAACTCTACAGTTTATTCTCATGGACTCTGTTTAACTTCTTCCTTTTATGCTTATGAGACAAAGRATAAATTAATATGACAGCTATAAGTAAGGTTACCCAGGAAATAAAGCAGAACTGTTATTTTTTTGGAATTTGTTGATGAGGACAGTGTCCAGCCTGGAGCTGAATTAATGTTAGCCCATGGTTTAGCCATGAGTAGGGATCAAGAGTGGAAAAAAAAAGAGAAGACAGTGTTTAGATTCCCTGGTGAAAAAGGCTGGTGAGATTTGATAGTAGTAAYGTTGATGATGGATCCCACTCAAAACTGAGGCTTTCACAGACTGAGTAACATGGAAATGCATGTGCTGCTCTTAAAAAACAAACAAAAAAGTTTTGCTTTCATAGCAAATCTGTGACCCTCTATTTCTCAGGCAGGGTTCGCAAGGTAAGATATTAGCTGTTTTGGTCAGCTGAAAGAGCCAGGAAAGACTTTCAGGCCCACCAGTCTTTCTTCAAGGTGTGGTATGAGATTTCTAGCATTTTCTCATCTCTATACAATTTCATCTCTATACAACTACGTTARTTCTAAACACAAATTATGGATTTGAGTCCAAAAAAGAGTCACCTAAAACTTACAGCTATTCTAYTTCAATCACTCGCTGACAACTGTGCAACATATATGTTTCTGTAGGATCTAAGCAGTAAGTTAAGTGTCGTCTTTCAGTCTRATGAATGTTATACTAGTTAATAGTAGGAGCCAGGCACTTATTCAAGGTAGGAAATTCCTCCTAGATCCTAAATTCACAAGTTAGATAAGGAGTGATGTAGCACATTGAATGATTCATACGTGAAAACAGAACCTTTTGAAATAAAATGCCAGTATAATGCATTTATAACTAAGGATAACTACCACTCGTGAAACTGCCTGGTCTCTCTGATYGTGATGGAAGCTTTCTCTGTATGTCGGCAACGCTTACTAAATGCAGAATTCCTGCAACACTGTACAACATTAAACAAAGATTCTGACTGAACAACCAACAGTAGGCAGCCGTTAGGCAATTTATTTTGAAACAGTCTCCCTGCTCAGGTTTCTTGTCCTTTATAGTCTAAATTGCAGYGGCTATAACTGGAAACTTTGAATGACTGCTTATAAACTTTTCAATACAATTAAGTTGCAACAGTTGAAGGAACTTTTAAAAGAGATTCTTTGAAAGATGATACAAATTCTCTGTGTAAACAGAAATAAGGAATCCAATTTGTAACTTTTTCTTAATCAAATATCCATCAACCAATAATAGCAATCAGGTGAGCGCTAAATTATTTTCCATTCCAGTGAAGTGCTTCTAAGGACAGTGCTGGGAGACAAAGGGAAAAAAAAAATGAGGGGAAAAACAATATTCTGTGATACTTAATATTTTTCAATTAATCTTTACCTGCTGCTGTGCTTGCCTGTTTTTATGGCTGGTATCTACAAGTGGTCACAGGGTTGTGTTTTACTGGCAAATATATCAGCAGAAAGCAAAGTCTGGGGGAAGGAGAGTGTCACACGTGGCTTTCCAGAACTGAGTGTTTCGTTTGCATACCCAAGGCTGCATGCCAGGGCTGCATGTGCACACATGCAGGCAGAGAACAGCTACGCAACACAGATCACATTTCCAGGATTTGTAATTGCTCTTCAGAGTAAAATATCACTCCTCAAAAGGAACTTTCTTGCAAACACCCTGTACCTAACCAAAATGTATTAGATAAATTATTCACTGTTTCATTATTCACTCATCACTGCTTATGTGGGTGTGCTCCCATGAGCGTTTTGAAAGTCTACCCAAACAGAGCCTACCTATGAGTATAATATGAGCTAGTGATTCACAAAGCACAGTTTTGAATTCAGTAACAAGTATTTTATCAACTGTTTTCTAGTCCTGCTCTGGAAAAGATTAACACAAAGTGTCCTTATCTACCTAACAAAGAATGTTTCGACACCAACTTTGACAGACTTTTAAAAATCAACTTTACAGTTGGCCACTATCCAAGCTGCCAGGACTGTACAACTGGCACAAGTTCTCTGTACATGTATTAGAATTTCAGCTTCACCAGTGCACCAACACGATTACTTCAATACTTCAATTTCTCACTGGTTTCAATGTTAAAAAAAAAAAGTATAACTATATATTTTCTACTGTATAATTATACTTTCTGAGTAGTTTCGCAGAATAAGGATTCTAAACCTTTGACTTCAATTCCCAAGTGTCACTACTGTGAACTAAATAGTAGTCCTTAATAGMACAACAACACTGATATCAATAAAAATGTGTTTAAGAAAGCTTCACCTGAGAGGATTCCTTTTCAATTTTCAGAGTGAAAGAACATGTTGGTAAACTTGACAAACCAAAACCAGCTGATACATTACCTCTTTATTCCTATTCTGAGAGACAGATCTTGTTGACCTAGGTCAAATATGAAGAAGAGAAATACAGATGGTAAATGATTTAGACTCTACAGCTATTCACATTGAATTGACAGGACATCAGACACTTTTTTTAAAAAAAAACTCTAAAGCTAGTATCTATCTCCAGGGCAAAATAGAGACCACACAGACCACAAAAAGGAGAGTGTGTTCTCTCCATTTGCGTCCAAGTTATTTGATTCCCAAGGAGCTCAGTGCAYAGCTTATGATATATAGCACAAAAAGAGCATTTATTATGGAAAGATTTGATGAGAGGAAATAGGATGATATCTATGTACATATTAAGGATCTTAGTCATATACTGTTACAACCAAGAAGCCTGGATGGCAGTCAGAACTCTACTCCTCCTTCTCAAGAATATTAAAATCCAATTTCTTCCCAGATAGCATCAATGATCAAAAGGCATAAACAATCAGGCTTTCTATGCTAATGATTGCACTGAAATACTTCCTTAAGTAGTTTAACCAATTAGAAAGAGCAGGAGGCATTAAAAGGAATCTTAATAGTGGGTTAGTTATTCAGAATCCTTTTAAAAAAAGTACTTCCTTTTGGATCTCATGTATCACTTTAAGATTTCAGCTTTTTTTTAACAAAAAAAAAATTACACGAACACTTAGAAAGCATGCAGCCACCACCCTCTCTGCCTTTATTTTTATTAGCTTAATTTGCAAATCATTGAAAGTTAATATATTTGCGGTTCACACATGAAAAGAAGACTTGAAAGTGTAAGTAATATGAGTCTTTTTTTTTTTTTTTTTAAGTGAGCTCTAAGGCAAAAGATCTCTAATTGCCATGAAATGGCATGGACAGAGGAAATCTCTTAAAATGAAATCACGTTTCTGTAATTAGATTTCATTAAGAAGCAGTGTCGGGGGTTACAATCTGTTTGCTGCAACACAAAAATTCTTTCAGTAAGGAGTTACTGTGTTGTATTCGGCCAGGAAGGGAGTGGAGAAAGGGGACTGTTTATGCTTCAGGAATATTGCCTGCAACATGTTTAGTAGAAAAAGCATTCTTAACTGAATGAATCCTCCARAGCTGATTAGATTAATTCTTGGCAAATTTCCACCATTATACATTATGCTAAGTGAAAGTCATATTCAGCTATAAACTCAATTTCTGCYATATGATGAGCAATCAATGCTGCAGAACAAGAGGAGATGTTCAGTAACTTCACCATGGTCAGTTCAGAACTAACAGAACATCATATCTGTTCTGGCTACCAGAAGTAATGCAGACTATAGAGATTGCCTGTGAATCCTCTGTAYGCTCTTTCAGCTCTGGAGTCAAGCAAAATAACCTCAGTCTTGTTTAAGCTTTGTTTCTCTTTTATATGGTGTGATATAAATATTTTTTAATGTTAAAGAAAAAGTCAAGCTTCATCCACATGCATACACTCCATTAGGCCAGGTGGAATCTATCAGTCTGTACAGGGTACTTTGAAAAATTATCCGTGAAGTCCYTAGTGACAAGTATAGAAATAAACTCTGGTGACCGGAGAGTCACAAGGCTCCTAGGACAACACTGCTTTGTGAAGGGAGAGTAATCCTCGCCCAGACAGGCTACCAGGTACATACCTAATGCAGTCTGGTTGCACATCTCTGAGGTTATGTGAGAAGCTGGCTACTGCTAACTACAGTCTTCATATTAACCTGCAGAGGACTCAGCAGAAAGGCAGTGCCCTGTTTGCAACTTTGCTCAAGCCCAGGGCAGAGAACGAAATCATAGAACCACTCACTTTTCTTTTTTTGGCAACTTTTTCTTTTCTTGGCCAGATAAAAAGGTATTTTGACGTAGAAACTTCTGAGGGTTKCATACCAGGCTCATAACACTAACCCATAATAAACACAAAGGCACATACTGTTACCTTTAAAGGGGTTTGGTTTTATCTCAGAGCAGAACAGGAATGTTTAGAAGAACAGAAGTTTTGTAGGTTAAAAAAGCATTTCTCAAAGAGCTCTAGCCTTAGTGATGGGAGGTCTCCAATGCTATTTAATATTTTAAACAATTTAGATTTCAATTAAATTAATAGAAGGAAAAATGAAAAGAAAGGGCTGAGAAGGGGGTATTTTTTTCCTATCCTGAGGAAAAAATTAATTACTTAGATTGTTCTTTCACAGAGGAGTGAAACAATTGCAGCAGAGGGAACATTTGAAAATGTCATCCAGTCTACTTCTGAAATGCAGTTTATGCAATGAAGCGTCACTTTTGTGGATTCCACTAATTTACTCCAAATTAGAACACCAGCCAGATTCCACTTTTGGTTCTACTTATAAACTCTATTAAAATTATTAGCAGTCATAGCTAAACYCTTTAGAAGCATCTGGATGTTTTAGAAACTAAAAACACTTACATTTTGAATGTACCTATTCACTAGGCAACTTAAGCATTTAGGCTTATGCCTCAGAGGCAGCTAGGGCATGTAATTTCCAAAGGGAGGGCTAGCTGGCATGGATGAGCTGCCTGGGAAACCTAAACCAAATGACTGAGATTTACAGTCATAAAATGCAAGATTACCTACAGTGTTTAGGAATAAAGATGTAGAGAAGGACACAATGCAGCTTTCCAAATAATTAACCAATTTAGATATCTAAGATTACATTCATAAAACCAGCTGTGCGGCATCTAACCTGGATATCAAGGTACAATAGCACTTATCCTTGAGTAATAGATTATTATATTCCAAGGYTGTTAGGCCCTACTGACATATACAGGCAGTCAACATCATCAATTAAAATTGAAGTACATGGTCAAAATATAATCCCTGTCTTCCTACACACCCTGACAGGATTCACCCAGGGATTCTGAACCATTCGGAGTTTTGCAAATGTTATCCAAGATCTAGGCTGTAGTCTTCTCCAATAAATACCACACAACAACATGCTCTTAGAGAGATTATTCACTTTTTCTCTTCTCGCTTTTAGGAACAATTCTGTTTATAGCTCGCGGGGAAGGTAAATGCTAAGAGCTCATATCCAGTAGACAGTTTTATTTCTGAACACTGTGTATAGAGACATATATAAAACTCCAAAAGAAAAAAAAATAGCCAACATTTTCCAAAATATAGCACCCTGGGCTGCTATATTTCTCTTGTTCTGTGCATATGGAGAAAAATGCGATGCTGCAGGAAAAGACCAACATTATTGCTTATGAACACTGTGGGAAAAAAAAGTCTTGAAATAGACTGCACCAAAAAAAATTCAGATGACCGCAAGCCTTCAGATTTTCAAAAAACATAATCTAGTTTTCACTAAATGGATATTCTTTCATTTATATATATATGCATGAATCTTATATATTTCTTCATTGAATTCAACTGTAAACTAATGCAGCCGTGTATTTCACTAGGTTTTGTTCCCTCCTCTGAAGCAGAATGTTAGTGATGACATCCCAACGCTTCTAAGCAAATCTCGCATTTACACAGTGTGCCAAATTTCTTTTAAAAACTTAACTCTTTTTTTTTTTTTTTTTTTACCTCTGTGATAAGTGTGCCTGCCAAAAAAGGCTGCTGAAAGGGGCATGTTCACTTTCAGAAGTCAATGAAAGAGAGGCGGTGTGGAAGAGAAACTCTTTAATGTTGCTCAAGAAAATACTTTCCAGGCAAGCTCCAGCAGTGTACTGCCCAATTCCTGTCTGCAGCAACAAAGTTAGGGCTGCATATGCTCAGGGGCGATTGGCAGTCTCTTCTGGGTTCCTTCACAGCACTGTTAATCTTCCCTAATACTCTCCCATGCTTCATTTAATTTCACTCTCAAGGCTCTTTTTCAAATTCTTCTTCAAATCTTAATCCAATGCCCTCATTGTTTAGGATTCCTTTACCCTGACAAGGCTGACCTCAGATATCCTCTCCTCTTTCCTGCTCTGTAGCTCAGGCAGGCTACTTACTCATTCATATGGTAACCACACATAATGGCCTCCACATTAATTAAGTAATTTTGTTTCTTTAAGGTTCTAYAGAGGGGTTTTCAATCTCCCCCTGCCTTTTAGGCCAACTGAGCTCCTCTTTTTGTTGTTTGTTGTTGTTGTTGAGTGGGCCCAAGAGTGCAAGGAAGGAGAGCCAAGGGGAACATGCGCTCTCTCTGGGCCATTCCTTTCATGCTCCTTCAGGCTGAGGCCAAAACAACACTCACAAGTCTAATTTGCCCCAGCAGAGAATGGGAAATGACTAAAAAAAYCCTCCAGATTAATTTGTGTCAGATGTAAGCTTAAAAGCAAGTGAGAGCTTTTAAGAGAGGATGACAGTGCATTTACAACAAAACATTCTCCTGCTGTAGGACTTAGGAGGGGCCTCTCATTTCCTTGCTCTTGGAAATAGAGTGGTCCTAAAACAAAGAAGACAACAACCAAAGGTCCACCTTTGCTTTATGTTCTCCTTCTTTATTGTTGACACTTTCCAATAACCAGACAATTCATAATAAAATCAAAGGGGGAAAACAAAGCAAAAAATGTGCAATGAATGAGTGTTATTACACAACTGTTAGTCTCTTCAGTAAAGATATTGTTCTACTGTATGGATGAGACAGGCACAATAGAAGGTTTTTTTTCAGGGAGAAGGGAGTTATGGGCAAGAGTCCCCAGTCAATACTAGAAAAGCAAAAGATGCTTAAAATTTTATGGCATTAGCAAAAGAACTAGAGATTAGTGTTACCTAATCAATGTTCTAATAAGAAAGAAACTTCAAATTAATACGWTAACATACATTGGATGACACTGTGACTGCAACAGTGTTAGGGAAGCTCAAATCCAGACCAGTTTTCCAKTTGAACAAGTAGGCCCAGGTTACTTCCAGATGGCCAGCTCCAGGGAAGAGCCTTGGAGTGGGCTATTGAAATCCAGGCACTGGAATGCACTATTAGGCATCACTTGGTGTGACTTACTAGGGAACATCTACATTTTGAGAACAGTGATCTCTGTTGAATTTGTCATTGGCAAATGGTACTGCAAAATTCGGGTGGTACTTTCACTGTGCAGTAACTGTTCTGATGCTAAATATAGCTGACAATTTTATACATTCTTAGAACTCATATCCAATCTGATCTGCCCACCACATCTAAAAACATTTGTTTACTTTTTACGCAACCATGTTGTTTAGTTCTCAGATSATTGCTTCAAAAAACCTTAAGAAATTTAAATAAGTCTCATGAAATAAGAGCAATATTAGTATGTATACTCTCATGAGAGAATTAGTATGTAGTCTCTCATAAAAGCTAGTTCTGCTCCAAAAGCTTTGAACTTTAGTCTTCATCCACACTGCKCCTTATCCTTGTCATATCATCATTATGAGACAGACACAATAATGACTCTGGCCCAAAGTCTGGATGCAGATCTGATTTGGCAGTGTAAACCTAACTGTAAAAATTTTCAAAAGAGCCAAACAGATTAAAAACTCAAATCTAAAAAGAGAGTGTGTAAGTTGCTAGGAATTAGACCTTAAATCTTATTTTCAAAGGAGACAAACACCTAGGAGTCAATATCTCAAATCTCAGCAAGATGCTAGGCATTATTAATATGATATTTAGTATTAAGACTGTTATAGCAATGCTTATACCAGTGTGGCTTACGTCAAACTAGAAATGGAAGTAGCAGCATMGGGAAGCAACAAAGGATGTCTTTAAATCTGTATATACATATATATGCTTCTTGAATGTCTTTCAAAAAAGTCACTTACCTTTACTCTATATGGCTTATACTAGTGCCAGCCCTTCTATGGGAGACTGAAAGTCAGAAATTTTAGAAGTCTGTATCACACCAGTTTCACTAGAATTTTGTCAGGTAATAGCATTTCTAAGCCTACATATAGCCACCAGATCACATGTGAGAATGACAGAAAAGGCCTTAAGTTACTTGAGCATTTTAAAAATACTACTATAAGGCTGATAAAGCGTTTAAGAGTTGGCAAGTAAAAAAGAGGTCAAAAGAAGAGAATCAAAGCAAAGCAATACAATATTGTGTTGTACACAATAACAGACAAGATACAATACAGATACAATACAATAACAGRAGTAAATAGAAATCTGTAATAAGAGTGATTATACTAGCAAGTCTTCTTTCTCTGTAACACATATTTTTAGAAAATGATAATGACAACTATTGGCAATACATAGAATGACAAATACTATGATATTATCTTCACGTATACAATAACAAAGTGCAGAGAAGCTAGGGTCAACAATCTCAAGATTTTGGAATTCCTAACTTAGGTCCCCACTAGAAGCTTGGAAGCACTCAGAGAAGGGAAGAGGAATTTCCTTACTACATGTGATTCATGAGAAAACCTTAGGTACATTAACACAGTTTTGGGGTAATCTGGGACAGAAAAGAGAAAGCCTCAGCCTGCTTAACACAGTTTTGGGGGTAATCTGGGACAGAAAAGAGAAAGCCTCAGTCTGCAAAGCAACAATTTGACTGCTCTCTGCAGCTCTAAATTTGCTCACCACACTAACACTGACTCCATCTAAGGACAACAGGAGCACATGGGCAGGGATTTACAGGACAGCAGGCCTGCTCAGCCTGGGTGCAAAGCAGCTTTAGGAGCTAGGGTACCACGCATTCACTTTATGCTGTAGCAAAACAACTCTAAAAAATCAACTCTTTACTCTTTCTTCTGCTAGAAGTGCAGTTGTGTGCCAATTGTGATGGACACATCATCTATATAAACCTTTATGGAAGTGAAGTCTCATGGGCCTATCCCAGGCCTGACACCGAGCTGTGGGAATGTCCCATGCTAACATTTCTCTTGGAGATTCACAGAAGATTTGAGAAAATACATAGCTGTCAGCATTTTCCTCTCCCCATCAGAGCTCCTCTTGTGTCCAGATAATGATCACTCCTCTTGCTCATTTTAGGCTGGGGAAACAGTTTCAGCAACTCTCAGGCAGTCTATCGCATCCTGCCACTCTCACCCACCTTATCACTTGAAGAGAAAGCTTGAACAGAATGGGACAGGTTCTCAGAAGTAAAGCAAATCATACTTTATAACACATTTTGTTATGCCATGAGATAGTTTAGGATCCTTTAGGATTAGCAGAAAAACACGAGACCTGAAGCTCATTGCAGATACTGGCTCACTAAGGAAAGGATTTTCTTGATATATGTCCCATTTATACCCAAACTTACATTTCTGGACTGTGCTGAAACTATAATTGCAATAGTCTTTCTGAGAGCAGAGCTCATGGCTTCTCTTTGGTAAGAAGGCTGCACATAAAGTGATCTTAATGATTGTTTTATCTCTCTCAGTATTCCTCCTGCCATAACGCTCTTCAGTCCCATTAAAAGTCTATATCTACTGATAGTGGCTGATTATCACTGTCAAACTTAGTTCCCAATTTAAGTATCTGAAAAGTAGCTGACTCTTAGGTAATTACTGATATTTACCATAGTATTAAAGTCTGCACTGTGATTAATATATTTTTTTTAATAATTTATGAAGAACAATGAAACAATTATGAAGCTTTCGGGTAGCTTAAAATTTAGCATCCTTAAACAGCAGCTTATATGAATTGCCTTATTTTTTTCTAYGTGCAGGTATCTATGTATCCTTTAATTAGAAAAAAGAGCCTAGAACACTATTGATTGAATATTTATCAATATAGAATTCTGCCAAGTGAAAACTGGCAAATTACATTTTGGTACATTAAGGTACATTTGTTCTGCATTTTCAAGCACATCTGAAGGTGTCTGAAGGGCAGAAATCATTGCTGGAAAACAACTTGCTATGGCTAATTTGTTTAGAAAGAACAAAAAGATGTTTTCACATATTTARGAGGATAAGGCAAATATTTTCATTTTCTCTTTATGTCATAGAGATGTACTTTTAAGTGAATTCTGGTAAGAATTGTGCATCCTTAGCACTTCTGAATAACAGCTCCTGAGCATCTGGTTTCAGTTATCAAAAATTAGACCCTAAAATTTATTCATAGGCTTTGTATAAACTCCTGATATTCCTCCCTCCTTGTTGTTTTCCATTTTATATTTGCTCCATTGTTCACATTTCTGGGTGACATTTGATTTTACTTCCCCTTATGTTCAAACTGACAGCATAAGAAATTTTTAGGTTCTGGGCCAAGCTGTGGCCTCAGCTGTGCTAATGAAAACCAAACAAGTCCATTCACTTGAATGAGTTTCCATTAATAAAGGTGTAAGCAAGACTTGGCTCTCACACAACTGAATGTGCCTGTGAACTATAATAATCTCATGCTGGGGTTTCAGAAGCAGAAATACTCAAGTGAGTACCATACTAAGTATATGCATAGGTCCATTCCTATACAGGTTTTCCCTGAAGCACAATTTAACAATTTTCCAGAAAAAAAAAAAAAAGAGCTAGATCATCTGAGCTCAGTTTCTACACTTACCATGAGATTATATATACTTTTTTTTTTTATAGATGTGTGGGAATCAGACATATATTCACTTGCAGTATATGTACACAGTGTGCAACTATTCATAGGACCAGAGTTGTTTGCTTTGTGTGTAAAACAGAAGAGGTCCCTGTACCTGAAACAAACCTGAACTTGAAGCTAGAGTAATAAGTAACTTGAACACAAACAACTGAAGCAATCTCTGTCTAGCCCTGCAGTCAGCATGAACCAGCTTATTTTCCTCACTGAACACCTGCAGATGAGCAAAGTGGAAGAGGGAGAGCCTGAACAGKGCTTTTAGCTTCATACACTCCAACTTGCAAGGCAAACCCTGTGCCTTACCAGGTGACGTCGCTTTTCTCGTCCTCCCTCTAGGGAGTTCTCACAATCTCCCTCTCGCAGTATTTAGGAAGGAGGAAAGAACTGTGCCAAGGTGAGAAGAAGTTTATAGCTTACCAGCTGTGTGAACAAACTCAGACCTACTGAGCTGCTGTGAATTGGGCTAAATCAATGAAATATCAGAGGTCAAACTTGAGGCTTTATTTCCTTCAGTCTGAGGTTCTTACTTGCTGTAAGTGTGATCTGGAACAGCACGTGTGAGACCGTGAGGCAAGAAAGAAATGAAAAMAGAATGTGACTGTACGTGAGATCAGCTCCATGCTGATGTGATAATACATTCAAATTTCTCATTTCTGTAGAAAGCTGACCACAGGCACTTCATCAATCAGTATTTCGATTTGTAATGTGTTCCGTATGGTTCTCTGTCATTACTTAATGGGGAACATCCCCTCTGAAAACATCTGACTTGGAGCTCTGCATTGAGAGAGCTGCTCATGTTTCAACCACGTTTCCCAGAAACTGAACACTCAGCAACATATTCATTTTAGTGACAACCACTGCTAATGAGAAACAGCCATGTGTTTGTCAAAACTTTTACAACCCAAAGTATTTTATATAACAGGAAAAAAAAAAATCAGACTCATTTAAATGACAACTGAATGTCTAGAATCTCAACCTTAAAATCCTAAATCCTATGCTGAATTTCTGTTTGTACACGTCCTTCCCTTATGCCTTATAGCCTCTCTCACAATTTTTCATCTCTAGTTAGGTCAGTCTAACATATGTTCTGCATATAAGAAACAGGAAGCTAGGCCATGAATTGGTGGGTTTATCAGAAGCTGAGGGCTAGTGAAAAAAATCAGAACACTAGAAGTAAAAGGCTCACACAACAGTCAGTGATTGTGTTAGATCAGAAAGACCTAAAGAAAGCAATTAGAAAAGCTGAAGGTTTTGTTTATTGGATGGCTAAATTATTTTCCTACATCAGTCTCCTTTGCTCAGAATATTAGGAAATTAATGATCYCAGACCTAGCTTTTTTGTGTGTGTGTGCGTGCATGTATGCATGCGTGAGTGAGCATGATAAAGAGGAGCAACTATACAAACCAGTAAATTACTACCATATGAAGCACAACTTTGACCAGACCCATGAGTAGTAAGTTATTAAGGAACTACAATTTTAGAAAATGCATGAAAACAACCACTGTTCCAGAAGACGAGAGGTACCAAAACATCCTACCTTTTTTTTTAAGAAAAAAAAAAAAAAAAAAAAAAAAAAGTCTGTGCAGGTTATTCAGGGCATTACTTTGAAATGCTCATTAAAAACAAAATAATAAAGCAGCTGGGTGTTCAGGATGTCACAGAGTCTAATCAGCAGGCCTTCTCAAGAGAAAACTTTTGTCTCACTAATCTACTAAGAATTATTTAAAGCTACCAATAACATAGTGACATAGGACAATCAGGCCTGACAGAGGCAATCAGGCTACTGGGCAAGACAGAACTATGGTTAACAATGAGAGCAGCAGTTCTACCTTGCTGGCTAGGTGGCTATCCTGTTTCTCCCAGCGACTTCAGTGGGACCAGTTCCAAGAGCAAGCACTTACAAATGGAAACAAGGGGCTTAAAATTGATTACATTCATAATCTTCACCAAAGAGAGGTATAACAAGTTTTGTTTTCTTTTCAAGGCAATTTAATTAACAATATTTTACCAGCAAATTAAATCAAGGTCACAGCTGACTTTTTAGCCGCTATGCTAAATTCACAGCAATGATTAACTACCACTTTTCATTTCTGAAAACACAGTTCACAGGACTATATTATATTTCAGCACACTAAGAAAGTTTACATTTGCTTCCAAAGTTCATTGCCTGTAGGGCTATGGCCCCTCCAGAACCTATGAGTTTAGCCTGAATAGCTTATATATTTTCTTTACTCTGTGGAAACCAATTATAATCTTGGTCATTGAAATACTAGAATAGCCAGAGATTCAGAAATGGTCTCTAAAATTTGTTAGATTATTTAGGAGAAAATAGATACTCTGTTAGTTGGGGTGTTCATCACTGGACTAAGGAACGCTTAGAAAACACACTGTGCAAGAATACAAGCCTATGGAAAAGTGTGCCCAACACAAGGGATATGACATGTGAAATCAGGAAATTTCAAGTAAATACAACGAAGAGATCACAAATGAAAGAGCCTACTCTGCAAAGCAAAGCAATTTAGTTAGGAAGAGGAAAGAACTGGGATTAGAAATTAGAAGAGRTGCTTAAAGCAGCAGAAGGAACCAGTGGAGCCCACAGAATGATGTAGGGTCAGAAAGAGGCCTKATTTCTCTCTAGTGAGGTTATTTCTATGTAGGCCAAAGGAGGGAAAAAAATCAGGATTTGTACCTCATCAGTCAGGGACAGAAAGCAGTACTACATAGCTGAGAAGCTGTTTCACATCCAAAAAAAAAAAAAAAAAAAGTTTCTGTAGCCTTACGTAAGGGACAGTTACTAAGCTTCAAAAAATAAATGAAATTAACTGACCAAAAAAAAAAAAAAAAAGATGACAGCAAAAACATGACACATGAAAGAGACTTCTCAGCTGAAACAGTCTGTAAGCAAAACCAAGGCAGGAGCAATCTAAATGTTGCTGCAATATCTAAGCAGAATGCAGAGCACCCTGAGCTGGTTATGAAGCCAGCGCCAGGTGGACATGGGGTGGCATCGGTAGCAAGTGGTGTGAACGACAGGGCAAATGTTAAGTGTTCAGCTAATCCAGGTACCTAATTTGCAGGTGTGAAAAATAAGGGTGAAGTTGTGCTGTCTGGAAACAAGAAGCAGGTTGGAAATACGGCTAAAAATGACTTCTACTGTGCACTTTGCTGCCCTACTTACCTGCCCTGACATTTTAGTTGACCTCATTCAAAAAGTACATATGTATGCATTGGTGGATTCAGTCTTTTGTGGTTCACTTCACCTTTTGCTGTCACAGATTCCACACAGTAAAAGCTAGCAGGCTTTATACATGTATTTTACCTGTGGGTGGTTTTAATGTTTTCCCCAGAATCTCCTCAAAGTTGAACTTCAGCAACTTTTATTCAGGACTCTTTCATTCTAAGGACTCGTCTGCGGATCTCTGAAAAACAAATTAAGTTTAAATTCCCATTGTAATTAGCAGAATACATTTTAATTTAAATTTATTCAAATCAAATACCTTGAAATTATGTTCAACCAGCCTGACACYGGTTGAAATTTGGAGACTGAAAATGGAGACTACAACAGTACGCACTACTTTGTTCATAAGGGGTTTCAGCAGTACCCAGAAGCAGGACCAGCAGAGACCATGGGGAGGTTGGGGTGCTTTGGGCAASGGTTTCACTGCAGCCCCAGTGGCACTGGCACTGGAGCTCAGCCCAAAACATGGAGAGATGTCCAGGGCAGTGTGCTAAGGAAGACCTCTTATTGCAAGGYGCAGAGCAGAGAAGCAACTCATGCTGTCATCTTCCTTGAGGTGCAGATGGCTCTGCTGCCTGTCGGGAGCTGTTGGGGTGCTCAGTGGGGTGGCCCCACAGAGTGAATGAGGTGCCATAGGACCTTGTGGCACTTGGACACATAAGACTGGTGGCCAGCAGGCCTCACCACACACGGTCATTTGTGAAAGCAACATCCTTTCAAGGAAGATGGTGTGTCTCCATCCTTGGCTTCAGGAGATGGCCTTCATGGATGCGTCTCCGTTCTTGGCTTTGGGAGATAATCTCCTCCATCTTTAGTTTCAGAAGGTGGCTGACAGGCTTTTGGAAGCTCCCTTGGCCTAGGAACACAGGCCCATTGCCAGGATGAACCCCAGCATGGTGCCATGGTGCCTTACACAGAGCAATTTCTACCTTTCCAGCTCTACCCAGCCTTACCATGTCCTGGATAAAAACCTAGGACAGACACAGAATAAAGGACCAGGAAGAATGCTCTGCAGTATCCAAAACAGGTCCTCACCTATTACACACAGCTATAGTTTGAAGCTTGGGTTTGGCTTGCTGGTTAGCGGTCAATATTGCTCAGTCTCAGCAATATTTAGTCAATATTACTCTTTCAGAGCTATGTGACTACAGTATTGCTCCACACRCGTCCTCCTTACCATTCCCACCAGTAATGAACTTAGTGAGTTATTCTGCAAGAAGTTACCGTTCTGCTCCTCCACTCTGAGGCAGGGAAAGTAACTTCTGAGCACAATATTGTTTTGTTTTGCTTTTTTTTGCATAAGAGTTGGAGAGAGGGTGACTCATGTTTCAGTTTGCAATTCAGCAGCTGCCTCCTACTGTCCCCCTGAATCATCAGTTTGGATGAAGCAGTGTTGCGACGATCTCCATCATCTGTAGGAAGGGTGTAATTAATTGACCCCTTATAAAACATGCTTGCACAATTGTTTTTTGCTTAAACAAACTTTTAAGCATTTGTTTAGAGGGGATAGGGCGAAATCTGAGAATTGGCTTGCAAGAGACATTTGCAGTGTTAAAGGAAATAAAATAACAATTCTTCACTTTGAGTTCTTATTTAAAGCTGGCCTTGATATGAGGTTAGTATCAGTCTAGAGGGATCTTACTACAGTCATAGCTATAACTTTGTATCTTTCTTAACTTTCTCTCAATGCAGAGATTGCTTTTAATTCTGGCAGACYAGCATATACCTCCTATGTAGCAGATTAACACTGAAGAATAAAAAGTGGAGGTATGGTCTATGAAAAACTTAAAACATTGACATAAACTTTGGGAACAGAAAACAAAAATTTCAAAAATTATTTGATGTAAAAGTTCAGATATCATCTCTTACCAGTCTAAATTTTCATGGAATCACAGATAAACTTTTGCAATGTTGCTGATGAGACAACTGAACCAAATTCTCTGAAGTGTAGAGTCAGGTCTCATATGCTCTGTTACAGAATGTCATATCCCCTTCTCATTAAGTGTATTCAGAACAACATCCTAAGCAGTTTTGGATATTACCTTCAAGCTAAACTTTGGGCATTAATTCATGAATGCATTAATTGATTTAGGAGCTTAGTAAAGAGGTCTTATTTTATAATAYATTAAATGTTCATTGTGGGGACCTTACACTTACGTCCCATCATTAGGCCTGACACTTAGCATGCCTTCATGTTGAGCACCCTTCATTAAATTTGTGTGATTCCATGCCATGCTGCTTGTTATGGGTGACTAAYATAGCAAAATGGACAATTTTCACTTCTTTCAGATCTTCTTTGGATATATTGAATGAAAAAGACTCTACAACAGCTGTTATTAGAAGTTAAAATAATAATCACTGTCCTAGTTTACGCTGTTACTCACATTGATTACAGGAGAATATTCAATACCATATGTTCCCATAAGAATTGCATCTCCCCAAAATGCAAATTATTTGTACTGCTGAGGAAAGCTGCTAAGTGACAACAAATATATTAACATATCTATTATAATCAACACACTTAAAGATATACACAGATAAAGTTTCATAAATCTTACATTGCTTATATATTAGGCAAAGCATAATTTTATCAAAAAGTATCATACCTCCTACTGAGTCAGAGCAGATGTCCCTGTACAAGAAAAACTATTGAATAAATTTCTTGAATTACAAAAATAAAGTATAAAATACAGAATTTGGAAAAGTGCCTATCAAATTTCTACTGATTAGATGCTAATTCCAGAGTACATACAAATTAATGTTTATCATAATTTCATAGTACATTATATAAACATATCATTTTTGTAAGAAGATGCTAATAGCTATTTCTTATTTTATGCTATTCTTCTGTAGACACTAAAAGCAGGAGCATGTAGCAATCTCATTATTTGTGTATGTGAGGTCATCATAAGAAAACTAAGCTGTGATGAAAAGCCCTATTTTACCTTTGAATATATAGGCAGCACAGTGTTTCTGGCATCTTTTAATCACTCTTTTCTCTGAGTATTTTAAAATACTCAGGTGTCAGAAAAATGATGTTAGGTAATTTAATCAGACCGGTGCCACCTAATAAACTTCATTAGATTTCAAAACATAGCCTGTTCATATCTTTTTTAATCATTCACTCACTGAAATGTGCATATGAATAATTCATTACTGGCAAATAAAGAAAGACCGTAATCTATTTCCAGAGACGTTGCATATTTATTCAAGAATCACACCATTTCAGAACCCTTTCCTTCAAATTTTTAATGGTAACTATTCTTCACTGCATTTGAGCTAGGGAAGTCAACATAAAAATCAGCATTTATTTTTTTACAGCAGCATGTGGATGCTGTTTAGCCCAACACACAGCTGTTTGAACAGTTCTTTGTGAATGTTATTAGGGAATGCCCATAGAAAGCCTGTTTGTGTGCTTTACTGGTGGGAGCTATAGGGGGGGTGGGGGTACTTCTTTACGTTCACTAAGACGTATTCGCAACTAATGTTGTACGATCCCCTTCCAAGTTTTGAATCTTCTGGCACATTTTTATGCTCCCTGTTGACCTCGTACTCATATAAAACATATCTTGAAGAAAGGAAAAACAGGTAGAGGCTCAATTTTAGTGCTTCCCATTCTGCCCTTACTGTTTCTTGACATACAGCTTCTCTCCCTTCTCTTCTTCCCTCCCCCATTTCAGTTACCCAAAGAAAAGAAACAAGTGAAAAACCAAGGAAATGTTTCAGAAAAAGATCCCATGGCAGCCTCTTCCCGACAAACACATACAAAAGACAGACTTAGTAATAACCACAACCATCCAGCAAATCCTGAAAACCCCACATAACAAACATAGAAAAGTGTGAAAAGCTGAGCAGTGTCATTCAGCTAGTTCTTGGCGAAATAGTTTTACATAAATAGGTTTGGCATTTGGTTAGGAACAAATACTTTTTTCTTTTTCTTTTCTTCTTCTTTTTTTTTTTTTTTCAATACACTGGGAACAAATTATATCCAGGGCCTGCTCTAGCACAGATAAATGAGAGCTAACGTATTTTTAACCTGATTACGTTCTGAAGTGATGTATAGAGGCACATAGCTACAGTAAGTGATTCCATGGAGCGAAAGGGGGAGGGAGAGGAAAGCCCTCCACGGATATGATAAGGAAAGCTGGGATGAATTGTGGGCTCTGTTCTCTGTTATCCAAGGGTGCCTAGCTGCTGCTGCACTAAAGGCCTTTATTCCCTGCCTGTGGGAAAGTGGTGGGCGAAGGCTGCGTTCTCAGTTACACTGCACATGCAGATTTTAATTAGCTGGATTAAAAACAAGACCGTATCATGTCCTTTTGCAGTATTCTGTCTAGAAACAAAAGATTTTCTTTCCTGGCTTCTGCAAGCAGCACAGTACAGCATTAATAAATAAAAAAAAAAAGGTCGTGGCAGTTCAAGATGAAAGGTCACACATGACAGAAACTCTGTGTGACGGGGACATCATGTTTATCTCTGTGATAAAGGAGCTCTGTCCAGGCAGGTCAGCACAATGTGCTTCGGCAATAGGAAAATATAAACATATGGGGTGGATAGATGGGAGGACTGGGGAGTTTGGCAAAGTAGGTTCAGTTGTCGGAGTCRACAAAACGAAATGAGGGAATTGTTAGAGGGACAAAGAGCTGAAAGGGTCTATCTTTAAAGAAGATAAAGGGGGTCAGAAAGAGCCTGAGATGAAGCCTAGGGTTATGGCTGTAGAGCACACCACAGAACGTGCACCCTGTGAATAAAGCACAGAGGTGACAGTCTCAGCCATGGGGTAGAAAAACCAATGTGGGTCCCAATGTGTCTGCAGGCACCATAGGCTGCTCACACACAGGCAGAGCTTGCACCCCTCTGCCCACTGAAGGCAGATGTTGATGTCCTTCCCTGGGTAAAGCTGCAATTTTCTGTCTGATTCCAAAGGCTCCCCAAATAGGAAGTGCTTGAATTGTTGGGTTTTTTTCCKTGTTTGTTTGTTTTTTGAGCCCATATGATTATTATTTTTTTAATGAAAGCCTCAGCTCACTCCCAGTGAAGATCTAAGGAACTTCTGTTTACTTTCAAAGTAGCATTTGCAGCCCTCTTAACACACAGCCTTGCAAGGCTTTGCCCTGGAATGCACCAAGCACTTTCAACATCATCCTTATCACTGGGAGGGAGATGCAGGCCCTTAGCTTCTCTTAAGATCAGACTGTGAAAATAAACACACTATGGCCTTGCAAACCTTAACTGATGCAATAATCTCACTGGTTCTGAGTGAAGTCAGTGCCATAGGCCAGCATCCACAGGAGCATGCTTCAGGCATAAGGGGCAACATGAAACACGAAGGGAAAGGAAGACAAAGGTAGATCAGGTCAAACATTCCTCCTCTGCTTTGATATACTTCCTGCTTTCCTAAATCGAGCTCAGAAAAAGATCCCTTTCTATGTAAATGGTTCTGGGCAACAACTCCATTCTCTTCTTCATAACATTTTCATTAAATAGGATTCATGTGGCCCAGGTCAGGTATGACTATGAACACGTCAGGCTTCAGAGTCTGTTTCATGAGATCAATCCATGAACAGGTCAATTAAGAAACAAAGGGCCCTTTTAACCTAAAAGGAGCTTTGGGCTGAGGCATACAATCAAGTTCTCATGGTTCAGCAAGGTGCTGCACATCAAATGACTGTATTAATTAACAGCACACTCAGCCTGTAGCAAACCTGAGGTTAAAAATGCGTTAGCTTAAATGTCATTGAAATCAGTACTTGTCAGCTCCAGTAATTTAATCATATGTCTAAGAAAATAATGACACGCCTAAGAAAAGGCTAGTACTAGAAACCAGAAACCTTTCTGATGAAACAATACTGTTTTTCATTTTGAGCAGTAATGCAGTATAGTAGTTACCTACTACAAAACTGATAATTCAATGATTAAAATGTCCTAGTTCTGCTGCTGCTGAGATCATTGTGAAATCACAGTTTAATTCAATAAATGTAGGTCATTTTCTGTAATCTCAGCAATACAGCATGGCCTAATACAATAATTTTGTATGATGAGCTTTTTAAACTAACTTGGTCTTTACTGTCATTTATCTTTAAAATAGGAAACAAAAAAAAAAGAAAAAAGATTATAGCATTGCCTGATTCTTATATTGCTGCACACAGAGGTTTAGTATATTACGGTGAAGGATAGTTTTACATGGGTTAGTCAGAGTACTAGATACACAGAGTTGTCCCYAGCAGCAGAGAGTATCTGATACCCAAACTAGCTTGGCCAAACCCATATGACACCTCAGATCCAGTGAATGTAAAAGGATCTTGACATGGGGGTGAATGCACCCATGTCTGTTCTGCAGAGTTTAAAATAAATTCTCTTCCCAGACTCGTGAAAAGAGTTGTCATGGATTTCAAAGGGAGTTTTATGTTCACATCAGTTTAGATTACTTACGTGACCTCCAGGATCTGAGGTGTTTGTATCTCAACAGCTCACAGCTGCTGTGCTTTGATTCACATGGAGTGCTGAGTCACAGAAGATCTTGGTGACCTGCCTGCTGTCATGAGAGATCCTWTATCAGGAAAAGGAGATCAAACTGGCTTTTCCAGAACCTCAGCTGGTTTGATATGAYTCTTGAGCTCATTCAAAACTAACAACCAGCTATGAGCAGATAACAGCTCAACTTTATTATGAGATTAAAAATGATCATATCCATACCCATTTGGTGGAAGGCAAGACAAGAGAAAAAAGGATCCAAAGATGAAGGTGGTGAACAGACTAATATACTTCTTGGTGGCTTCTGACCACTGAGGTCAACAGTAGTTTTCTGCTGACTCCTGGCAGTGTGACTGGGATTCATTCTGAAACTAGATGGACTAAACAGGATCAACAAGGCATAAGTCTGCAATCTGCATTGGTTCCTGACATAGTTTAGACCCAAGCTTAGACCCAAATTCTTCCAGACAATACCAAAGCAGACTCTGAGTATTAATTAAGGTCAGGAACCATCTCTAATAGGTATTTTGTACATAGCCACCATGATTTGGAGAGTAAGAGAGTTTAGCTGTGTGAATACAAGCTCTTTTATGCTAGCTGGCCTCAGACAAAAGTCGCTGACCAATGTTACTTACCATTTTAGACTCAGCAAGGGTGTCCAGGTCTTCCTGGACCGTACTGCAGCTGGCAATCAAGTCTGAGAGCAAACAATAGCATTGCGAAATGCCATACTGTAGGCTGAGGGTATTATCATGATTTGAGCATACAACTTGTATAAATGCAGCACAGTTAATTTTATTTAAAAGCACTATTACTTGGAGAGTGGACTGAAGCAGACCTAGAATTAATAGACAAACCACAACATGAATTGATGCAAACAACTGAAGAATAAATAAGTAAATCCATTTCAATTAATCAAGGGCTAATTCTCAGTTACTATAATGGCATCTGCACAATAAATAAATACATCTAGATAGTCTTTTCATAAGGACTCCAGGTATAACTGTTAACATTAAAAATATATACTGTTACTTTAAATATRGGGAAAAATGCTAGATTGCAGATGGAAAAAAAAACAGCATTTTAAACAAGCAATAATCATCAACATGTGGCTTCCATGTAGTATGTGGCAGCTGCAACAACATTCATATCTCAGTGTGCCTGCTCTTAGGCAGAACAAGAGAAGTGCTGAAAACAGTAGCATTCCTCATGGATCTGCTCCAGGTCCCACAGAAGTTAGTGAGAATCTAGCCTCCATGCTTGCTTTCACATTTGGGCAGCACAGCAAATGTTGAGCAAACAGACCACAACTATGAGGTTCGCTCTCAACAGCCAGGCAAGTAAGAAACACTTTAGATTCCCTCCCTTGAGTCAGGGTTTGGGGGTGAGGGGAGAAGTAGATAGGTGACCCCAGAGCCACCTGGTTCCTTGAGCTAAGCCTATCTTGCATTAATCCTAACATTTATAAAGACCCTGAAGTCTCCGAAATCCATCAAATAAATAACCATGGTGGAGGTTGTTTATTGGAGGAGGGTAAGGAGATATTGCTTTTCTTTGTTATTACCCTTAATATTATATTGCAAAACACATTTTCCATACTACAAATATTCATAACAAGATATCAAAGCACTGTGAAAAGAATGTGAATCTCAGACTCTGCTGGTCTATGTGTTCTAGAAGGATCTTTAGTTTAAAGTGTCTACTCTTGGGAATCAAGAAATAATGACATCTCTCCGGAAACAAATTGCTCTTTTCAGCTCTGCAGTGAACTTTCAATTTTTCTGCCTCCCTTAAGATTATTTTATGGGGAATGAGAAGGGAGGGAGCTGACTGATCTCTCCTCCAGAGAACTCTGAGCAGGATAAAAAGATAAGGGCTAGTTCACAAAGAAGATAAGATCCCTCTACAGCTGCACAGTGACAGACCAGCTTAAGGATTGTGAAAGGCAATTTAAGATGAACATCTTAGAGACAACAAAAGCAGATGCGCACCCTCAGCTCTTCCAGTTTCCTCAGTGCACATGAGTCAAAGGAGGGGTCCAGTATACACATTTGTACTAATTAACTAAAGCTATGAGAAAATTATATGTGACTTTTTAATATATATTTGTCAGCATTTTTGAGAATTAACTTCAAGTTGGAGATGTTCATTTCCACCAAACATATCCCCAAAAATGGCCTAGTAAGCCCCTAACATACCCATTTGATCCCAAACTCCAGGATTATCTTTATAAATGACAAATCACTGATGAAAATCCTAGCCATGATTAAGCAATATAAGCGAGACAACAAATGAAAAAACCTATTTAATTTCTTGCAGATCAGTTCTCTGTGGATCAAAAAAGAAAAAATATTTTCTTGAGGGTCTCGGAATTAATACTTAGCACTGTGGCATGCACAAAGCAAACACATTTTGATCCCAAAGACCTGGCACCAGCATTGCTATTGTATAACACAGCTTTAAACCTGCTCTGTAGCAGTGCTGTAAATCAGGAATCGTTCCACCAAAGTCAATGGAGTTAAATGACCGTAAAACTGGTATGAGAGAGAAATCAGGTTGTTAACCTCTAAAGCAGAGCTTGCATTCCTCTCACAGCCTCTATTTTACTCATTCAGAGCCTCAAGCTAGGAAGTAGGTATTTGATTGTAGTTGAGTTATACTTGATGTAACTTAATGATACCAAACTTTCAGCGTAAACCTCTTGGCCCACATCCAATAACATTGCCTAAATTGGAATGGAGGTGTCTAAATATCTGCTAACCTCAAGCAGTACCCCAGACCACCTCCTGCCCACACTCTCTAACTATGTGAGAACCCAAAAGCAATTACAGGCTTCCTTTTTTAACTTGGAAGTTCCCACGACATTACCCCAGAAACACTGAAGTCTCACCCAAGCAAAGGAGAGAGACAACAAATCTAGCAGAGAGTGCTATGCTGATGATGATAGATAGCTGCTCCTTGCTCTGGAGAGTGACTTGCCATTATACGTTATATTATTATTGACTGAAAATAGAAACCCAGGGCCAGAACTAGAGTCTCTGAAATTCTACCATCCCCTCCACTTTTAAAAAAGTGAACTTTATTTGCTGTAAGGAACTAGAAAGACATGCTAGGAAGATATGCTAGACCAGAAAGACTAAGAGACTTTTTTTTTTAACAGCATATTGCTATATAAACAATGTTACACAAACGAAAAATATAAAAAGTAGAAAATAAAATAGACTCTCTAAAGAAATAACCACCAAGAGCTACTTAGCGGATACAGAATCTTTCATTCTTACTCCTTTGCCTGCATTTTGAAGATCTGAATATTCACCACACTTACAGAGGTTCTACAAGTCATATCTTTTCATTAAGTTTGTAAATAGCCTTAGGATTCATCACAGTACAAGGTTATATAGTATCACAGCAGTTTTACATAGGTATGGAAGAAATACTAACTAGAAGCTAAGAAGTTGCCATGTCCAGATCTGAATTTTAAGTTCTTCACAGTTCAGAGGAGATTATTTAATGATTATTATTATTAGCTATATGTGATACAACATTTTAATAAAAATGGGAAGAGCACACACACACAAAAAAAATTCAGAATCCAGCCCTAATTTCCAACTATATCATAATTTTAGCACATTTATCCAAAATATTTGAGTTTGATCCCTGTTTGCCTAGAAAAGCACAATAAGAAACATAAAAAAGAGGGGGAAAAAAAAAGTCCAGAAAAATGCACTGCTAATATTTTTTGCAATTAGAAGTCCAGAAGAATAAAGACAATTTCAGAGTTTCTCATCACCCCTTAAGTGTGTGTCACTGTGGTCACTGAGGAGCGGGTAGGAGGATGTCAGAGCGGAAAGCAAAGAAGCCCTGGCCTAAATTAAGTGGGTGCTTTTCTAGAGTTTCGCTGAGCTTTCACCCTGGCTGCCAGGCCACCCTGGCACCAAGTGCTTCTCCACAGTGTTTCAGTTTCTGTTTTCTCCAGGTGGTAAGGAGCTCTCTGTTTTAGCATAGTGTAAATTTGGGTTTGGCACAAAAAAAAAAAAAAAAAAAAAAAAAGAGCACTGTTTGCTCTCTCTGGGAAATGTAAACAGCATCACACCCAGCCAGTGTAAGAGCAGAAAAAGCTCCAGTTCATGTGTGCTTTTCATGCACCTCCAGAAAAAAAGAACAAGTGAAATAATTAATTTGAGAAGGCTCATCCATTTATTCTGCTGGCACAAAGATCTTTGCTTTATTTTATGGGACTTTAAGAATCTTGTTTCCCATTTTTGATTACCTAAAAAGGGGGCAGGGGGGATGGGAAAAGATGCTGATGTGTAAAAAAAAACAAAGCAGCAGAAAACTCTAAAAGCATTCAGACAGGGTGCAATAGTCTTAGCCTTCTGTTTGTGTGATTCCAATAGGTGTATTTAAATGTAAATGTTACCCTTTCACCCTTGAGCCACCTATTCTTACAGCCAGCAGAAAGAGAGCATTCATTGTATAATGTCTTTATGAGGACAGATCTTATACTTAATTTCTCATGTGAATCAAACTCTTTTATAACACATTTTTGTGAGATTAAAAGAACAATATTAGTCTAGTGGCTCAGCAGCCAGATCACTGCCCTGGGAGGGCTGGGTTCAAAGGGATGGCAGGCAACTTAGCTGCAAAGTGCACGATTGAAACTACAGTCACAGAWAGATTCAGTCTTCCACTCTCACAGAGTTGTTCTGTTTTGCATGATCCACCTTCACAGCCAGCCAGAGCCATCCCCCATACAGTTTCCTTGGGGAAACTGTGTCTCTGTGACCACAGGGAATTATTAGGAGAAGGACTTCAAACCCAAACTCTTTAAAACACTTGCATTATCTTGCATTTGCACTGCAGGGAGGAYTTTCAGAAAGGAGATGGATTTTTCTTTTCAACAGGTATTTCCAGACAACTGCACTGTGTCTCCTTGTCCACTTCTACTCTCACACACTGAATAGTTGCAAGTTCAGTTTATCCATCCACATGGCATGTGGCTGAATTGCATTGCAGGCAGGTGTTACCTGAGGTTGTAACTGAAGATGTGACAATAAGATTGACAAAATAGCTCTGACCCTGTAATGGCAAGCTAGAGCACTACTGAAACCTAAAAGGCCCTCAGTGGCCTAATTCCTATTAAAAGAATAATTTCTAGAGCAGAGAAGACAACTTGATTAGCTGACAAAGTTTAAAATTATGTTAGGCAGAGGTCAAGCAAATTGGTTTGCCCTACTTTGCCCCAATTGATTCAAAATAATGCTTAATGCTTTTTCAAAATTAGTTTAATTTCTTGGGCTGAAGTAAGATTGCACGTGGCAGAGATGAGACTTTGCACCACCTCCATGCAACCCTGAATACCAAGAGGCAGCATGGCTGAAAGATAGCTGCAAACTGGCTCTGTTGTAAACTGCTGAACATTTCATGCTGTTGATTAATTTTTGTTTTGAGATGCTGCTCAAAGGATGCAGTGATAGAAAACTTTTGTGCAGTGACATTTGAATTCTTAATACGATATTTTTCTCCCTCAACATCATACAGCTTAAGTTTAAGCCACGTTATTTTCTCATTCTGTAGAAGTTGTGTGACGCAAGACAGAGAAGTCTGTCTATGCCCCAAATGCACACACCAACGTCAGGCAGCCCCACTTACCTCCTTCACTTCCCCTTCCCTTGATATAGAGCATATGTCTCATTGTGGCGCTAAGCATATGAAAACTAAGGGGAAATAGGCTATTATTTTAGGAGGTGCAGGACCAAACACCTGGAAGAGTGAAATACTTGCAAAGGGCGCCTGTAAATGTTTTAAGCTGTAATATATTAAACAATTAAGAAGTGTTGGTATTTCTGCGCTTGAGGGCATTTAAAACAGGGAAGTCCCCTTTAAAGGCACCAGAGCGGAATGTGTATGGTCATGCTCTTTAAAAGAAAAACTACCTCTTTTTCTTTTTTTTTCTCCTCCTTTCAACAAAAAGTCCAAGTTTCAGCTGACTTGCTCTTTCAGCAGAGGAAATGAAGCCAGATAATCTTAATGCTGTCTCAAACTGTCAACTCTTCAAAAAGAAAAGAAAAGTCCAAAGAGCAGAACTGGTTACCTTGCAAGCTCTACCAAAGTAATTTAGAAAATGGTTTTGATAATAACTTCAATGTATTAGTTGTGTACCTAGGGCTGTCAGCTCACAGGTTACTACAAGTTAATTGGTAAATTGCTGATACCAGTTACAACCAAGACATTGGAAATCCAACATGTCTCACGTCTTTGCTTCTATTTTCTGGAGAGTAATAAATCAGTGTCCGTGCAACACCAAATTAGCATGAAAGAATAAGAACTTAATACTGACAATTCCTAGCTGAGCAAACATTGAACATTCAAGTGCACTTAATGAATGCTTAGCTAATTCTTCAAAAGCTCTTCTTAACGTGTTTAAAGTATATGAGAATGCAATAAAAGTTCTTTTAGAAAGGCAGACAAGTAGAGAGACTTACATACACATACATAGCATACGCATACATATATGTAAGTTCTAGGAGGCTTTGCCACAGAAACAAGGAAAAAAAATACCTACAGATCTCTATGGCGCCAACAAGTGCACAGATTCTCTGGAAAAAAAAATAAAACTTAGAACAGTCTGTTAAAATATTTTGAAAGAATGTTTTAACAATCATGTTCACTGAAATATTTTCTGACCAAAAAGAATAAGGATTTAATACCACCACTAGTGGAAAATGCATGCTTCAAGTTGCATGCGAAAACAAATACAGGAATTGGCAACTTTTCCAACGACTAATTATAGCAGGCTTTTGCTTTAATCATTTATCTCAAGGCAGCCCATCAGATTAACTGGAAAAAGGAAAAAAAAAAAAAGTATTAAAACTTAGTGAGTTACTGGAATCTTCTGGAACTAAAAGCTATACAGATGGTCTGCAACATATTTGTATAGAAGATGCCCAATTGTTGATGGTTTTCCAACTATTACAGTCGCATAGTAAGGAGGCAGATACTGGGCAGGGAGCACTGAGCAACTGTTGTCACCGAGCCTTCCCCTCTTGGCCGCCTCCCCGCTTGCCCAACGAGCAGTTTTGGTCTCCCAGAGCGGAGACAAAGGTTGCTTTGGAGAAGCGGGGAAGCCGCAGAACACCATGTAGATTTAGGGCTGGATAGAAGGTATTGTGCGGGGGCCATGCCCATTACTCATCYGCTGGCAACGGGCTCTCTTCCTTTTGTCTGGAGAGACGGTAAACTTTCAATGCCATCGGGAAACAGAAGGCCTTTCACGGAGCGCAAGAGCTCTGCCATCTCAATCATGTGAAAATATTGTAAACACTTTCCCAACCCCCATTCAGCTGTCCGAAAAGCCGAGCTAGAAAACACCAAACAAAACAGGAAGGAAAGAAAAGGGTGCGGGGGGGAGGAGTGTGCGCATTTCGTTTTGATTCATATTTTACACTGAATAGGAATTTTATTTGGGGATTTCTTTCTTTCTTTAACATTAGTAAGCAGCGTTAAGTAGCTGGTATGGAGAAAAAGTAGTTAAAAGCCTTACTATATCTAGGGGAAAAATATAGAACAAAAAATCTTGCTGGCAGTTTCTCCCCTGCAGAGCTTCTCTCCTATTTTTGCACAAGTAGATTCCAAAATGTGCTATAGGAATTAGATTCACCTTTCAGTGCTCAGGTAGACCCACTTGAATGAACTCTCTCCAGGAGAGACCTCCCTCCAACCACTTAACCAATACAAATGCTATATTCCTGACATATCCTAACATATGCAGGATCAGGTCCAAAAACAGCATGGAAACTGTCTCATGGGGAAGAATATATTCACAGAGAAATTGGGGCGGGGTGGGTGAGGGAGAGAGGGAATATGTGTATGTATGTGTATATATATATTTGACTATCTATCAGATACACCAAATACACAAAAGCGTATGTTTCAGTTTGAACAAAATTATTAAACTACATATTTTGCCTGATGCACCTATGGCACCTTCTGCATCTGGTACCATATATCATTAACTCTGGTCAGTTAGCCAATTTCAGTGCTTTATTTGGTTATGCAACTGTTATGTAGCTCCTTGCTGGGAAAAAAAAAAAAAAAAAAAAAAAAAAAAAAAAGAGATTCATTCCCCTGCAGCCACTGACTACTTGAGATTTCATAGTAACTGCAAACCACAGTAACTCTTAAGCACCCAGCTTCTTCAGTATTTGAAGTATGAGACTCTCATTGTAAGTTGGTCAGCTCAACACCGGAAAAAGGCAAATAACTGGGCTGAAAATAACTAGGAAATACACTTTGTTTCCTTGTATAGAAATCTTGCTCTAAAATAACATCTTGGCCCCACGTTTTGTTCACAAGCCAATTCTGAAAAGAGAGCAGCAGCAGGTACTCCAGGTGAGCCTGGAAGCCTCCTTCTCCCTTAGAGATAAACCCTCTATTCCTTATCTAGRGAAAAAAATCCAGCTGCCCCGGTGACTTCTAGAGGGATGGATAGACAAGACCTTTTGTTATGAGTTTTCAACAGCATTCAATAAACATTGTGCCCTGACAGTAGGTCGTCTCTGATGAGCAGTGAAACTCCTTTAGAAGACRGTGCAGAGGCAAGGCTCATCCACCTGACTTCCTCTCACACTGCTGTGGATGCAGACAATCTCTTACTCAGAAAGGTGATTATTTTAAGTGCATTGCACAGGCATATCACCTTGTAGACCAGCTTTGCTGTCCAAAAGATAACCACATGTGAAAAGACACAAATGCAAGTAATGCATGAATCCACATAGATTGAAGCATACTTGGAGCCCATGTGTACAAGGAGGGGGAAGATCTGGGAGTTCACAGCGCTCCTGGATGCTTCTCAGACTGCTCACTAAGACGAAATTCTRGCATTTTTGGAGTTCCTGCTCTGGCTTCTTCCTTATAAAAGGAAAGGCCCATACCTTTCCTCATATTCCTCTATGCTGCTAAAAGCAGCAGCTACCAAGTAAATCAACATTCATGTTCTCTATTTGGGGACTATAGCACTCAAGAACACATGAGGAGTTATKGCCAAGTAAGGGCCAGATGTAGCACACTGGGAGGGCAGGTTCCCCTCACCATCCCCCAGTATATCCACAATACAACATACGGCCTAATAAAGAGTTTCTCAAGTCCAGCACTTGAATTCCATACCCAAAAGAAAGAATGCATATTAGCAAGCCTGTAAAGTTGCTTTGCCTTTCTATACACACACACACTAAGAATAGGCAATAATAGGCTACAGAATGAGGAAAAGTATTTTCCAGTAACTGAAGYAGGGGTTGATAAGCTGACTGATGCTTTATATTTAAAATGCATTCCTTGATACTGCCTTGCACATGCTATCTTAGTGCTTCACTCCCTCCTTCCCCCCACTCTTTATAAAAAGAAGCTGCAATAAATTAGAATTTTATGAGACTCCAAATAAAACCTTCACTAAAATTGAAAACAAGACATGGCTATATAAGCATATGGAAGTTTTATGAGAGGAGAGTAAAAAAAAAATGATCCCAGGGCAATAAAAAATCTGTCCCATTCTTTCTTGGTCTTTACAAAGTAAGAGTTACATGAGACAGATGAAACTTTCCAGCAAAGAGGCACATCTTCCAGCAAAGAGGCATTATAATTTTCTTACTCATTCCTCTAATACAAGGCAGCCTAATGAGAACTCATCTTATTTCTGACTTTCTTTATAAACTATTTTAAAACTATACAAGGAAATGAGATACCTTTCTGCTTTGATACTTAGTTCAAGAGTAACCAAGCAGCAGTGGCTTCCCAAGTTTTCATATAATTTTCCTTGGAATTGAACACTGGAACCTCTGAATTCTGTTACTGTCTTTTTAAATGTTTAATGGGTTAAAGGCAGTTTTGCTTAACTTACGTTTTCATCTTTGTTCCAAACCTCAGAGTGATTGATTTTGATCACTGTATGCACAGTTGTACTTCATTTTTTTCACCTTTTCTCCTCTCCTAGCCACACCTCCCTTCCAGGATGCTGCGAGTAATGGATTTTGTTTAGCTAAATGATGGAGTGGCTATTAAAGGTTGTTTTGCTTTGTTTTTAAATACAATGCACTACATTCCAGACATTTCTCCTAAACACAGTGGTTTGGAACTCCAGCTATAAAATTTGGCTTTGGCTCTAAACTCCTGCAAAATATTTAGAAAGAGCTTTTAGAGTTTTTCTCCCTAAGATAGCCCTGACTGGAGGGCTGATACCCATTTTTTTAAGTGATTTCAAATCATCCAAATGTGCAATGGATGGCAAAGATACCCTATCCCTCAACTGCAAAAGTCAAATAAATTATTAAAAGAGAGCGAGAAAGCAAAGGTGAAGAAGCCTCATTYAAGAGTGGGGCAAGTATATTTATAGAACAGTAATCCTTATGGTCTAGGCAGGCTTTGTTCTTACAGAGAGGCAAAGGCTTTGCGCTCATCAGATTCGCTCGGACTTGGAAGCAAGAACATACATAAACAACATATAGAGAGCAATACATATAGAGAGAGCGTTGGGGTTTTGCATCTTCTCTTAGATATAATCTTCCTGAAACTCAAGAGATAACCCCTGAGAGGTCTGTGACTTAATCAAACACCATAGAGATGTCTTTACTCCAAAGGAACAAAAACAGTTAGTACTGTGAACACAAAGTTCATTAGGAGTTCTATGCTATCTTCTGGAACTGAAGAAGAATAATCATTCTTTAGCCCTCTATCACTGTAGGACAATGCCTCTTTTTCTCRTCTATTACAATTCCGAATGTCCCTTGATTTCTATTTTTCTGTTTTGGCCTCAAGCCTGGTTCCCTCTCTACAGTGCCCGTGAGTTAGACTAAAGAGGAAAATGAGACTAGTACCATGTAGGAGATTCTCCTCAGACATCTATATAAATGGRTGCATATCACAGTTTTCCTCTGGTTCCAGATGTTCATAATTATTCAAAGATGGGCCATCTAAAAAACTCAGCTATTGAACAAATATGAACTCTTTACACCTCTCAAAAGCCACATGGAATGAATTTGTATAATATTAACCTGTTAAACTATCTAAGAATAAACTTTAATGTTAGAGATTTGATAGCAAGTCTAAAAAAAATCATTTCACATTCATTGATAGCTGTAAAACTGTCTGTTTTTTTTCAGTTCTGCAGTCTATTCATAATTTCTATAGCTTCACCCTAATTCAGGCAAATAATATAGTCACATCTAAGTGCTATTACAATTAACAATTCTACTGGARAAGTCAAGTAGCTCTCCTAAGGTCTTTTTCTGTCTCAGAAACCCAAGCAAAATTAGGAATACTTCTAAAGCAAAGTAGCTAACCAAGTTTTCTACCTTTCTATGATGTTTTTTCTACCAACTGCATTAGATGGCTATAAATCCTTTTCCTGAAGTACAAAGTTTAGAGGCCATATAAGGAATATAAGYACCTAATTCAAGTCTCAAAATTTTCTCAAAAGGGAGATAGCCTGAAGTTTAGTGCTGTGGATCGAGCCCACAAGTCCCCAAGGCAAATCTTGCTTTTTATGCAGTTTATTTTGCCTGTTACCCTAAACTCTTTTTTCTCTCTGTTTGGGAGATGTATGACAAGTCTAAACACAGCTGTCAAGTTCAAAAATCAGCATCAAAGCTCAGTAAAAGCAAGAGGGGAAAACAATATGCTTTGTTAAGCAATACTGCCTCAGATCTTAAAGGGTTATACAATGAATGTAATACCCTCTTTGAGCTCTGTGTATGGCAAGCATTACCTAACATCCGTAGTCAGAACCCCACTGTTTATGAGGTGATGAGAATAGAAGACAGCTCCCTCTTGTCAGGAGGACATCTCCTCTGCCCCACAGGAAAAGTTTTGTTATTTTTCAGACATATTGAATCTTCTAGACATTAGAAAAATAAAACACTCACTGTGCACTGCAGAGCCATCACCTTTCATGGTCAGTTCGTAGGTTCACCAAGGTCACAGAAAAGCTCTTTTACATCCTAAGTCTTACCTTTAGGCTGTTTTATGCCACCGCAGGAACCTGAAATATTTAAACAGATTCATCAAACCAGAAATGAAAATATTTATGTTTGGAAAAATAGGTATTTCTAAACACTTCTTATTTCTTCCCTTCCCTACTGATAACAGTCATTAAGCCATGTGAAATGTTTTAGAAGTTATTTCTCAGAAAGAAAAGATCCCTCTGCCTCTTATGCATAGTTAAGGCTGTCTGCAACTCTACCAGTATTACCACTGCTAATTATATATATATACACATATAGTTTTTTACAGGTACATTTTTCCTATAAATCTCAACTTTTTTAAAAGTTCATAGAAATCACTCTTTAAAGTTAGATTGAATCTTTATGATGATCTAGTCTGACCACCTGCATAATACAGATCACTAAATTCACCAATCTGTCAATGCACTAATCCCAGTATACTTTTTTAAACTTCACTATAGGTGTAGACAGACATTCAAAAAATAAAAATGTAGTTGGAAAACTTGTTTCTTAGGCAGTCAGGAAGGAAACATGATATTGTCCCCAGGTTAGAGGTGATGTGAGAGACCCACAGCACCTGCTCTACTGGATGAACTTGGTTCTCTCATCTCTGGACTCTTCCAGGAAGGACCTTTATTCACTGTATTTTATTTAAACACTATGGGATTCATGGAGGCAATGGTTTCAGGCAAAAAGGGGTTGTGGAAATGCATGCTAAATGGTCTGTCATAAAGAATTTTTCATCCAGAATATGAGGTGAGATGCCTACTTGGGGCTGTGGAGGCACCCTGAGTGAGAAAATAAGACTCAAACCCAACATTTCTTCACACCCATGAGGATGGATGATGCATCCAGGAATGTTTTGGGCAATACAGATGTTCCACAGCAAGGTGAGACTCTGCTTTTGTGTCACAGTCACGTATAAACCCGTTGCTGACGTTCCAGTTTAGCTGACAATTTATTTTTCACTTGATAACAGGGTGTGTCCTGTTCTACACTGCAAGTGTGAGCAAGGACTAGAGAGCACTCTAACCTCCAGGAAACAGGAATGGTTTTGGAATGGAATATAATCCTCATTTCAAATTATTAAAAAAAAAAAAAAAAAAAAGCCAAATGAAGAAAGCAGGTATGAGCCTGAGAACTAAGAAAAACAAGCTTTCTACTGGAGAAAAGCTAACACTAAAAGAGCATGAGCCCTCTTCTCCTGTCAGATTGCTCGCCAGGAGACAAAGACAGTAATCCAGCAGGCACAGAGCGTTATTTAGCAACAAAGGCTCATTTTGCCTTTGAGTTTTCCCTTGTCCTTTTTCTCAGACATACATGAAACCCTCTTCAGCATAAGGGGGGGTCAGCTTAGCAAGCAGAATCACCCAGGCCGTTCCTAAGCTGCCTGGTCTGTCAAAGATGCTGGAGACTGAACCTGGCAATAAGAAATAAAGACACATTTGAGGCATTCAACAGGTAAAAGAAGCTTGATGCTCCGCTGCTGGGAACAAGTGATTCTTCAAATAAAGGAAGGGGAGACCAGTTTTAACTGGTCTACTATCAAAAAAAATGAGGGAGGAAAAGGAAAGGATCACTTTTCTTCCAGTACAAAATAAGTATCATACAGCATCACATTTCCAACTGCCCTTCATGAGCATCCCAGGCCCTCAGCCAGTGTATGTGTGATTAAACTATTCCAGAAATACACACTCTTTCCTTGAAATGATTCTTTCCTCTTTCCCTTTCCCTTCCATTGTGAACCCGCTCTGGCTGCGAGCGAGGTGCTGAGAGCCGCCTGGGACTGTCTCCCCGTGCATGACATCATCCCACGAGCAACTTATCCTTGCAAAGCGCCTGGAGGTCCACGCAGGAAAAAAAAAAACCCACACATGCCACCCTTACCTCCTCCTGCTAGTGCTTGGCTAGGCTTGTAATTCCCAACCTGGCTTTTGCTGTTTTACCCAATTCAAGCCCGAGCAAATTCCAGCCCACACCTCTTCCTGAGGCTCCCATTTATTTAAACAGGTGGGACCTGAATTCCTGTACTTCCTGAAGTGCTGCTGTGGCTGAATGAGCTTATAATGTAATTCTGCTACAGGTATTAATTAAGACAAGGCAATAGGGAATTTCAGGCTGCAGAGGGGTAAGGGCACTAGAGCAGCCATTTCTACAATATAGGTGCTGCCAAAATCAAAAGCAACATTTGGTTGCTCTGTAACCCTCTTAAGTCAAGAGATCCATGTGCCAAAAGACCATTAACTGGAATTGTTGCATAAGCTTAATAACAATCCTTTTTATTTAAGGCTGTCCTACCATTCTATTATCTGTCATTAATTTTCCATATGTTCCCCTCACCACTGCTCTTAGGCTGGGTTCAGTTTACAGAGCTGGATCAGATTTCTTTACAAGCCAGGACATTTTCTGGCTTGCTTACTAGCTTGAGGCCAGTTATGTTTGAGTGAGGCCCAAACAAAGCAAGTGAGATTTGGTGACTTTCCAGTGCGTAGACACCAAACCTACATGATCCGAGATTGTTGTTTTTTAAAAGTTTAAAATTCTTAAAGCAGTAGTTGCTTTCATTATTTCAGATAATAAAAATAAATAAATAAACTGCTGGCTGATGCTTGCTCACATGTTGCAGCATCTCCTGCTTACTATAAAGCAGAGCTTTTCCTTCTGTTTTCTTTACATTTACCATAATGCAAAGGTTTCTTGRTTATTTAATTTTATTAGTCACAGATGGGCAAATGCACCAGTAATTTTGGTAAAAAGAAACTGATGAAAACAAGATCAATGAACCATTATGTTTCCAGTATTTATACCTGTTAATAAAACCAAATGTTTGCATCCCTTTCTCTTAAAAGCATTCAGTTTTAATATGAAACCCTCCTCTAATCCACATCTGACTTCTAGAAACATTTCTTACACTGCTGCAATCAGTGAGTCAATAAAAATAATTAAAAAGGAAGTGGCTTTCCACCAATCCTTAAAAATTTAATACTGCCTTGTATTAAAAATCAGCAGTCCTCTGACTATAGCTAACAAAATAACCACATCATTTTGTTCTTTTTTTTTTCCCCTCTCTGTTTATAGGTTTATTATTCTCATCACACCTGAAATACATTTAAAATATTTTGGGACAAGGATACTGTAAACAGGAAAAAGTATTTAGAGACCTTATACTAAAGCAGAATTTCAGAAGTAATTGGACACTGAAGCACCTCCAGACTTTTGAAAATTCCTCATCAAATACTCCCACAACAGAGTACAGCCCAAAGATGACACACAGTGAAAATACCAATATCACATATTGCATTTCAGATTTAGACCAACAGCTCTAAACAGTTTGAAAATGTCTTGAATAAGAAAGGATTCCCATAAAACTCATTTGTCCATAGTCATTCTAAAGGGGTTCCTGCGATTTTGCTTCATGAAAGCAAACATTGTTATAGAAGGCTGTAACAGATGGGATGTGAAAATTATATGAATACTGAATATAAAGATCATGTTATTCATTGTTATTATTCATATTTAATAATCAAGGTAAGTAAGAACAAGGCCCTGCATAGCTAGGTGTTTATACAAATACAGGTAATTATTTTGCTCTTTGGACACAAGCARGATTTAGGCATCACAGCACTGAAATTTCAGCTTTGGACTCTTGGTGGCTGCTAGCATGCTGCAATCCTGAGTTCTCTCTCCCAGAGAGCTGAGACACTCCAAACAGAGGGTCTAGTTGGAACTGCCTAAACTAGCCACTAGGTAACGCTGAGTTAGCATTATCTTAAATCTCCCAGCAATCTAGTCACCTATCTCAAGTCAGGAATCTCCGCCCTCCTCCATAGCTATCCACCAAAACGGTAAGGGAATTAGGTGCTGTCGCTGCCAGGTCTCTCTTATCTTAATGCTACAACTGGAGCATTCCCTCTGACTGTGGGAGACCCGTGTTCACTTCCCTCTGGGCATGAAGGGATCTGAACTTGTGTGTTTTCCTAAGCTAGCAACTAGCAGACTGTCGTGGTCTGGAAAGTTCCCCTTCTTTCCTTATAAAGCTGCTTCTTTTGGCATACTTGGGAAACAAACGCAAGAAAGTGAGCCTAACCCTAAACTGAACACCAAATCAGCTTTTTCTTCTCATTATTTCCTTTAGGTTTAATCTTTTTGAGGGGACAGTTCTTTGGCAAGCTGAGGTTATCTACAAAATACTTCCTTAAATACTGCACCATTACCATGTCCCAAAATGCACACCAACTTCCCCATAAAACAGATCAGAGTTGGATAATGGAAGAGTAAAGTAAATGATCCARTGTAGAGAATACAGAGCAACAAAGATAGCCAGTCCTCTCAGCCCTGGGAGCATYCTGCTGAAGCTAGCAGAGCAACCCCCAAACTGCATATGCTTTATGACATGGGGAGAAAGGGAAGGAGCTAGAAAGGAGAAAAGCGGTGAAGACAGAAGGGGAAGGTGACAAAAGCAACCCGATTAAATAGGAAAAGGTAGATTTGCACGTCATTGCCAAAAATGTAGTTGTTAGGTTATACCACATGTTAGGGTGGGATGGGAATCATAAGGAGGGAAGAGGTGAGACCACATACAGAAAGAAACAGAAACCAGAAACCACCAGAAAGAAACAAAACATTAGGTAGGAAAGCTGGGTAAAAATATAAAAAAAAAAAAAAAAAAATATGTGGGAGGGACAAGATTTCAAGGAGTTAAACAGCATTAAGAGGTAAAGATCAGGATAGAGACCAAGCTTGTGATTTGATCAGGAAAATGCCAGTAGGGAATTAACTACACATTATGGGTTTCTCTACTTAGATACATACAGCTTTACAAACCAGATTGTTGGCAAAACTTCACGAGTCCCACACTGCAATAATTGAAATAAAAGCTGTTCACTGAAGTTATTTTTGGTGGGCATGTTTGGATCAGAGTATAGAGTTGTTGAGCACAGTGTAATACATCCCAAAAGTCCTATTATATGCCTGCCACTGTGCCCTGCCATACTGGGAAATTTGTTCAAAAATGGTGGTAGAGAAATGATATTGGCTTCCCCCTTGAAGGGCAAACCAGTGTTACGTGTTCCAGCTGGAGGTTAAAGGTGCTTAACCATTTATCCTGTGGGAAGAAGCCCTGTTTGAGCTTGATCAGGGGGGAGTTTGTCCCAGGGAATACCTTGGAGCAAGCAGGAGGTTTGTATGAATTGGATTAAATCATTACTCAAAGGATATCAGCAAAGGAAGATTTGCTGCATAGGTTCTGCAGTAACTGGGACAGAGAAATATACAAAAAGTTACATCATGCAGCGACCTTCTCTTCAGATGAAATGGGGTGCTGGTATCAATACTTTCACAGCTGGAATGGTCTGGTAAACTGGATGGTGAAGCATTTAATCACAACAGAAAAGTATCAACCCATTCAGGCATAACATTTTTTTCCTTATGATGGAATTCCTGAAAAGACTCTGCAGAAAAGCAGGATGCCTTTTTTAACGTTCCCTCACCACAGGATTTTTCCTCTAAATACTGTTGCTGCAAATGGGAGACAGACAACTCTTCACACAAGACAAGCAGACTGAGACTGCTTTTCTGAAGCAACAAGTGTGAACCAGAAATTTCAGAGGAGAAGAGGGAAGGCACCTTTGATTAAAGACATTTAGGGCCAAGAACCCGGCAGTGCTTGCATAGAAAGTTCGTAGACATCTAATTAAATTCAAACTTCTATTACGCAAGCACTAGACTTGAACGTGCAGCTAAAGCAGCCTTGAAGTACTGCAACAAATAGTCACTATCAATCCACCAGAGACCATCCTCTCCTGAGAACAGAAGACTGCATATCCAATCTGTAAACTGCTCTCCCAGCAAAATCATACCCACAATATAATGCAGCTTTTCCCTTGCAGTAGAACAGCGCAAGCAACCTTTTCCTCAAGGATGTCTCCTTCCTTCAGCACAACAGCTCCTGATGACTCAGAACAGGGCAATTTGCCTTCCTTTCTTCCACAGGTTATTTTTTCCTTAACACTGGACAATGCAGATTGACTTTATTTGCTGTCATGCAATTACAGCCTCCAGGCAGTAACTCTCCAAATCGAGCTTTTACTGAAAAAGAAAAGAAAACAATCTGAGAATGTCTTAAAAAAAAARAGAGAGAAAAAAAAAAGTAGAGATRCCTCTTTTAAAAATATACATATTTTATAATTTGCCCTATTCTTATTTAGGCTACTTAGGGTTATACACCAAGCAACTCAGCCATCAAAGAGTTAACTAGCATATGTGTGAGGGCTGAGACCAGCTTTCTGCGAACTGTTGTATTTCTGTCATCTGAAAGTTAAACACTGGGTTAGAGAAATCCAACTGGTGGCTTCATCCTCAGAATGACAGCAGAAAGAAAAATATTTGCACTTTTTCCCCTCTAAGTAGAGGATTGGAAAGGAGCAGCTCTCTGAAGATATTCCTTTATTCTTTTGAAAGCAGCAGTTCCGCTGCGGAGACTGTCTCCAGCCATACGTTACTAATACCCCGGCTTCTCATGTCTGGAGCCCACGCTGCAAATACTGCTTTCCCAGAAATCACAATGTTCTTTGGCTCTATTTTGTGGCCACCAGACTCCATGCCATCTTCCCCGCAGGAGCACCAGCAACCCCAGTCTAGCTGGCCCTCAGGAACTAAGCAGTGAAGCTGCCAGAGCCGGGTTTAGGGAGAGCCCACCTAGCCAAAGTCTTTCTCTAGCTATACCCACATAGATCACTTATAACCTCTGCTACGCTGGATATTACTCTGTACTTGAGAAAAATGATTTTTTTCCTATTGATCTGTTTAATTCAGTATCTGTATCTGAGTCTTCTAGGTGGAATTTATGACTTTTTAAAAAATAACACCAGGGTTGCATTCAGACAAACTGTGCTTCTTCTGACAGTTTTTTTTTAAAATACATGTATCGATAAATGCCTGTAAATATTAYCACATTGATCTCTTTAAAATCTTTCTTTGAAATGTCCCTTTCCTGCAACACCCATTTAAAACCTTAACTGCAGTGGTTAGTGCTGTGCTGATCAAGATCACTGCGTTTCTACTCCCTTTTCTTGTCTGTCTCTAACTCTTGCCTCTTTGCTTTATGTTTAGACTGTGAGCTCTTTAGTGCAGAGGTTGTTTTCATGCTCTCGGTTTGGACAGAAGCTAGCAGCATCAACCTAAGCACTAAGCTAACATAAATTATCAACAAGGAAGACAGCTTTGCTTGGTTTAAGAATGACTGCTCTCTTCCTGATATTTCATATTTTGTGGCACAAAGATAGGAAGAATATTATTTGCACAAAAGACATGAGGCACTCCAACTTGAATTCTGATCTGCAGCATTCAGGAGTAGAAATGGCTTTGAATGCTTTGGCCTCTCACTAAAATTTAAGGTGTCTTCTTAAAAATGAGCTCCTTTATGTCTTTTTGACAGCATACACATCATTAATGTCATTTCCAGATAAAACGTTTCAGTTTCTCCTGCCTGGATTCAGAGGAAATTATATTTATTTCAAAAGCTCTAGGGGCCCCCAGACTTAGAGCCAGATTCTGTTCTCACTGGCAGATCCGTGCAACTAGAGCAAGTCCACTGACCAAAAATGAGTTTCAGAGGGGTAAATCCACAGTGAAAAAAAAAAAAATATTTAATACTTTTGCTTTCTTATGGTTTCACTTCCCTATACAAACTTTTGCTGGAAAAAAAAAAAAAAAGAAAAGAAAGAAAAATCCATTAGCAGTATATGGTACCTGGTGCAAAGCTAAGGCTGAAGAAGCTAAGCCCACCAAAAAGCATGGAACCCCTTGAGAACACTTCACCCATGCTGTTCAGGGGTCAAAACGATAGTGCAGCTCAGATAGCGTGCCTGCCATATAATAGAGTTGCCCAAGACAGACAATCTGCTTCCTCACTTATTTCCATAATGCAGAAATAAGAGTCACCCTGATAAAAATTTCCATCGAGCAAGGGACTCCTATCCTGGCTCTTCAGAGATTTTTTCAGTTCTTGCTAGCAAGGCCTGTTGGAGCTGACCTTCATGCAGTTTGCACAGGCAGGCTGGTTGGCTCCCACACTGGACCCAGCCAGCTAGTTTGCACAAGTCTCTCATTCTAAAATATGTGTAATTTATTTGAACTGATAGAGAGGATAAGAATCAACTGTCTGTTTCCCAGTTAATAAAAAACATACAATGAGAGCAGAGCCCTGCCAGCATATCTTGTTTACCCAAAAATGTTTGGCATTAAATGTGAAATCGGAAATGAACTCATTATCTGATTATTTTCATTCTGAAGAATTAACTGCTTTGGGGGAAAGGCTTGCCTTAAACAATCCCCTTGTGTGGATGACTAACTGCAAATACACATCTCTGAAGAATACAGCAAATTCTTGCGACTCCCAGGGTAGGGTGAAACACTATCAATTTTGACAAGAACATCAGGAGTATCCTCTCACATGACTTGTTTCAAAACAGAAGGAAATCCATTTAAGCTAGCAGCATTATGCTCATGTAGGTGAGAAGAGAGGATTTTTATAACTGGCCACATTCTGCAGCTCTTATCTAGGCAAAATGGCTAAGTGCTTAAAAAGTAGTTACAGTAAATTTGTCTTTTGTCTTCCCAAAAAAATAAAGATAAAAACAATTAGATAGCAATATGAATATTTGTAATTTTTCAAATGCTTTCAGTTAAAAATGAGCTCCTCAGTGGTATAAACTGGAATTGCTCAGTGAAAATAAAGACAATTAGTAACTGAAGAAGATATTCATTCAGGAGTAATAACATTTTAGGCAACTTTCTAGTCTAGCACCAAACCCAAATCACTCTGGATTAAGAGAATACTGAATTTAAGGCAGCCCATGGGGTTGCATCCTTTTGTTTTGTCTCTTGCTGCATCTTTGCTTCATTCTCCTCTGTTCAACCTGTTTTCAGGGTTTTCTCTTTAGCCCTCTCCTTAGGTAGCTTAACAGCTGCTGCTCCTTCTAGGGCTACTGAGTGTCTCTTCTATACTCAAAACACTGCTTTCTTTTCCGATACTGTAGGGACAGGGCTGAATTTTGAAAAGGGTCCTGTGTAGCCCTCTGTTGTGTGCCAGCACCGTGCAACTTAAAGAAGTGTGTCCCCTTCACGGAWCATTGGGCCGTCCCCTTTCTCTTCCCACTGAAATATCCCCATCCTCCTGTGCCTATGAGAACAACCACAACACCACAGCAGGCACGGCCTAAACACCCCCGTTCCTTTGGCTGCATCTGCCTGTGTTTTTGCCTGACCCAGCAGTCCAAAGGCGAAAGAGCACTGAGTGAGCTCCAGGAAGCTGGCAGGCCAGACATCGCAGGAGGACTCCGGGCTGCCCAGCAAGCCAACAAGCTGCTTCGTGGGCTTCCTGCCGCCCGCGGGCCGTGTGTCGCACAGCCCAGATTCTTTCCTTCCAGTTCGGCCAGGAGAGAGAGCAGGGATCCAGCAATTAGTCAGCTGAGTCATTAAATCACTACGCCACTTGGTCCCTATCAGTCAGGTCAGATCTTGTTCCATTACACAACTAGGGCTGCCAAGGCAGAACGAGTCAGGAAGGATCACCTACTCTCTCTGGGTGGATATCTTTACTGCCCTCAGAACCCCACCATTACCTTTCCTAATACCTCCTTAGTCTAAGCTCTCTGTTTGCTAGGGTGGAAAGGGAAAACTCCATCCCCAGTGTCCAAAGTATGGCTTTAAGCTTCTTGAAGAGTTTCAAAGGACTGATCCTGTCCAATGCAGTATTCACTGCATGTGAGCAATGAAGAATGGCGAAGTAATTTACAGGATGCTTCAGGGATACAGGTAGAATTCTGGGGAAAAAACATATTATTACTATGAAAAAAAACAAGGGGATATATCTATTAAGAAATTGTAAGGAGGGTGGGGGGAAAAGACAAAAAGAAAAGAAAATCTTTAGATGCCTAGCAGCAAAAATACACCTTCCTAGCCCAGCACTGATGTGACAGTTTCCATGTATGTGTGCTTATTCTCTTTCAAGCTGCTGTGCACGCACTAGAGCTTTCCTTCTCTCCAACAGCTGGGCTAAGGCAGTGAAGGGTCACCCGTGCTGTTCTGTCTCAATTCCTGGACGCTCCTTACTCTGGCAAAATGCCACACTTCCTGAGGAACTCTGCTTGCCCCAAAAGCTAAAGAAATATGCCCTATTTGAACTACTAAACTTTCATTTCCTATCTGATCTTGCGTCAGCATGAGCAGTATTTCAGTATTTATTTAGGTATTTGTTCCTTTTCCTCCTAACCCCTGAAAAATCCCATTTGGACTGAAAAGTACAATTGAGCATAAACATGAACTTCATCCATTCTTTGGTATAGCAACTGTAAGATTTTAAAATAAAGTATTTGAGGTGCCTTTCCTTTAAACTATAGAAAGTAATTAATCAGAAAGTTAAAACAAATGTGTTACAGTCAGCAAGTGCTAACACAACAGAATAAGTTGTTTGACTATCTACTTCCCCACTCCCCTCAAAAAAAAAGGAGGCGCAATGATTTTCTCAGCAGAATTTGTCACATGTGCTGTTTGCTCCTATCTTTCACATCTTGTTCTTTTACAGCTTATTAGACTCTGGAGTTACATCTGCATTCTTGAACTTCCTTCTGTAATCTAGACCAAACCATGTCATCATAGCTGTGTTTTTATCTCACTGAATATTAAAGTTTTTACTTTATTATTATTATTATTAATATGCTGTCTGAAATCATTTCAACAAAGCTGAAAAACACATCAGCTCTCCATGTTACCACAAATGTGCAATGGAGCTAGTTTCCATCATTTTCATATTGCTGTTACTGACATCTTTCAAGACTTGCAACTCCGGTAAGGATTTATCTCATTAACTAAGCRCCACCATAGAAACAAAGACTGCCACCTGATCATTTCTGATTAAAGAAATCAGCTTCTTGATCGAACAGAGAACAAACTTTTTTTTTTTTTTTTTCTTTTTTTCACGAATACAACACTAGTCACAACTGGAATCATTAGCTACAGTTTCTGCTTTTTTAAATATGTTTCTCTTAAAGCCATTTACTTTTCCCTAATTTCTATTTAATTCATTKAAGTCATTCTATTTAATTCAAAAACCTAATTTTGGCTTGGGAGAGATGCTGTTATTCCGAGCTAGTCCTGTCACCTGCTGTAATAAAGAGCATGTAAAATAAAGAGCATGAAGCTGAGGACCCAGCACGACTTCTACTAATAAACTTTAGCCCTCAGCAAGCAAGTTCACTTCTTTCTACCACACTGTACTGTGTCACGTAGTCATGTATAGCTTAAGATGATTTCCTGTCTCTGTCTAACTTTATAGCTCTGCAGCCCAATGGGTGGGGACATAAACAGCTGGTCAAGGCTGCTATAGTCTTCACAAAGAATAGCTGATTGATTACTCTTACAGTGGATACCAAAAAAAGATACAAGTCAGCTATGCAGCCAGCAACACTAATTAGGGACTCATTCATAGTTTTAGTCATTATTTAGAAATCTAGTTTGGAAGTCCCTACATTGTTTGCAAACCTTCACCTGTAAATTTGGGGTGTCCTTGAAATGGCCTAGCTTGTCCTAAATGACAAGTTACTTACCAACCAAGGCTTCCTCTCACTACCTTTCAAACTCAAATTAGACTAAACATGGGAAGAAGGAAGGAAATCCATGAAGGAAACTTAGCACRGAGAAGTGAACCTAGGGTGCCGTCGGCGGAACTGAACTTAGAAGAATAAACTGACACRGCCTAATGTTAAGGGCCTAACCTAAGATCCTTAAAGTCCTAATATAAAGGTTCCTCCTTGCCAAAAGGCACAGACTTTCATGCAATATGAAACCCTCTTTTCCCCAAGAATACAAGGAACAGAAGCTTTTAATTTAGAGATCTCTCTGAAGTACTTAAGTTTGAGAGTGCAAGTACACTTCATCATGCTAACAACTTATTTTGCTCAATGCAATCTGTAAGCACTGAGAAAAATTACCAAGATGGTAAGTACTGAATTTGAAGAGATACTTTAAATGCTCTAAGTCCTGAATCACAAAGTCTCTGTGATCGCAGTTTTCCAAAAGCCTGGGACACCAGAAATAGATACTTATTTCAAAACTTCTTCCTTGTGTTTCTGCTTCAGTATCCATCAGACATGACAGGAATCAGCCTGTCAGTGAGCTATGGCTCAGGAGTTCAGTGCTGGATCAGAGTCTTGTTCTCACAGCTTTTTCCCTTCTGCTGTTGAGCAGATACAGAACACATGGAGCAAGCTTATGCTCATCTCTAGGCTCACGCTTAGTCAGTACAGACTTGAACTATTGGTGTCATGGTCTGAATTACAGTACAGATTGAACACTTCAACAAGATATATATCTGTTACTGTTTAGTCCATCTCCAGGGGTTAACAAAAAGGACGGGTAAAAATTGCCAGCAAAAATTGCATTTGGGATCATACTTCCTTGTTGCAATTAACCCTCTCCATTAAAGACTGATCTACTCGCAACAGAATGTGTTGTGAGCTTTGTTTTGTGTCAGCTTTATGCACGAATATCGCATTCTGTTTTTCGGATAAAAATACACRTGAGAGTATTGTTCATTAGCACCTGGCATATTCAGTGAACAGATTCCAAATACACTTGTCTATAGGAATGCTTTTGTTTGTTGTACTTTTGGGGTAGGGAGAATTATATGAATAAGCTTTTCCATCAATAGAAGTTTCCACATCTTCTGGATTGACTGGAGTAACTTTGTAGGTGTGGGTACACAGGCTGATTTTCATATTGCTGCTATTGTGTTTTTGTTTTGGTTTGGTTTTTTTGTGGGTGATTCTGTACTCATAATAGAATGCTAAACCAGAGAAGGAGGGGAAGCTATTGAACCAAAGATCTACCACAAGATTTGGAAAATAGTTATACTTAAGTACTTGGATTGAAAAAAAAMCTATTTTTTCCCTTCAAGTTACATGTTGAAGTGTCCCATTGACTTTACTGCATATAAGATAATCTCTGGTCTTAGTTGGTCAGCTTTTTAGAGTCTTAAGTTTACTCAGCATATAAAGCAAAATCTTCTCTGACAGACAAAATTATCATCTGGGAGAAGCAGCAAATAAACAGAACCTATTTGTCTTCAGGTTAATTTGGAGGAGGAAGATATGTAGCAGAAAACATGCCAAGTTCTAGTGCAGGCCCCTAGGAAATTAACCCAGTTCCATCTGCAACTCCGGAACTTGAGAACAGCAGCAGAAATGGCCAGCTAGCTTCCAGCTGACTAACTGCACAATTTATAAGCAGCTTGTTTTAATAAACATTGTTCTATGTTATACTGAGGAACCAAACTCTGTAAGCAGCACAAAATCAAAATAACCTTTGGAAAATCTAAGGCTCAAAGAAGCAGACCGATCATAATTAATATTGTCACAATTTATCACTAGTGCCCACAAAAGCACTTAAACTGAAAATCTGTATGTCTCATGCTGAAAGTATCCCAAAATTGAAAAGACCAAGCAATGTTTCAATCAAGCTAAGAGACCTCTTCATTCCACCTCCTAGGCCATCTCTGAGGATAGTTTTAAATAGGAAATTAATTGAATTTAAACTGCTGTTGAGGTGCAAGGTTAAGAACATGAGGAAGAGATGCAATCATATAGTTAGATGAATTTAGCTTAAGATGAATATCATTATCTGATGGTACTTCCGAGTGCTCTGAACTTTTCAAGGAAGATAAAGGGTACAYARATTTCTCTCAGAGTTAATAATTTGTGTTTGCAGATGATTAAATGGCTTAACTATAACCAGAGGTGAAAGMGAAAAAAAAAGATAATAGAAACAAACACATTTGTTTATCAAGAAAAATGCACATTCACACACAAGGCAAAAGTATCAATTCTTCTGCCTTTCCATAAGAAACATAAAGAGATGGTTTAAAAGAAAGAAAGACTTCAAAAATATCTTTTGGAAATATCCACATGCAAGGGAGATTGCAAACATATGAGATATGGGCATTGCTATAAGTCAGGGACACCTCTGAACACATGTAATGGCTACTCTCATTAGCCTGGATGAGATGAAATATATCTGAAAAGCTCATGGTAGSAGCCCCATCACGTTGGCTTGTGTGTTGCACAGATGATAGCTGTCAGAAGATGAAGCTAAATGTTGAGAAAGGCATGTTTTACAAAGCTTGCTAGCATTTGGCCAAGGCAATAGCATGTTCCAGTGCTGGTGGCTGTCTATGATGCTCTGCACGCACTTCAAAGCATAGCCTTAGTCCAGTCTTCCAGTTTCAGACCAGTTCATTTCCCCATCGTAGGCATTTCTGCCACAAGACAAGTGAGGCTGATGGCCTCAAGCAAACTGCAGAAATAACAGTGGGATTCTCATGCAAAGAAACCATATAGAGCCACATGATACTCTGGTTATGGAAGGAAGCACTTACACCAAAGCTGAGCCTCTTTGCATCCTCATGTATCGTGTCTGATCCACCATGGTTGCCTCATAGCATTTGGGATTCCCGTATTAGATATGAAAATAAATGACCATTATTTTACCTGGAGTGTTTACAGCTTCCATGCTAGAATTGCATGAATAGTATATTGTAGCCATCCTACCCCAATCTGTGGTCTTCTCTTGGATTTCATGAACTGAAGAGGGGTGGGTCTGACTGATTATTTGGGAACTAGATGAGGGGAAACCCCCAGMACAGCAGGAAGGGGAATTAGTGAAACAATAGCTGGAACTCTGAGTCATTGCTAAAGCCATGTCCAAACATCAGCATTGGAGAGGACATGCTGTACTGCAGAAAAAGACAGCTTCTGCAGAAGTTGCACTAAAGGAGACCTAAAAAATGTTCAGTTTTGAAGAAACAGAAATCCTTTTAAGCATTTTTCAAGAATGAGATCAATATCCCCGGGATGGTTTAGTTTGGTAGCTACATTTTGCCACACTCTAGTATTTTTAATTGGATTTTAGCTTGTTCTTCCTTCAATTGCCTGTCTTCTGGAATGGTAGAGAACTGTACCTAATGCAGTATTAATTAATATTCTCTGTTACTATATAGGAAAATATTTATCTGTTAGTCTAACGATTTTCTGTTACCAAGTGGCAAATTAGGATCATGGAGCGCTCTAAAGTATTTCCTAGAACCTATCACACAGGARGTTTGCAAAATCTGGCAAAGACAAGGAAAAGGAGTCAAAGAGCTTTAGGATTGTTGAAATGCTATGAAAGATTGCTCTGTTTGGGGCACGCAGAGCACCTGATTATGTGTATAGTACACTCACAAAGCCAGGAGGAAAGGAGGAGAAAAACTGAGCTCACCTGTCTGCCCAAGGCCTTTTTTTTTTTTTTTTTTTTTTTTTTTTTTTCTTAAGGCAGCTTTTACTCTCACTATCTGAATGAAATCATACTTGGAGAGAGTGTGTGTGCCCTTTGGGGTCAGAGCTGCAGTCACAAGACTGCCTTTTCTTTCTTGCCACAGCAGGTTTTGCATTTCAGGAGGTGCAGAAATAATCCCTGCATAAGGCAAAAGGATTCAGTTCATCTGAATATAGGTAGTTTACCTAAGATTTTAAGTGAGCACTAAGAACTGAAAAGCACTTTAAGGCTCAATTTCAGGGAGAAAATATTATTCACATTTTTTTAAGAATGAAAACCCCAGCTGAGTCAAACTATTCCAGAGCTCAAATATTTTATGATCAGCTTAATGAATGGAAAAATGTGTAAACCCTCTCCTTCTAGAGCATTATAAAAATGATATTACAAAGGAGATTGATTTCCAGAGCTCCCAGGGGTACGTTCCCTTTTCCTGCTGCACATGTCTGAGCACCGTTAACACTGCTACCAGGGGGACAATATACATGTCAGAATAAAGTACATGATCAGGACCTCCTGAATTAAAGCTCCCTAATTATTGTCCCTGTGTCAATAATCCCATTCCACACATCAAATATTATGAGAGGATTAAATTTTAAAATAGATGGGCTCTACATCTGAAATATAAAATCCCAAGTGGCTGTTTGAAGTATATCAACATTATTGTATCGCATTTAACAGGTAAAAAGAATAAGCAGTTTTACATATACCTCTCAACTTTTAAGCAATTGTGATTTTGATAATTTTTATTTTGGCATTGAAGTTACATTCATGTATTTTCACTCGAGTGGACATTTACTAGGTAAAAATGAGGGCTGAAAAAGCTTTCATGTTTTCAGTTAGCTTTTTCCTTTCCAAAATAGTAATAGCACTGTAATTCARTACCCAAACAGAGCCTCTTTGACCCCTGAATTCAAAACTGACAGATAGATGAGAGAAGGGGTTGAAAAGAACGGGACTCTACAAAGCCTCTGTCAGAGAAATTTCTACTTCATCATGTTTTCCTCGCTTTCACAAAGTAAATAATTTGCACGTGCAGCTACAGTGCAAAGGTATCAGAAAGTTTTGGCTTTCAGATAATTTAACTTCCCACAAGGAAATCTAGCTTTCATAATACATGATTTATATGCAATTTGTCAAACAAAATTGGTCTCAATCAATTGATCTATAGGGAAGCAAAGAAACGTTGGGTGGATCCAACAGGACAGAATCTCACTTGGAGTCTCTGCRCAATTCCCAAACTGAAACGCTATGTCAAATGAGCATGAAATGGTGAATCACAATCTAAATTATTCTACATCAAAGTCATCTTTTATGTTTCACAAATTGGTATGTATTAAAATCAAGTATCTGGTTTAATTTGTTAATCTTTAACTGATACTGATTCTTTTCTATGTAAGTCTGAATTAAAAAGTGCTTACATAAAAATGCTCTAATGAACAAATTTGCTGAGTGAACCCTGACAAAGAATTCCTTTTCATCTATTGAAAATACACAGAAAACTACCTTTAAATTTGAAAACGTGAATATTGTGTCAGAAACTCAGTCCTCACCATGATACTTGCCTATTTCAGATACAAGTGAGTAATATCAAGYTTAATTTGATCAAATTACGTCATTAAGCCACACAATAGACAACAACCCCAAAATTAGTCCCAGAAATAATTATGKAAATCATTTAGAATATAAAAAATTCATATCATATAATCAAATAATATCATATAAAATTAAATATTAAAGAGAAGAGGATTGTGTTTGGCTCAGGAATAAAATTATTTAAAAAGAAGTTAAAATGTAGCTAATAAATTCCTTGTTACAAAGGCATATCCCAAGTCCACACCAAGAGCTTCATATATTCCATTTGAGAGTGCTGTGAARGCATATGGAAGAGCTAGCAGTAACAAATGAGAGAGAGCCAAATACTAATAAAATATCTAATGCTTAAACTATAGCGGTCCTTGAAATCTCCAGGTTGGCCATGCTCTGTTTTTTGAGGAAAGAAGAAAAATAAAAACAGAAGGGAAAAAAAAAAAAGCAGAAAAGATTTGCATGAAAAACCAATCCATACAGAAGCTTCCAACAGTCATAACCTGCGGTTACCAAATCACTTCAAGAACATTTTTGAATCCTTGGCACTAAGCTCCTGCCCTCTGTTCTCCCTGCAAGCTACAACTCCTGCCTTGTACCTTGTCCAACCCTACCCAGCTGCATGGAAACCAACAAAGCCCAGGAACCTTTYATTAGCCAAAGAGCAAAAAGTGCAGCTTGACTCCTCCATATCCACTCATCTCAAAGCTGACCCTGAACACAACTATAACACTAATACTAAAGGAGCAACCATAAGCAACAAAACCATTTCCCATTTAAATGGAACCATTTTGTCTTCAACTACCTTTTTCTTTTGCCATTTCACAACAACTCCAGTAATGAAAGCCACATATCATTTTCATCTCACACTATCCTTTCAGTGTTGCTTGCATTCACTGGTTCATCACTGCTTACAATTCTTTGGTAAGCCAAGGTCAATCTGGTTTCTGCTTCCTGGTGCTTTCTTCCCAACTCCCTCTTCCACGTGTTTCAGCTTTTCTTTGAACTGACTTCTTGCCTGGCATGCTAAAATCCAGAAACAGAGTGCCTATCATTAAAACTATAGTTCATGCCCTGACTAGCCACAGCAGTAGAAGAATTAGACTATAATCTCCTAAACAATGTAGAATCTGTAAATCAACATTAACCAGATCTCTTTGGCATGTAGATCAATGAACCAGTATATGAAGTTTCAAGCAGCTTTTCTAAGGTGAAGTCAACCTCCGGGTATGGATTTGTTCAGCTTGGAATTTTTTCTCCTCTAGCCTTCACCCTTCAAAAACAGATCTTAAGAAAACAGTATTTTATTGCATCCTGAAAAACAGTAACTTCTGCATGACCAAAGGGCAAAATAGGTGCACACAAACAACTGCCTAGATTACAGGCAGTGCTAGGCAGGGCCACAATAGAGAATAAAAACAATCTACCTGCCTTTCAGTAGTAACCTGTCTAGCCTTCTTAATAGTATGGATGTTTGTTTATTTTAAGAGAAAGAAAAAGAAGAGCAAACAGCAAACAGCAGTGACTACTCTAATCAAAGAAATAATACATTGCCAAAAAAATCACAATGCATTAAAACATCTACACAGAGTTGTTGCATGGATGGAACAGAACACCTGTAGTCACTTATGGAAAAGCTTCACAGACAGTTAAATMAATGGGGCCTGATGGAGTATCATAATGTTTCTTGGCACAGAACAGTAATTTCCATAACACAGCATATGAGGGGTCTCTACTTGCAGCAATGAGGCTCTATCATGCTGACTGATATGTCRTCATGCACAATTTATGTGGGCTAGCCCAATGTCCATGCAAGTTGCTTGCTGCTTTATACTGGAAGTTACTTGAGACCTCACAGGTGTACTGAGAGTTCTCTTCCAGTAATGCAAATGGGCCTAAATATAATCTTCCAAAGAAACATGGGTAAGATCAAATATTTCCYTCTCTGTCCTAAAGAAACAGATCAAATTGAAGGCTTATAAAAAGAGTTTTGAAGTAGMCTTCTACTCCCTTATCCTCTGGTTTCGCAGCTCTGATGCCTCCCAGGTTTCTGTTTTCCGTTCTTTGTTCCTTAAGAACTTGTGAAAATGGTTGGAATTTTTCATGAATTGAGAAAGGTGTCAGGAGCTGATCTGTTGACCACATCCACCCAATATATTCTTGCTAAGGATTCCTCTGACTGATACTTCTAGAGTAGAAATTTAACTTTTACCAAAACCAAAAAATATGCAATCYTAACTCCTCTTTACACTGTTTTTCATGCCAGTGTGGACCACTGTGGAAAGAGAGGGCCTCCAGAGTATCAGCTTTAGTAGATGGGGACATACAGAACAGTGTCAAACAGTTGGGAGGTCTGGTTTAAATGTGTAACCTGAAACACTGGAAACTAGAACTCACAGCGGGGCTTAGCAACAAAATCAACAATATAGACAGCTCATGACATGCGATCGCCAAAGCAGAAACAAGGTTGCTTAAATATAGCCTCAGTAGGTATTAGAATATTTCTGAGAAGTACACATCAAGCACGAGACAGATGCTACTAATAAGTAGAGCTTTAGCCATTTATTTTTATATTTAAATATCCAGCTATATTTATCTGAAAGACTTAACCACACCATTCTTGACAGAAAGGTATGCCAGTTACTTACTGCTGTCTAGACAAAMAGATTTAAAACTGCAAAAGATAAAACCTTTGCAAGGGAGCATGGAAAAGTGCTTTAAAAGTCCATGAGGAGGGCAGGAGCTCCACACTCGAGTCCCTAGAGTTTTGGCTTCAATAGTTTTGTCTGTTGGGGAAATTGGTTTACTAATTATTTCATGAACAGTTTCCTAATGCTTGTTCTTGAACCTAAATTGTTTGTGTTTGGGAGGAGTAGTGAGTTATGAAAACTTTAGAAAGCTGGAAAAATTAATCAGTGCTACAGCTACACAGGAGTAATGTCTGATGATCACCTGACATTTTTGGAGCTGTGACCATGGTGTGGTGAACCACTTCAAACCAGGACATAAAGATATGAATCATCTACAGTGAGAAACTTGTCTCACTTCCAAACTTCTTTCAGAAAAAAAAAAAAAATCCAGACTATCTGGACACTCACCCTAAGTGTTTGGACAGCTTTAAATGATCCTATGATCTCAGTGAAGAAACTGTTCTTGAAATGAGTTACACATTTCACCTCTATTTTTAGCATCACCATAAACCAGACCTGCTAAACAGAGGTTTCCCAATCTCTGCTGCAGTAATTTGGTACCATTTGGTACTTAAAGCTGTAAGGAAGCAGAATACAAAAAAGTTACCACAGACTTCAAGGAGCAGAGAGGTATGAAGAGTTTCACAAGCTTTCCTAAATATTCAGAAAAAAAATATATATTTTTTGGATAAGACAAATATTTCTGTTCCATTGTTTTCTTTAAGCATTTCATTATGGGCCAAAACAAATGACAGACTAACAGCAGTGCTCAAGTAATGCTACAGAATATCAAGGACATATTAAAACAGAGTGTTTTGATTAAGGGAATTAAATGTATATGGTTCCTTCCTCGGCCCTTTGGTCATCCCCTTTGGAATGCACAAAAGATGTCCTGAAGGAAAAACTAAAGACAAAGTCCATCTGATAAAAAATCAGTGCACCGACTTTCCGCACTCATTTTTTCCCATTCTGCAGGGAACTGTGTTGAGCATCAGGACACTGACACCACACACAGTACCAGGGGGCACAGTGCTCTGGAGGTCCCTTACAACAAGGTGCTTCTGAGCCTGCTGTAGCCAGAGACAGCAGAAATAAGTGGCGTGAGTCAGACACCTTTCCTTTCCCCAAACTTTCCATTGGCCACTAAGCAAGAACTGGCCTTATTCCTGGAGCAGATCGGCTCACTTCAGAAGTTAGAGATTTGTTTGTTTCATTTGCTATTAACCTGAAATATTGAGCTTAAAATAATTCCAGGCATATGTCAATGTAAGTTTAGCAAAAGACTTCACATGACAGGAATGTTAAACAATAACTTCCCTAAATCTAGTTTGTATAGATGAGTAAACAATATTATTGTTGACTAAAGAAACTCTTCTGTAACTGGGTCTACAAAAGTCCGTAACTCTCCTCACTAAGCACCAGTCAAAATGAGCAGTAGTTGCAAAACCAATTCCTGTCTTTATATAAAATTATAGAATATAGAGCAGGAGGGGACTCTAAAACATCGTCGGGTTTGTCCTCAAGGCAGGATCAATATTTGTGTCACTTATGACAGATGTTTGTTCTTAATGATGGTGACTTCACCACCTCCTCAGGCTTTGCTATGTTTATGTTTAGAAAGATTTTCTTAATAACTATTCTGTCTCTCTCTGGTGTAATTTAGCTTATTATTTCTTATTATGTCTGCCACGAAGAAAAAGGGCATATTAATCCCTTCCTCTTTAAAACAGTGTTTTACACTTCAATTATCCTTATGACCCCTTCTTTTTGAAGGCTTAATGACCCTAGTTTGGTCAAGTTTTCCTTGGCTACAGCATTCCAAGCTGAGTCCTTACCAGCGTGGGATACAAAAAAAAATTATTTCTGCAGACTCTGTTCTGGTTTTCATACACATACATTGGTCATTCAGCTTTTTAATAACGCATTGCATCATATTTAATTTGATGCACTTTAACTTCCAGGCCTTTTTCAGAGGACAATGCCCATTTTGTTGCACTATCCTGTAGTTGTGTAATTGATCATTTCTGTCTAATACTTTGAATTTGTCTGCTTATTTTTTTTCACAATGATCTCTGCAATTTTTTCAAGATCACTTAGGATTCTGTTTTCTGCATGTTCAGAATCTCTCCGTCTCCTGTCACATGCAGATTTACTGAGTATAATATTATTCCCTCATCCTGATCACTAATCGAAATTACCAATATTTAATTATGAACAACTCCCTGTAGAATCTTTTCAATACATCTCAAATAAATAACAAAATTTAATAACTATTCTAACTTTTCATTCAGCTTTGCATTTCCTCTGTAAAATGAAAAACACATTTCCTTAGCTTTTTTCTAAGAATATCATTCAAGACTGCCAAAAAACTGTGTAATGCAGAGACAAGAGACTTCAGTCTTTCAGTGATACAGGGTCTCCTGTACAACAGAAAATCAGTGTGCTATGTCATAATTTGGTTTTGAGAACTCCTTAGCAATTCTCTCTCTCTAGCCTGTGCTCCAATTGCCTCTGAATATTACACAATTTTGGGGGGAGATTTTGGTGATTTTGTCATGTGAATGCAACAGAAAATAAGGATCCCTCAGACGCCATCGCGCAGTACCATGCAAATTAATGCTATGCAAAAAAATCAAAGGACTGCTGAATGCTTTTTTTTTGTCTAAACATTTCCTCTAATATTTATTCTTAAAGAAAGAAGTATCTCTAAGATATCTTGCGTGAATATAGAACCATGCATCTCACAAATCAATGATGCACTTTATTGATCAGAATGAGTAGAAATATCCCACTACGCTGATTTATGTCTTAATACAGCAGCCATTGGAATAAAGGCCCCACAAAGTATATGGATATCATGTGGTAGTGAATCAATTATGCTCATTCGGATCATACTCAAAGCACTTATGTCATATTGTTGACTCCTCAACCACCTGCTCTTGCCTAGGAGGTCTGGCACACAGGCTCTGAGGCATTCTTGATTTGCTTCAGTCATGCCCCAATCTCCTTTAAAAAAAAACAAAAATCTGTTGCCATCATTTTTATATCGATATCTTTGAATAGCCATCACTGTCTGTAAATGTGTATAAATGATATGGAAAACCTTCAGAAGATAAATGCTTTATGCACCATTCAATAACCTCATTACCCAATTAATGTTAGATAGTCTATCTATCTAAACACCTATCTGTTAAAATAAAATCCATCTAAAAATGAAAAGATACAACATCCCTGACCAGACTTATTACTAACATAGTTAAATTACTTTTCATTGGAATTGAAGCCATGCAGATGCCCAGGAAGCACTCAGATATAAGAAACCAACAGAAATACATTTGGAATTAATATTGCTAGATTTTGTGCAAAATAAAATGCATATACACATTATATCAAAACAAACAATTCTTAATTCAAGTACTCCTATAACAATTAAAACTTAAAATATCACTAATCCTAAAAACAGTCATTAAGATCACTCAAAGTCCAAGTGTGGACTTTTCCTGAATTAAAGGAGGGCGGGGGGAAAAGACAGCAAACAACAGCATTGCATAATGAGTCACATGAGAAATATAGAGATATATACACACACACATCAATTTAAAGATTGTTTGTGGYATTTGTTGTTGTTGTTTTTCCCAGGAAGCAATTTTATTTGATCATTACTGAATTATCAGAAGGCCACAAAAGGCTTCTTGAAAAGCAGCTTCAAATTTTTGTGTATGTTAAAAAGAAGAGTTTGGAAAATGAAATTTTCATAAGATGTTTAGAAACAATTTTTCTTTCAGGTAATCTAATTTTAACTGGAGTTATTCCAGATTTATATCAAATATTTCAAGTGAAAAAAATCATGTCAGACTTAGCATTATCAGTCCTTTGCTGAAGGGCTTTCGCCTCTGTCATTGTTTTATGTTGTCTTTGCAACAAATTATGAATTTATGGGGTTCTTTCTTTGCCAATTTCTCCATCAGTTTCAACTGCAGAGTTTCTGCAGAGTTTCTTTCCCAAAAAGAATTGTACAAAATAGAAACTCTTGTTGTATTGTACAAAAAATACAAACTCTTACTGAATTTACAGAAGCAGGAAAATATAAAAACACACAGAGTAAGAGAAAACCTACTTGAGCTGAGAGTTTGAGACCAAATATGTCACCTGTGCTCCTGCTTTATTGGACACGTGTGGGTTTCTAAATCCAGTAAACATGGAATGAGACGAAGTAAAGCGCTCAAACCACAAATCAAAACTGCATAGGTTGTTAGGAAATGTTAAAGCTACACATGGCCTTTAAGACTGAAGAATGTTCCATTCCAGAGCAGAAGTTAAAATATATCCTTGTCCATTTAGCCAAAAAGTTCTGCTCAGGAACCAACCAACCAGTGTCCCAAATATCCTGGCAGGAAAATTAATGGCCAAAAGGAAAATCCTAGAACAATTACTAGTCCTGAGGGTAGCAGGAAAATGTCTTTCCATTAGCTATAATTAAGGCAAATATTCCAGTCTGCCTAATAAAATTCAGCAACTGGTAACAGCAGAATTTGTAATAAAGTAATTCAGTGCCATCACTTCCCGCTTTATACTACCATGTTACCAAATACCTGTAAAAGGACAAGATACAGCCTTGTGTGAACGTCCTGAAGATGTGAAGACGCTACCTGAACTGAACAAAAACGGCAAAAGAACTGATAGTTGGAAAACCAAAAATATACTACTTAGTATTTATCCTGCGTGCCCTCATAGTGGAATGGGGCAACTGTTTTCCAACCAAATCATGCTCCTGAAGGCAATTTCCCGAAACTGCACTTTTAGCTAATGAGAAGACATATTACAGGACATAAAGAAAAATTACGAATGGTAATAAGGCTTAAATTCTTTCATTGTGTACCTTCATAACCTGTTGTCAGTCTAGTCACACAGTGAGGAAATGACGATACACTAAATACTCTTCTGTTCCCTCAAAGGAACTGATACATGACATACTTTAAATAGAAGAAAAAGATTTTTTTGTTGCATTTTCTTCGTGTATTTTTAAGCCACTGTGTTCTTTTTACCTCTGTGATGAAGCCAAGTATAGCCAAGATTTCAGGTCATGTCATTGTCATGGACAAACCAAGGAATACACATATACACGTTACAAGTTAAGTGTTTACATACTGAAATCTTTCACCAGCACTAAGTTTAAACACCTTTGTTTTAAAAAGAAAGAATATATTGAAGTGCTGATAGACAAAGGAATTGTTAGCATAGGCCAAAACCAGGCTGCACATTCCAACTAAAGCCAACAATCACAGCATCAGAAATTAAGGCAACTCCAGTCTTGTGGGTTTTATAAAGATTCTTCTTTGCACTGTACAAAGAGCTGCATGACTAGGTCAGGCAAGTCTTCAACAACAACAAAGCCAGCGCAGCAAGGGAAGGCTGCACTTCGGTTTCCCACGTATCCAAAGTTATGAAAATTTGTATGACAGCACGTTGTGGTATCAGAAGACTAAAAAAGTTTCACTTCACAGGCATCTATATGACAGAGGATTTTCTCATTTTAAGTGCATATGCAGGTCATTAGTACCAATCCCTTTCTCTATTACTTTGTGAAGATACCTGCAAACAGGCAAGGGAAAAGAACATGCAGAGTCTGGGGTCACGGCGTGCACACAACGCCTACAGCTCCCCTTCATCTGCCTTCCGTCAGGATGACCTGAACTCTACTCACTGCAATTCTCTGATTCACACTTATGAATCATTCTGCTCATTCTCAAGGATTTTTCACTTTGCCAAATTTATTCAAGCATCTGTAGTCTAAAGGTTGAATTGCAATTAGGCAAGATCAAAGTCATTCTTAAAATTGGAGCTGGTTTTTTTTTCCTTGCATAACAAAAACTGGAAAGTGGTCTATTCCTTTGGCGCTTGTAAATTTGCTTCTTCCTGTAAAGATGGATAAAGGAATTAAGGAGTCAGGTGTTTAGATGTGGCTTGCACAGCCAGTGCTGCTCTTGGGATTCCAGAGTAGTTAATCGTGAAAAGAAAACAAGGATGTCTTTTAAATCCAAATACCTGCTTTCAGGTGTGCAATTTAATCTATCGTCCATTAACTCCAACCTTTATTAAACTAATCTGGAAAACAACTTTCTTTCTCATGGTCATTTCTTCTATTAATCTGTTTGGTTGAATGGTTGTAACAAGCAGCAGACATACAGTTACATCATTTCTGAGCTCTAGTGTGATCTAGTGGACTCATCACAGATGTGGGAGACAGGAATTCCTAAAACCTAAATTTTAATCTTGGTTATTTATGCTGCATGTATTTTTGTGCCAAGTACTCAGCCTCATTACACCTTACAGTCCTACAGACATTGCAGACCTTATTAAAAATAACAGAATAAAAAGCACCTCTTCTTAAGAGCTTGCCTGCAGGAGCTTATCATGTGAGCAATAGATACATGATTGAAGTAATTCCTTTTCACACATCTATGCCAGAACAACAACCATTAGAATAATTAAATTCTTTTGTTGCAAAAGAGCTCCTGGTTACCCATCTATTTGGTTGCTGGTCTTTAGTGAAGATGCGTTGCTGGTCTTTTAAAACTTTTATGGGCTACGAGCTGACTCTTAGGACAAATAGTTCCTTTCTCAGTTCAGAATCAAAACCTGTTACATTAAATTATACTTGCAGTTGCCATGCCAACTTGCTTTCTTTGCTCACACTTCGTTTTGCACTCTGAATGGCATGCCTAATAAAAAATCAGGACTTTCCATTTTAGCCCTCTCAGATTTACATCTGGACTCCATCCCAGACTGTAGGTTCCTTTAGGAAATATTCCGGTTTGAGTTAAAAATAAAGTCCTTAGCCATTTTAAGGTGGCTAAGCATAATCTCCCAGCACAAGTGAATTTTAACAAAAAGCAGTTTGATAGGGAACAACCATTAGGATTTGGTAATACTACAGAAATCAGTGGATGAGCAGTGCAGAACATAAAGTTTGTTACTGTTATGCAGAGTGCCTTTGGAGTTTCTAGGAAGAAAGTGGGGAAAAAATAGGTAGCCTAAATGGAGAAGAGAATCTATCCACGAAGAGGAGCTACAGGGAGAATAGAGATGCTCTGGAGTACATGGCTTTCATGTAAAAATGTGTGCCTTGGCTGAGAGCTTCAGAAGTTACGTCCCTCATGCCGCCAGGACAGCCCATAGCAGTGTCTTACTGCGGAGGTGGCCCTGGCTCTGCTGTTGCCCGTTTTGTGCTCGGCGCGTGGAGGAGGGCTCAGCTCCACAAATGCTCTCCCTGCTGCCCTGGGCACTCCTGCGGGCTCGGGGAGGTACTTTACTTTCTGCCTCATGGAGTTTCTCCTCAAGCAAAGAAAACAAACAGCAGGTTTTGAAGACGCTGTAAACTTTGCCCTCACAGCTGGAAGTAGAGTGAGGCGGTGGCAGCTAGCAATGAGGGACAGGCGAGAAGAAAACAAAAAGTGATGGGGAGAGACAGCCACTGCACAAAGAGTTCATTCTGTGCCTGTATTAAGAAGTCTAAGGGCCCCGACGGGGGAAAAGAAACCATTAAAATATTCATTAAAAAGAATATCAACTTGGTCATTTATTATTTATTGCGAGTCTTTATAAGCCATTACTCTTCAGATGTATTCTAATAAGTCATCGTGTACTCCCTGTACTGCTCCAGTCTGTTAGCAGACCAAACATCCCTCGGCAAGTGCCAGAGCTGCTCTGCRGCAGTGGGGCGCTCGGTTTACAATGAGGTTTCTTTTACATGCACAGCTGGGATTGATTTACAGTCTGAGCTTTCATAGCTGAATCCACAAGAGTATTTAATTTAGATTATCCAAAAAAAGAAAGTTACACTAATCAAAAATAAAGGTGAATATACTCTCCACGTTGCCTGCCTAACAGTGCCAGTGTTGGAAGGGGTTAAAGAAGAATGAAATATAACTGGAATATTAGTCATGTGCACAAATACTCAGCACATCCTTCCACCTCAGTGTCTGCTTCTTTTGTCTGCTTCTTTTGATTATAAAGCAAATCCCTTAGCTAGTTTTCYTCAAGAGCTTGATTATGTTTTTATCTTCTCCAGAATTTGCACCAGTGACACAGTACTTTATCCACAATTTGAAATATGGGGGCAGATTGAGACTATACAAGTTACCAGATGTGCATCCCTACACACACTGCATGAAAGGTCAACATAAAAGTAAGGTGACCAGGAGACCTGGCATGGAGTTGTTCTTTCTCATTTCATGTTGTAAGCAGATGACCAACTGACAGTGTACAAAATTCCCTTTGGGACATGAATTTGAAGATAATCTCCCAACTGTTTCCTTTCTTCCCAGTCATATTCGGGGGCACAGTGTCTACTGGAACATGACTTTCCCAAGGATCACCTTATTTGTCCATAACACATGCCCTCCTTTTTAAGCACACATCATTGACATACTATAGATCACTGGGCCTACTGTCAGATATAGGTCCAAAGTTACATCTGTGATGATTCTCCAACTACAGTATGCAGTTGACAGACAAGTCTGTCACATTGATCGATTAGTCATCAGATTATACAGACTGGCTTAATAAACTAGCCAAAATGCACTAAAAAGTTTTACAACTTGAGGCATGTGAAGCACAACACAAACAACTCAAGAAGCTCTTCACTCCTACTGTGTCAACCTTCAATTACAGAAGTATTCYTGATAGATAATGTTCATGAACTCAGAGTCAAGATTACTCACATAGCAGAAAAATGGCTTTGTGTTCTCCAAAGAACTGGTGAACTTGGCGTTTGAGTTGGTAATACCTTCATACTTGACATGATAGCTTTTGGAGAAGCTAGGTTTAACTACTTATCAGACTCAACAGACCTACTAGGCACAACCAGACAACCTCAACCTTAATGACATTTGGAAGGCACTGAAGTGATTAGCAAAATTAAACCAAGAGTGAGCTTGAATCGAAAGCCCTTACTGTCACAGAAGTGCTATGCATTTGATATTTAGGTCTTCCTAAATCCTAAAAGGACTGGAGACAAAATAGTTAACAATAGTTAATATATCTCCAATCAAATCTCCTATACCAATTCAAATTCTGTTGCTTTCCCAGAAATTCCTATATTCAGGAATCCTTTTAATTACAGGAAAGAAAATAAGGCCACCTAAACACTTGATACAGYTGTAGTAAGGCCAGATGAAGAAGCATGAAAGAAAAAACTAAACTATTCTTTCATTCTTGGGTAGTCCAAAAGTGCTTTAAAGTTAACGATGATTCTCTTTCAAAGTTGTCATCAATTCCCTATTTTCCATCATCATTGCTTCACATTGGAAATATTAAAGAAATGCTGATATACTAAGTTATATTTCCAAGTGTTCCATCGTTTATAATATTAGGACAGGGAATAAAGATATGCCAAAACATACAACAATGAGAAATGCTGATAAAAAAGATTATACTGACTTGTAGCTAAGTCATAGGGTACATAGTGGACTCTGGAGACATTTTTTTTTTGAAGACTGCACTTCAGGAGGAAAACGAGGAGTTATGCCACTGTCCCTTTTTACTCAATCTATCATGTACTCATATTCAATCATAACAATCAACCTGACAAAAGTTTTTATTTGTCATGAAATGAAGATGCTTTCAACATTGCCAAAATGGAATTTCACTGGATTTTATTTTAAAGCACTGAACACAAGCAAAATGTCCTAGGTACACATACAAAATCAATTGCCATTACAGACCGATATGGCATTAATTAGGAGAAAGGAGTAAAATTTATTTTCACTTTCAGAACAGATCTGCACCCACTTTGTGGTAAGAGTTAGTGGGAGGAATGGATTGTTTTGTTTTATTCTTGCAGAAGGAAGAGCTATAAACATGTAAATCCAGAGTTCTATAACTTTTTTAAATGAATGTGTACTTTTTAAGGAGACAAATTCATATATTATTTTCATGTTCAAAATATCTGTAGATTTAGTCTGCAGTAAAGGTTATAAAAATCAAACATAAGAAAACGGAGAAAAAATACTTTACATTATTAACAGTACACAACTCCTTTAAGGGATCTAAAACGTGTTCTGTTCCCTACATATGCATAGGTGCTGTCAGTCAGCCAGTTGAAGCATAAGCATTACCCTTGACATATGTTAATTGAGCTCTGTGTCTAAGAACCGAAGCATATGATAAGGGTATGATATACATTCCTGGTACATTGAAACCAGAGCCCAGAGTAATATAAAGCCCAGAAACTAGAGTAATATAATACTTTAATGAGTAAAATGAAAGAATTTCTATTCAGAGTGCAATTCTGTAAGTTACTATTTATAATTCGTGCAGTTATAAACTGACTTAGTGGCCCCTTTCCCATGTTTCTTAATAAGAGGTCTGACCACACAAAGATCTTCTCAAGCCCTGGTAAGGATCAGCAACAAAGGCTGAAACCTTGCAAATACCTAAGAAAAGTACCCAAGTTTTCTGAACTTTTCAGAAAAAGAGAAAAAGAACCTCTTTCGGAATTCACATAATATATTTATGGAGGTATGGAAAAGGCAGGCGAAGAGAAAAGAAAAAGAACATAAAATCAGGGAAAGCAGACCTCCAGAAAGAGAGGAACTAGATCACAAGTCACTGTGACCCACATTAAAAAATCGTTGCCAACACTAGAGTGATTAGAATTTTACTAGTTGAATATATATTCAGATAAACAGATAAATTAGGTTGAATTTATAAGTTTACAAGCTCTCAGTTTTTCTAGGCACAGCAAAGCGATCTGAATGCACAACTGCAATAAGCCAAGAGCAATCGCTGATTTAATCATTTACAATGTATGAGACATTTAATAGGTACCCAAAACTTGTGTGGGTCACAGTTTCTGTTTGCTTTCAGCAGATTTCCTCTATTATACCTCCTGAAGTTACTTGAAAGAATTTAATATTCTTACTTCCTTCTAGGTAAATCACGCCTGTGTTTTTCCTCCTGGAGTTTATTGTCTTTTTCAGTATTGTGTTTAGATTGAGGTCAATGGCTCTGGGCTCCATTTCCCCCGTAACTACCTCAGTTCACTGCCTCTCTTCCAGTCAGGAAGACCAATGTGAYGATCAACAGCAAACTGAAGGTCAGACATTTCCTTGGCTGGCCTTCTGCTCCTTCCCACAGCAGCCTGAGTCAGCAGGACTCCTCACAAATCAGATCAGCCTGATATTTTGAGGGCACTCAAAGGAATAAAACTTTGTGACTGATGTCTTCTGTGTGAGAAATACAGTAATTTCTAATCTAATTCTTAACCCTAGCAGAGGAGCCTTCTTTGCAAAGTGCTTAGTTCTCTGTTAAATCTGGTGGACACTCTACCCTGGGAATTTATCAGACTATTGAAGCAGATTAATCTCAAATCTATAGACATTTAGGTTTCATTGAATGTCTAGTTAGGTAGCAAATAAATATAAATTTAGATTTTTTAATAGTAACTTCTCTAAATTTCAGAACCTGCTTGATCCACTTTACATAATATAGCTATCAAAATATGTTATACTTTCTTGGAGATTTTCGTTAACGGTTGCCCTCATCATCCACCAAAAATACGTCATTGAAAATGGACAGATTCATTTTACATCTATAAAACYCAACTTTAAAAACTGAACAATGATTCTGGTTTCTGATTATGCAWCACAAGCTAATCACATATTTCAAAAAGTTTTCCATATTTTTTATATCCTATAGAGCTATATTATAGCTATCACTATAATATAAGCTGTGATAAATGGAGCCTTATGAGAAAAGAAGCCACCCTCAAGCAGTTGGTAGATGGGACTTCACTGTAAAGCTTTTTTCCTTCCCCTGCAGTTCCAGAGGCTGTTTTTAAAATCTGACATCTTTGTAATTTATTCTATGCCCCAAGCAAAGAAAAAATGCTCTGTCAATCAAAATATAACATTATTAGGTAGAGGGACCTTAGCTGCTTTACCTGACTATATTAAAAAATAAGAAGACAAACAACAGGATAATGATAGAAGCTAACCTTCAAGTCTAATGGCCTTAAAGCCTTAACAATGATAGTTTGGTCAAGAATCATCTCCTGTCCCTTACTGTTTCTGAAATTCTGCATGTTTGTCCATTAAAAGGGAAAGTTGAAGATATTGAAACAGATGGAAAGCAACACTGGTCAGGCATTATCTGAGGACACAGGAGCCCTGTGCTCAGTTTCCTCTGTTTTCACACAACGACCTAAGGATCTTAAATTCACATCTCTCTCTCTCTCTCTCTCTCCCTCTCTGCCCACAATGGTCAGAGCAGAGACTAAACCCAAAGTACTTCCATCTAGACCATTCTCACATTCTCATCTGAAGTGGAAGACAGAGCTCTGAACATTGGGAAGGACCTTTGACACACAATTTATTGTTTCATCACGAGCACTATGTCTTTTTTCTAAATAAAAGCAGCCATAACCACTCTTTTGTGCTCAACCTGATCCTGGGATCCCTTAGGAGATGTCAAACCAGGGAAGCCTATTTCCTGAATTCTGATTGTGCCTTCCCACCAAGATGCTTGTTCCTGCCAAAATAGCATCACTGCTGAATATAGAAAGTGGCACTTAATGAATTCACTGGCAAAATTTTAAGTTCCTCTAGGGTTTCAGAAACCAAAGTGATTACAGGTGGCTTAACAAGCACATTAAAATGTAGACATCCAAGTTTCACCTTAGGAACACAATTCTGTTCTATGACCAGGACATACAAGTCTGTCTGTAGCTAAGGGCTGCACATATTCTGGTAAATTAAGCAACATCAGATGYATTTCCTGTTAAAGTGCCAGAACAGTTTTGGTCTGGCAAACTAGCATACAAGAGAGATCCAGATTATGGCTAATTCCTAGGCMCAGTTCAGGAACTAGAACAGGCCAGAAACTCCTCCCAACAGGGAGTTTGGGTTGTTGAGGGTAAGAGTTCAACAATATGGGCATAGGTCCTTTCACTCCAGGTGCCAATACATTAAAAGCTAAGCTCTCTTAACWTGGCAATGAGGACTAGATACAGAAATCTCTTAATGATAATCTCAATGATTTCTCTCAGAAATCTCTTACAGTTCTTCAAGAGAGAAAAGCAAATATAAAAGAAAAAGCAAGAAGATTACACAAGGAAGGCTGTTTATTTTTTCTTGTGTTAGGAGCTTTCTGTTCTTGGAGACAAAAAATCTGCTAGTGACAAGACRTGCCATATTCCTGTATTATAGAATTGCTCTTATAAAATGGAAACACTGCCTCACAGCTGATAAACAGCCAGAAAGAGCATTCACCAGGCTGATTATAAATATGTGCTCAGAGAGCTCAGGGACTCTGAGGGCTGGAATCATGAGATACTCTAYATGGCAACGCAGTTATTTAAATACCTCCTCTTCCAGCGGGTTCAGCCATTATTCAAAGAGAGGAAGCATCTTCATTGCCGAGTGCTGCAGGCATGGGACAGTTATGAAAAGCTTTCTGCACAAACGAAGCAAACGTGGTATCCMACTGGGAGACCAAAAAACAGCTCCTGTCACAGGCTCAGAAACTACCGTACCTGAAAGAAGAGAAGATAGAAGGTAGCTGGGTTCACAAAACAGGAATGTTTATTGAAGTCTGCACTGCCTCTGGAGGGTTGCTCGTGTGGGTTAAAACTTTATACAATTGCAGCAGATACGGCTGACAGCATGAAAACAATTAGATTAACATATAAACAGTTGAGGCCATAGCACTATGAGAATGGACATTCAAGGAAACTGTAGCCATTTCTACAGCTGTTTTGGAAAGTCTCTCTTTGGCAGAACATGCTAGATTGTCATTCTAAATGCCTGTGCTTCCCATGCTGGTTTCCTGAGGAAGGGTTTGTGGACAGACCTGTTTATTTATTACATTTTTCCCCCTCTTAGACATAGCTGTGGATGCCCCAGCCATGTGGAAGTAGTCATTAATTGCCTTGTTTGGCCATGAGAAATCTATAAAGAAACAGGCTCTCATCCAGAGGATTTCTGGAATTTTCTCCTAACTTTGTGTAAGCGCTTAATAAATCAAATTTAATTTTAATGTAAGATTTGTCACAAGGACTTAAGTGTTTTGTGAGAACAGAGAAGAACCAAAATTGTGTTTACTATTCTGAAACAAATGCCATTCAGGTGAGACTTGCTAAGATGATCAGCCCCCTCAACTGCACCGAGACCAAAAGGATCATATCCTATTACCTTACATGAGAACTGAAGAAAATCAGCATCACCTTCAACATCTGACATACCCCAAAGCTGTTTTGAATGCATGTTTTTTCAGTAAACTAGCCTAAGACTAAAATAAATTTCTACAAAAAATAATGGACAATCCCACCACTTATGACCTCCTGTCCTTCAAGTGTCAGTCTTCCTTTTCCTGAGAGAGAGAGAACAGGGCAACTTGTTCTTACAGGCTTTTAAAACAAACACTGTCCTACACATTCCTCCTCCTTTGGAGGATGGCATAGAGAACAAACACCTAACAGATTTTAGTCACTTTGTTTAACACACTGTTAGAAGAGGAACAGATGCTACAGTAAAAAGTGCATTACGAAGTCAGGACAGCATAAAACATAGTAAAATACTACCACTTCACAAGACGTTTATCCACTTGGCACCGAACAAGTAAAGCTAAACAAAATACTACCTTACGCAGACTGCAAGTCCTATTTATAGAAGTTACATCCCTGACAATGCTATCCATCATTTTCTGAAGTCTGCATTTCCATGCTATTTTGTAGCCCCATGTATTGAGTCAACATTTGGTCATACTCTTTCAGAGTACTATATGTAGCATAACATCTGTACACTGCTGATTGAACAGGTATGATTAAAATATGATTATGTAGTTCTTCTGTGTTATTACATACCTTCCAGGCAAAAGCAACCCAAAATGCTATATATAGTTTCAGTCAGCTGGAAGGACTAACCCATTCTTGCCAAATGAGGAATTATCCATTTTGAGGCTGACTAAATTACTACCCCTCCCCACACTTCAGGATATCACTGGCTATAAAAATGTTTCAAAGAGAAAGAACAAGAGAAACAACTTCTGCCCGTCCATCTCCTAAAGAAACCAGACCAGCAGGCGACGTCAGCCCACTGCTGCTTACTGCGGCACGCGAGCTGGCTGCCTGATACCAGGTTCAATTTAAGATCCTGTTCTTCAGCATAGATCAAGGCCTGGGCCTTGTACATCTCATGTACTACCTTGCCTGACAGCTTACCATGACCTAGCATGACAGCTGTGGTCATCAGTAATCACTGCCAAGAGGGAGGATCATAGGAGTGGGTGGAAAGGAAATCAGACATTCCTGGCAGCTGTCCCACAGCTCTGAAGCTTCCTTTCACCAAACATCAGACTGAAAACAGATCTCCGCTTGCTGAAGAGAAAAGTATGGGCTTCCACTTTTCAATCACTTTTCCTTCATGCAACGTATAAATGGTTTCCTTTCCCCGAAGAGAAAAGGCAAAATAGAAAAGGCAGGAGGAAAAACACATGTGTTCCTCCAGCAGAACAAAAACAAAGGGCCAGAGGACACTTTTCCTTACTGGTTGGATACAGTCATTTTTGTTAGCAACGGTACATTAGACAGGCAGGGAATGATGGCTTTTGGAAAGCCAAACAGAGAAGTGTTTACCATATAAACAGAGAATTAGAGTTGCACAATACACAAAGGTTTTGATTTGCTTTTTGATGAGCATCCTACACAGAAAAGAATATATTACATCAGAATTTAATATCTGCTTTTTTTGTTGAATTCTCATGGCAAATGCAGTTAACTACCAAGGATGCTACTCCTCTCAAGGGCTCATCAGGATTGCCCCTGTACTTACAGACAAGGAACCAAATTTCTCCTGTAAATAACCTAARTAAAATCTATGGAGTTGATTCCTACAAGCTGCACATCTCTTGAAAATGCTAAAGAGGTTCTGTTTGCTTGGCTAAGATTGCATTTTTTTTAAGAGCAGATGCAGATAAAGAAAAAAAGAGGAAAATCTGTCAAAAGGATTGTGAAATAATACAGTCTACAAAYGCATTTATTTGAAAACAAATCAGTAAGGTGTAGTAGCTATGTCCACCATGATAAAAMTTAAAATTCTGAGAATTTCCCTGATATCTTGGCTCAGCTACAATTTCAAAATGACATTGTGAAATCCTCCAGCTATTCACTCCAGCTGAGCCTGCTTAATTAGAATTCCTGAGCACTTAGGCATATTTCCTTAACAGTTAATGATACAAATAATCACTTCAGGAGACAGTAGAATATAAAACACAGTCTTTTAAAATTATTATTATAAAGCTGAAACACATTAGAGCAATAGCACCAGCTCTCCAATYGTTTATTGTCAAATCAAATGGAATCAAAGCTGTCTCCAAGTTTCTAAGGTTGCACACACGTGCACTCTAAAGGCCCCTTTCTAACCCACTTCACTGCTCTATCAGCCAAACAAACACGCAAAGACATTTCAAGAACTGTGGCAATGTTGACTTGGAGCATTGTGAATTCCTACCAAAATGCTGTGGGAAGCACAGTAAAATGACAGAAGGTTCCTTTTATTAATCTGTGTTGAAAACCAGGTGTCTGATGATGGAGGGAGCAGGGGGAAAGGTAAAGATAGGCTCGTCTGCTAAATGATGGATATTTTTTCAATTTTTTTTTTTTAATAAAGCAGCTGAATGCAGAGCTGCTGCCTGTGTCTTTCTGTAGGTTCCCAGTTGCCAGCACTCACAAAGCACGAGTTATGTAATGCTTATCAGGAATCGGAGTTGAAAAGCGTTTGATGAAGTTTCATGCTGTTCCTGCTGAAGTAATTGTTTCACATAATGAAAAGTCTGCGTCACCCAAATTCAGCTGCCTCAACCCTTCTCTCCAATGGCAGTACTCTGTGCTCTGCCTCTGTCTTTTCTGCTCCCTCCCCTCTATCACAGCCACCATTGCTCATTTCTTAAGGGAGAATARTATCTTCCCTAGTGCACTTCATTGGCTTCGGCAAGAGGAAAATGAGGGAGAATATATGTAGTTTTGCCCCTCCTGTGACTCTGAGATGGGATATTTTCCCTTGCTTGTCACTTGAAAAGTTCCTGTGTGCTCGACATGTGCAAAAGAAACACTGGATTTATCATTAAAGGTGTACACATCACATGGCAGAATTGATAGAATGCCTTTTCTGACCTGATTTGCAGGGTAAACTGCCTTCCAGAAATGTGCTCATTTCTCTTGGAACAATTTGAGGTACGTTTCCAGAAACTGTTGTAACTTTTCACAGAAATAATTACTGGATGACTTGTTGACTGCAAATTTCATTTGCAGTCACTCTGCCACTTTGATATCATTAAAATCAATCAGGCACAGAGATGAGAGCCTGTAATTAGTCAAGGTATCTAAATTCATGTCCATAAAGAGGAGAGCAGGAGAGCTCTCTTTCAATCTGTACTCAATGTTTTTATGTGTATATGAACATATAAATATTAGTCGATATATTTTGACATGTAAAAAAAGAATGCTTTCCTTCCATGGTAAAATTCAAGTGAAAAACAATAGGAACAGTTTTTTAAAAAACCTATTGTAATAAGATCATAATTACTATAAGATGTCTGCTCCACATACAGGGTGAAACTCTAAACAAAATTAAGTTTTCTTTTATAACTCTGCTTTCAGCATAGTAGTGAATATAGCTAACAAACAGCTTGTTTTTTAAAGAAGAGCAACTGAAATTTGATTTATGTCATTGTGTCTAAGTAAATATAAAAATTAGGACAAAGTATCTTTGGGACCATGACATTCAGTCACAGGATTCACATTTCTTTCAACAGACTTCAACACAGATGTTTGGAGCAAGGATGACTGAGAAAGACGTGTTTAGTGTTAAAGTCATGATTTACAAGGTGCTGGAAATGTCCACTAATTAGAAACCTTCAAAGTACAATTAGATGGATTGACAGATAAAATATCCGTATGTAAATCTCAATGGATTTCATCATGTGTGTTGAAATAAATGAAAAGAGCAATAATATTAAAGTTATTTCTGAAATAATACAAAGAATCTGTTCTTTCAGATGTAGTTAATCTTTTAAACAACTTAATCACCTTAAAGAATAAAGACCTCATAAATTAAAGTATTTCATCTTAAACTTCAGGGATTTCATTTGTTTATCTTTACCAATTTCTTTTATAGTTAAAAGCTATAATTCCTAGAAAGAAGGGAATAGAAAGGTGCTGGACACTATCTTGAGTTGTCTCCAATTCTTTGTTAGGCAAAGTACTCCTAAGCACTTCTCTGCCATCATTTTATGTTCCAAAAGCCTCATGCTGTATGTATGGAGAGAATGAAAAACCTCTTTCAATACAAGAAACATCTAGAATTAATTCTATTAAGGAAGAATAAGCTTTAATCGAGTTACTTTTCACTTAATTTATACCTTCCATTTGAGCATCTCCTTCACATGTTTTAATTTCTTTAACAATATAAAGGTGCTAAACATATTAACATCTGCCTAAAATGCTTTGACTTTTTCAGATCAAATGGCTACAGAGAGGTAGTGCTGTTGGACCTAAAAAAGGCTCAGTGATTCAAACACGGTGCATAGACTACGTCACCCCAACCCAGAGCTCTCAGAATAAAAGCTACGGCAAGCAGTAACTTGCTGCTTCATGCAAATCATTTTAAGTRAAACATATAAGAGAAGCAGCTGGATAAGCACAGGATAGAAATTCTGATTTGTGGCTTACAGTCAATGAATATCAGAACATAAACAGAATAGTTTTTTTTACTGCTGCTAGGTTTATATAATTAAGTTTCCTTCCTCCCTGCAGCATATTAAACTTTGAAATCTTAATGACTCATTTATTGCCGCACATGCTTTGCAAAATCATGCTGGTTGCCTATGAATCAAYACAAAACAACAATATGCTGAAGATTGTTAGGTTTGCAAGGCACATGGAGAGACAGCTTAGGCATATGTTGAAACTTTTGTGACACCATTGAATCAGCCTGGATTTTTGTAGCAGCATATATAGAGCAAGCATTAAACTCTCATTCTCTACTGGAGTTTTCCTCCTGATTCTTCAAATGGTAGAATTTTCCTGAAGGGTCTCTTCATAGCTGAAGCTTCTGCATACTCAACAAGTAGTGAAACATGTTAACTATTGTAAGCATTTTGACCCATTTTGCATTCAAATTCTATTACATTAATTTCTTATAACTAGTTAATGAATTYTAACATACTGTTGTGCTTGTGCTTACATTAAATGAGTCTCCTTTTTCAATAGGGACTTCAATATAATCTTTCCATATTTCTCAAAAATATATGCCAAAAAATGTTCCAGCAGTGCATATTGTTTCATCTCCATTTCAAYGTCACAATTTTAGAATGCAAGATGGTACTTATAATAGTAGAATCCATATTTGTTTGCATGCTGGCAAGATTCACCTCAACTATTTTTACCTATCTAAAAGTTGGGTATCTCCTCTAAACCTCATCTGAGACTTTTTAACAATAGCCAATGGAAAAAATGAGCTATTTCCAGAGAGTAAAACATTTCATGCTAAATTTAGGTGTCTTGCATAGTACAGATGAACCACCCTCYGGACACAGGTCTTTTTCTATTCAAGTCAAATATATATATATATAAAATGACTCACATGGATCACCAGTGTAATTTAGACTCTTAAAGCTAGATAAAATGAATCTTATCTTTACTAATGGGCATCTACTTCAGGTAAGGCTACCTTAGATTTACACTATTGACTGTCCTAGGCCATAGTGAGACATATCACATGAATCTCCACCCATYAGCAAGAAAGATTTTATGGATGCCAGATATTTCCATTAAGAACATTGGATATTATGCTACAGTRATTCATGAAATTACACTGTTTATAACATCTTTATAATGAAGGAAAATATGTAGTTTCCAAAAYAAACATTGAAGAAGTGCAATATTAGGGAAGTTTATAAGATTCCAASTAGTTAATAATAAACAGGACAAAAACAACATCTCCATATGTTGGCAGAACAACTTCTCCTGAATCACGCACCTACTGTGAACAAATATTTGTTGGAGGGCTTTGTTGTTGGGGGTATTTTTTTGATTTGTCATATTGCATTCATACAATGATATCTTAGAGGATGAGCAAGGAAAGAATAAATGCTTTGGATTTTAGTAATAGCCATGCTTTAACCCTTAACAGACTGGAGGGTATGTTCCAAGGCCTTACAATCGTACTTCTGTCTAGGAGCAGTCCTATCACTGAGCCATCCAAGACAGTTACCTAAACAGAAAAATATGAGAATGAACTCAAATGGGAAAAAAAGCGTCCCAGAGAACTAACAATTCAAGATAATGATCTAAGAGTTGCCAAATACATACTATTCTCAACAAAAGACAGAATTTTACAGCTAATATCAGTCTCACTAGTTGCCATTGCAGATGATCTAATGATCTTGTGATCAGTGCAGGAGAAGCACAAGCATGGTCAGATGAAAGTCCTGCGACAGATATCTGACCAYGGGCAGAATCGCTCCCCCTGAGCATTCAAAGAACATTAACTCTCTCTGTACGTGATCTCAGAAAGGGCCGATGGAGAGAAAAGGAAACAGCCCTCAGACACTGGAGACAGTAGATGTCTCAGACTGTGTTTTTTTGCCCCTTCCCATACGACTATGGGCAGCTAAATGCCCTAGAAAACATGGTGGGCTCTTGACATAATGTCACGAACATTGTCACAACTTGCTCTGGCACGATGGGACAATGCTGTAGTAAGATCACTAGCAGCCAAAGGACCTTTTCTCATGTCACCACATCAGAGGCAGAAATAACGTTAAAAACAGGGGGAATTTAGAGAAGCAATAGGCTAATGTAGACATGAGAACCATATTCATGCCTAAAGAAGAGAATGATATTTCTCTCAAGACTCTTGCTGGGTCCTTCTCACCAAGTTCAACATCTCCGAGTGCAACATCAACTGCCTATAAAGCCAAAGAACAAGCACAGTACTGCAGGCCAAGTGGGAGGGCAGTACAAATCTCAAGCAGAATACATTTTCAGGACATTTCAAGGCGGAGAGAGGACACAGTTGCTACAGTGACTATTATGACATTACAGAAGGAGTTCCTGTTAAYGCAAAAAAGTAATAATAATAAAAAAGGCTATAAATCCCTCCAGGTGTCATTAAAAAAACACCACTTACCAGAATAGGTCTATGCTCTGGTAATTGCAAGACAGACACTGAAAGGCATGAATTGAACCTTAGGCATTTTSGCTAAATGCAAGAGTCAAACTAGTTCAGTATCATAGCTGTTAGTTTTTCCTAAATGATCTGAGAGAAGATGTGGAAACTTATGATTTCCACGGATACTATTTAACAACAACAAAAAATTCAAAGAGGTGTTGCAACCAGAAGAATAAAATTAAAGGGTGCTGATATTATGGGCAAAAGTATAACCAAATGAGAAGCGATTTGGAAATTTTCTTGAACCCATCTGGAAGAAGGCATCCCCATGCATATTCCCAATGAGATGAAAAGCTCAAGGAACAAAGGACACCTATAAGTGAYTGCAAACAACCAGCTACACAACAACTTGCAACACAGCTGCAAGGACTAGTACAGCTTGCACATATGCATCTTGAGATAGTGCAGACTGGACATTTTACTCATGCAATTTTGTACAGTTCCCATATGATCCTACATGGAGCACAAACAGCTGAGCATCAGGGTCCATCATAACCAYATGATGAAAAGTAGGGAAGTTTGAGAGCTTTGTAATAAATAATTTTTGAATTCTCTGTTAAGCATATTTATAGGACTTCTAAGAGCTCTCAAAGTACTGTAAACAGCATTCTGGTAACACAAAGAATGGAGGGAATTAATTATATCTATATAAACAGAAAAGTAATGCATCTATTGAGAAAAAAAAATCTTCACAAAAAAGTAACAGACTGTGGAATAATACCTTCAAAAATGTGAAGGAATCTTCATTGCATGAAATTCCATTAACACCATATGAGACCATTTTTTTTTTTACAGAACGCAGTTTTCAGAGCCTATCCTCTATCTGAGTTTTCTAACCGTTGACTAGCATGTGATGGACTCTAAAGAATCCAAGGACAACATGAAACAGTCATGAAAAAAAATCTTATATTTTTGTTGCCAGATGAGCAGACAGTAAGACAYTCCAGGCTGGATACACAGGATCAGCCTGAGTCCCCACCTCCTTCCCATTCCCTCCAACAAAGCTGCATCTCTCTCATCTTGTACAGTTTCTTTAGACAAATAAAAGAGCTTCCTAGCTTTGGAATCTAGGGTTTTTTTTCCCTCCCCTTTTGGAATTTTCATTGCTTTGCATCTTGCAAAAGAGAATTCTCCAAGGTCTGTTTCTGTATTAGATGGAAGCAGAATGTCACATGGGCTTATCTCAATGTACAGAGGCGTAAGAAGTAGCAGGCAGAAATTAGTCACAAAGTCACTGCCTTCAATACATCAGCTGACTAACCGTACCTGAAAAACTGACTTATCAGGGGTAGCAGTTTATACACGGTCTGTGTCATAGCTCAACTGCTGGTACAGCAAAATGGATTGCATTATCTGCTCCATCTCTAACAAGACACGTTTCTACAACAGGAAAGACCCATTTCCCCACGGTCCATCTGCACTGCTCTACGCCGCAAATATCGTTAGCCTGCAGACGTCTCTAATCACCGAGCAGGAAGAACAGAATTCTTCTAATTGTTGAGTGGTTTAGTTTCCCAAAATAGTTGACCTTCTTCCTTTTAGGAAAAAGGTGAAGAGAGGGAAAAAAAAAAAAAAAGAGGGACTTTCCCCTGTTTCTCTTCCTCCCATCTCCTTCTAGCTGGCAGGCCTTAGATGAGAGCTGGGTTTGTTTTCACAGTAAATGGGAGGCCAGAGCAGTGACAAGATTCATCTCAGAGTTTCCAGCTGTAATACATAAATTCTTTACAATCACACATATGTACGAACTCAGAACCCTAAAATAGTTTATCAAGAGAAACATGTGTAGAAAGTTCAAAGCACCAAGAATGTTTGAGCAGCAGAGTTCTTGACCTGAAAGCAAATATTGCAGCTAAAAGACAAAGGTTATTTTGGGTCAAAGAGCTGAGCCCTACTTCCACATACAGGGATATGTCAGATTTTTAAAAGCATTAAAAATCCAGCATTTCAGAGCAAAATTAGTCAAGCATTTTTAAGCCACCTGAAGTTGTCCTTGTAGAGCTCAGGAAGATAACTCCAAGGTCCACTTATAAAGAGAAAGAAAAAAACAAACTGTCTCACAGAAAAAAAATCTTTCCTTATCTCCCACCAACAGGCACAAATGTATATACCCAATCACTCTGACAATAATGTTTCTTTGAAGTTCAGGTATAATTTTGACATACAGAATTCTGGTCTCCAGCTTCATACTAATATTGCTGATATTAAGTATTTATATTGCTCATTTCCACCAAAGACCTTAGGGTTTTCTTCTACTTAGTGCTTTTTTTTTTTTTTTTTTTTAGGTCATTGAGAAGAATGACGAAGAGGTATTTCCACGGGGTAGAATATAAACTAGTTGGACAGGATTTTCAATCCTGAGCAATTAATTTTTTCGAGTAACTTTTTAAGATCCTTGAAAAAGGTTTCATCTTATGCTGGAGAAACAAAGAACTGCTCCAAATGAAAAAGTCAACATTTCAATAGGAAATGAGGCTAATACATGAAATTTATTACTAAAATATTCTTGATGGTACTGTCCAAAATGTTCAGATAATGGATATCCAGAGGCAAAAAAAACGGTGTGAAACTCCCAGCCCTAGTATAAATCTCATTAGCTTTGAAGCCTTTACTAAATGAGTATTCAGAGGGTTTCTTTTTTTTAATGAAAATTCTGCCCTCGTTTACACATTTCAGGCCAAGATTCACGAAGTACCACATTCTTCTGGGAGACTCTGAAGTTCTCTTTGCAGCTCCTGGCCTTGCAGCTGGGAGCTTCACCACCCTAGGACCAAACACTCTCAAGACTGAGAGCTGGGCCTGTTCAGCCTGAGGAAGAGAAGGCTGAGGGGGGACCTGATCAGTGTCTATAAATACTCRAGGGAGGCAGTGAGGAGGTGGGGGCCAGCCTCTTTTCTGTGGTGGCCACTGACAGGACTAGAGGAAACAGCCACAAACTGAAGCCCCAAAAGTTCCACAGGAACTTAAGGAAAAATTTATTTACCAGTGAGGGTGACAGAGCCCTGGAACAGGCTGCCCAGAGAGGTTGTAGAGTCTCCTTCTCCGGAGATCTTCAAAACCCACTTGGACACAGCCCTGTGCCACGTGCTCTAGGTGACCCTGCATGTGCAGGGCGGGGTTGGACTAGATGACCTCTAGAGGTCCCTTCCAACCTTAAGGATTCTATGATTCTGTGATACCAAAAAAATGACCCAAAGCCTGGAGACTCCCTGGCACAGACCGGATCTCCAGGAGGAAACCTTCTTGTCTCCAGCTGAGATTCTCCAGTTCTCAACAGCAGCAGCTCCGAAGCCAACTGCAGCGTGGCAGGCAGCGTTAAAGAAAATGAAAGAGATTCCCTTAAAAAGGTGCACATTTCCTTAGCAAGCCTTTTTAGTTTCTACTGGGTGATCAGACAAAGTTGACTCTTCGCAGTCTACTCTGCTTCATCCTGCTCAGTTTTCTGACAGGTGTTTTGTGGGAAAGTCTCTGGACAGCTCTAGCTGTCAGTAGATTCTCACCTTAAAAGCAATTTTTTGTTTTATTTCAAAATTAGTCACACAGAAGTGACTAATTGAAATACTTTCAAAAGTATTGTAACTAGTGCCATGAGCCATACAGTTACTTTGGAAGCAAGAAAACTACAGTTTAGTCCTTATTTCTTAGACACTTTCTGGAGTTTGTGTTYATGGAGTTTATGCAGTTTGTGTGTGGTCTGAAGCCTACTGATGAGAAGGTTCAGATGACAGAAACCATAGGTAGATAATGCAGACCGCTGCGGCCAACCTTGTAATATGGGTTTTTACAGCCCTAGCATTAGCTTCTTTGGAGCCTTCATTTAATCTGCATTTCAAGTTATTGGGAACTATTTCTATCCTGCCCTGACACAGATTCCTGCAAATGAAACGACAGTAGGAAGTACTCTCATTTCTTTCACATCTCAGAAACCATATTTGAATTTGAGTTTTGGAAAAGACTCGGGAAGTCCTAATTATTCTGACTGTTCATTCCATGACAAACACACAAAAAATGAAAAACAAGGCTTTTCCCCTCTTGTTGCAAAACAGCAAAGCTGATCCAAAGCCCACTGAAGAGCACAGGTACATGGTAATTCTGCATTGGAGGTGCCTCAGCAAAAGGTTATGGCTCACTTATTCTTGATCCATTTAAACCAGCCCCATGCAAATCCCACAAATCAGAGTAGCTTAGGAATTGCTCCAAACAGGGGCCGTTGGAGGGAACTCCCCTGCAATTACACACTAGTTGTGAACTGAGATTACGSAGGCACGTTCACCCCAATGCTATGTCCTCTCTAGGGCAAGCCACGGAGGAGATGACCKGCAAAGGGCCCTGCCAACAGTGGCTGCCCTTGTGCAACATGATTCTCAACTGATCCCGCCACTTTGCACCTCAGGAGGTCCACAGCAGAAATGATCTAGGATGAGCCTTGTGCCTCACTCATTAAGTACATTAATATTTTACACAGCAACCTCAAAGACTGCTCAGATCCTGGCATATCTGGAAGACACAAAACCTAATCATTTTTGCCCCCACAGCTGTGTCAGCTTCAGACACACGTAACGAGAGTCATGGCAGTTGTGCCCAGGTTGCAAGGTCAGCGACTGGGAACTTGACTTTTCCCCAGTATTAGAGACAGCTGCACAGCTTGTTTCTGACAACACTCATGACATGACACTGGCTGTTACAAAGCGCTGGGAGTTGATGTGTGCGCTTGCTCCACAGCATRTGCTTCTCCTGCCTAATATTCATGTCAAATAGCTTCTACATGAAGTTCCTGCCTTGTAGATTTTTCATGGAATTGACTATATGATTTCCTCTGTTGCAAATAATGTAGAATCAACTTCAAAACACGATTATCCTTCCAAACATGATTTAGCTATTTCCTTGAATGTTTGCAGTTTATAATTTTTAATTAAAATTAACTAAATTGCAGAATTCGGTGTGCTATAGATACTTTATACAGTGCTATTCTACACAGAGGATTTGAATAGGATGGGGAAAAAGAAAAACAATCAGTTTATTTTGCTCACACTACATCTATCCCAGTTAGCTCATATTTGAAACCACTAAGAATTTCTAATGTAAGAGGTTTCATAGCTAGCCTTTTCCTTATCCCTCTCGTGGCCCCAGCCCATCATACAACCCCCCACCCTGTGGAATATGCCTATATGAATGAACATAAATGCCTGTGGACAACGTTTAATTAGCAGCTGTATAACATTATGGACTTATTATCTGTGAAAGAGTTCTGCTTGCCTCAAACTACAATTAAAGTGCATTAGAAACCCAAGAAAAGTCTTGTTATTGCACATCACACTGAGTCAGGCAGCTTCAAAAAAAAAACAAAAAGAGAGAGAGAAAGAAAGAGAGAAAAAAGAAGTTTGCTTTTTTCCTGTACCATTGGTATCATCAGACCGATTGCTAATCGTACTGCTGAGGTTTTCAAGACCTCTATTCAGGTAAGTACTGGCCCCTCAAAAAAGGTCTCATTCATCAAAGCACAAGTACTTTCAGGAGTAGCCTAGTAACACAGAAAAGACTCGAAAATCCTCAAAGTCCAGCCACCTATGGAGCGATCATGTGAAAAAATGTCAAAGAATCACTTTTGTAAATGCTCAAGACAACTGCTACTGAGTGGTAAATACAAAATACTGTTTAATTGCAATTTTCAAAAATTCTTCCTGCTTTCAGTCATTATATGTCTGTCCCTCTGATGGAAATGAGAATTCTTTCAGTTTTCAAGCCTGTGCTCCCCTTTCATCGCAATGAGGACCTAATTCAGAGCTCTAAACTGTGTTCTGCAATGCATAATTAATCTGGCTTCATAGAGACCTGGACAAAAGACCCCATTCAATCTTCAGCTCCTTCCCCCTGAGATATTGTTATTTCTAAAAACTCCTGCCAGCTGGGCTGGAGGGAAATCTCAGCACTGTGGGAGAATGAACAAACTACAGGCCTCYGAGGGATTTGAAGTAACTATCTGACTAAATTGGATTAGAAAGTAAGGAAGGGGAGGGGAAGGAAAGCTTATTTTAAAGTCTACAAAAGCTCATAAAAAATTCTTAGAAGATTTTCATATGGTGAAGGGGAGAAAAATATKCAAGTTTTTGTAACAAAATGGAGAAAGAATTTTAAAACACGAGTGAGCCAGCGCACTTGGGAATGCTTGAAGGGATTACTGCTGGTATTATTTCAGCAACACTGTTGTGTCTGCCTTAGAATGCTGAAACAGAGCTTCACTGCAAAATCTGTCCTGCCCAGCAGCCCCAAATTTTCATAATTTCACTCCAGGTATTTGATCCACATCTCCTGTTTGAACCTAGAATATAACCCAATCATGAGCTTCATTAAGTTTCCTCCTATGTAGGTTGCAATTAAAAGCTTTCTTGCTCAGAAGARTTTCAAAGAACCCAAATCAGATCCCAATTTCAAATTCAGCCTTGCTGGAACAGCCAAGCACCCTGTTTTTGTTCCCCCCAAGCTCCTTCTCCAAAGCGCACGAGTAACCCTGCCCAGGTCACCTGGCTACCTCTCACATAGATCCCAGTATTTTTAGCACGTATGCACACACTCCAGAATATCACCTTATTGCCCAGTAAACTTTTGGGAAGCCAGTGTGGAAAAAGACTGTGGCTCCATGGGGGACATAGGTGGCTCAGAGAAAGGATGCCCTGGGCTCACAGCATCCTCACCTCTGCTCCCACTGTTCTCCTTCCCCGGGGCACTGTGCTAGGGCCTTGTGGAGACTTCCCACCCTCGCAGTCAAATACAGCCTGGCGCTGAACTTGAGAGARGTTACATGGGTGAAGCCAGGGATAAAATTTGGCTCTTTAGCTTCAGAAATATTTTSAAAAGTGAGATCTTTTAACCATTCTGACCAAACCTTGCCATATTTTGGCTTGCCTTATTTATTAAATATTTTGCAGAAGGCAATAAATGCCCTCAGAAAAGCCCAGGCTCTCCTTGAAACACTTCTACCAGGAGAAATTTAAAAGATAAAACCTGTAATAAGCTGTAATAGTCTGCAGAGCATCCTCTGCTTTTCCCTGCTCTGCTCTGTCCCTCCTAGACGCTGCAGGAGAGGGAGGTGAAATTCCACGAGCAGACACAGCTGCTCAGCTCCTGCTCGCTGAACTTTCCCTCTGAGGAGAGGCAAACATCAAGGGCAAAGGGTTAAAAACACCCACACAACATACTCGCTCCTCTACTGCCAGGAGGAATGAAAACATCCCCAGAAGTTGATCTTCTTAGGGCTTTGCATGTTTCTACAGAAGGGGAAGAATAAGCATAATTTTAAGAAACCTGGCACACACTAAAGATAACAGCATGAAGGTGAAAAATGCATTCTATATCCTACTGCAGCATTCATCTGTATAAGGACAGTCACAAAAAATTGCAAGTGATCAAAACAGTCCTAATCAAATGTCCAATTTGTTTTCTCTTATTAACATCACTTACTATTTCTAGATGTATTATCACAGCATAATTTTCCATACTGTGTTAGCTTGGGAAAAGAAATGAGAAAAAGAGAAAGAGAGAGAGAGAGAAATGATATATATTTTTTATATATATATATATGTGTATATATATAAAAGGTTTTTCAAACTGGTTGAGTTCAAGGGCGCCACTTCATAAAGAAACACTTGCACGTAACTTAGCAACAACAACAAATGCATTGCTAGTTCATATTCCAGACAAAAAGGGAAATGTTTAAAACATTAAGTTGTTACATAAAATGCAAACAGTACTTTTCCAGTTAACACTAGACTCCTTTTATTCCTGGGATGAAGGTGTTACTAGCCAGGAACACCACACTTTCTTTCCCAACCAACATAATAATGAGTAGGAGCCACTTATGGTAAGTCTTATACATAATCCAAAGCCTTCGGATGTTGTCAAATCCATGTTCTGGCATCACATTGAAAATCCTTAGTTACAACAGTAATCTAACAGGCTTGAATATGTGTTGCATTTCTCAAAATGGACCACTAAAGACTTTACATGCATGAGAAAGAAAAGCTGGGGAARAGGAAAAAAAAACTGTGTCACTGCATTCGACTAGGCATGTCCTGGGCGATGCAAACACATAAGAAAGATGAATGCCTTAATTATCAGTTGACTTMCCTCACCTAAAAGAGAAACTCTACTGTTGGTCAACTGATCTAACACTATAGTAATRGCATTACACATGTTCTTTTATTCACCATGCTGATATTCTGCCTGTTTCATGGCTTCTTACCCACAACTGGCACTGGAGTCTGCATGGAATGAAGGACCCAGGGAGGCTGTGGAGTCTCCTTCTTTGGAGATCTTTAAAACCCGCTTGGATGCAGCCCTGTGCCATGTGCTCTAGGTGACCCTGCATGAGCAGGGGGTTTGGACTAGATGACCCCTGAGGTCCCTTCCAACCTTAAGCATTCTATGATTCTCTGACCCAAGGTSGCAAAATCAGCTCTAAAGCCCTTTGGGAGTCAGCCTTGCACGGGGCAGACCTGAGATGGCACAGTGGTGATTGCAGAGATGTCAGCCCTCCACAGGCTGCCCAGGCACTTTATTCCTAACTGCACTAGACATATTGCTGGTAAAGCATAAGTGGCCCTGCTCATTCACACCCTTAAACGYCCTCTCGCAGGCACTGAGGATGGCAGGTCCCGGCAGCAGCGCACGGCCACGCGACACCCCAGCGCAGCAGGCGGCGCCGGCATGGCCTCTGCGGCCGCRCTGCCATCTGCTCACGTGCACTGTGAGCAGGCCCAGCACATGCCTGCATCCCCGGCATGGCCGGGGCCGCATTCCCAAGCCCTCCCTTCCCGCTGGGAGCGGCTCACCGCCGGCAAGGCCCCTCACAGAGACCCTCCATCAGGGCAGAGGCCCAGGCCTCCCACAGGGAGGCAAGAGCATGCTTCGTGCCTTCATGCTGCAGCTTTCCACAGCCTCCAGACACGTTCTTGGCCCTGCAAATTAACCTCCTTTTTTTTTTTTTTTTCCCATCCCTACTTTCCACGTCATTTCCCAAAATACAAGCCCAAAGGCTTTTCTAAATATACTGGCTAGGGATTTGGGCCTGTTTGTTTTGGTTTTGGCCACAGMCTCAGCTGTTGTAGTGCCTCTGCTTAAGATAATGGAAAGAGATCAATTAACGTTTGTGGATAAACTGGCCCTTGATTGCTAAAACTGCATTTAGTAGCATTCAAGCAGCTTGTGGGCAAAAGAACATAAGCAATGAAGATCAAAGTGAAGTAAATTAAATAATAAGGGGGTAAAAATGTCTGTGCGCTCCCCCTAAGCACTAATACTCACAACTGGTACAGAGACAGATGCCTCCAAATTATCCATCCTACAAACCTTTCATTCATACATCTCCAAGAGATTGACTCCTTATTGCTCCATTCAAGAAGAAAAACTAAGGAATGAAGAGGTGGGACGATGTGTCCCATGTCAGAGGAAAGCTCCAAGAGGACCTTGAAAGGTTTGATCACAAATTCCCCATCCACATGCATTTGTGTAAACCAGCAGCTTGCTTCCCACTGCTCTCAGGGGCCACAACACAAACCCTCCAGGCCAGCCATGTCTTCTCCCATTTTAAAAATTCCATCACATACAAACATCAGGAGAAAAGTTAACCACTTTTTTTTTTTTTTTTTTAATAAAATGCCGTGGTTGGCCCATTGAGAATGCCCAGAAAAACAGCAAAAATCTCTTGAAATGGGATAACCCAAAGTCAAAAGGGGAAACAGTCCTTTTCAGCAAAACAATTTGATGCTCTGGCTCCTCAAAAGTCACCGTCCCCCTCGTTTCATGTAAATAAGTCATTAACTTCCTTTTTCTAAAGCTTACTCYATGTTACAGAACCATACTTAGAAATAACTCTAAGATAATTTGAGTCCTAGTTTTCTCTGCTTCCTCAAAACCTTGAATTTCAATCAACAGAAATCCCCAGAGGATTCAAAGTGGCCCAAGAGTAAAGAAAATCTGAGGAAAAAAAAAAAGGCACATTTTTCCTGTCATTTACTGTAGTGCCACCTTAGATTTACATTGAAAAAAATCAGAAATTGGACTGCTGTAAAGAAGGTAGAAACCAGACAGACCTGAATAGCATGAGAGATTTCTGCAGAGAAACTTCCRCAGCATTAAATACAGCCACAGAAATATTCCAGAGCAGAGTGGATTAGAGTCCTCAAGCCTATCCTCTGGAGCACGCTGCTGAGCATGCACTCTGCGTAACCCCACTTGCTTTCAGTTGTGTCCTTCACAAGTTACAAACTACACTGTCCCACCTATACCATCTGGTCCTAATCTTCCTGTTGAAATGTAATCCTTAAGAAAAAWTTTCAGTCTCAGAAAGGAAGTTACTCAATGTTTTCAAATGGACTTAAACTGAGCATCAAAAAACAAAAATATTGCCTAACAAAATAGGAAAATTAATACAAGGCTTCTCACTCAAATATAATGTTTAATTGTGTATAGAAAATAACTCAGGATATACATTACCGACTTCAAAGTTCAAATAATAACATGCCTTTTAACCTTACTGAAGTCTGTGATACATACACTCATGCATTTTAACCCTAAAGAAAAACTAGAATAAAAGCCTATGGAAAATAAAACAAGAAAATAGTGCCTYAAACATAACATTGACCCAGAGTTTGGGCAATGGCCTCCTTAAAATTTGTCATTTTTACAAGTGCATTCTCATCCAATATTATAGTAAGAGCAATTAGATCCAGAAGAAATATTTTGGCTTGTCAGCTTTAATAAAGATGACATTACAGGGACTCTCAGGAAAGCAGAGACCCAAGCACAGAGCTGGACGCACCACCCTGGGGTCAGGAGGTTGCATATGGTGCAATGCTGTGCTGTGTAAACCTGGACACAGCAACCTTGAGAAGCTTTACGGCTCCAGTCAAGGATACTCCACACAATCCACGCTCTACCAAAAAGGCACAGTTATATAAAGCTAATTCTTCTGTAACCAAAAGTATAACTATTCAAAAACTTGATATAAAGCATTTTAAACGAAACAGGAGATGGAATGCAATAGAGAGGTAGCCTGCTTGATCCCAAAAAAAGAAAAAAAAGAAACCCAAAACATCAACATCTTCCAAATTCCTTTTTATGCCAGAGTGCATTCTTCAGGTTACCTGAGCATATCACATATACCTATTTTTCCACATAGGCTATCTGCAAATTATAATCCTAAAAGCCATGAGAGACCTCTGTATGCCATAAAAATACTCCATGCCCTTGCTTAATACCAGTTGCAAAGAACACAAAAATAGTCAGGGGAAAGGGCTGGGATTAGAACGGACCATCTCCTGGCTCACACCTCATTGCACATTCCACAAAATAAAGACTTAGAGATCTGAGAGACGATGACACAGGCACATGCATGAGCTCTTCCTCTCACCCTGGTAATATTTTTATTTCCAGCCTCCTCTCTGAGCTGCAGAAAAGACTGGCAGACCCATGGGCATCACAGAGGATGCCCTGGATCTGGCATTATCCCACCTAACTTTCACCCTCTGACCTCAAACCTGCAGATTGGTTAACAGGAGGTCCTTAACTGGTGGGACCTGCAGATGGGAGCACGTCACAGCCTAGCACAAGGCTCTCCAGCAGAACATATATAAGGTAACAAGGTCCTGCTGTGCTCCTGAGAAGAGGGAGGTCTGCAGTGCCATGGGGAGGTGGAGCATTTTCTCTCTTAACAAATTTCTTTTTCATTAAGTGTATTTTATATTCACTCCTAATCATTCCCCTTTCTCCAATAAATCTAAGCTGAAATACGGGCATTATGAGAAATTCCACCATTACGGAAGATTTGTTATTTTCTCCTCTTATAGTATGAATTYGGAGCATTAGCCTCCTCCCACATACATCAAAAGCAACTTATGGAGCCACACACACATAAGTGAACTGGGAGTAAGAATTGACTGACTACTAGTGGAAGGAAGGTGCCTGTGCTTTCTCTTCCCAGAGAATTTAAGGAGAAAAAGAAATTAAAAAAAAAAGTAAGGGGTCTTGAGGTCAAAAAGTCACGTGAATGAATGACACTCAAAAGTCAAGTATGATATTTTGAGTGCCTTTGTAGATTTAATTCTGTTTTCAAGCATCCTTAAAAAGGTGCATTAGTAAATGGAGATTAGAATGTGGTTGGCATAGAAAGAAAAAAAAGGAAAACAAAACAAAMCCAACCATTCATCTGCCATTGAAACTTCTAAGCTAAACCTTTCTATGGTTTAAAAATAGAAATCATAAGTCAATATGTGCTTTAATCAGCATGCAAGAAACAAGCCAATAAAGACTCAAAGCAAAGATTTAAACTCAAACACAGTTTTGCAACTGCAGTTAAAGCACGATTACAAAATTCCTTTCACACAATGCACATAGCATCCTTTGAGACTTAATGACATTCTGCAGCTGGGGCAGTATGAATTTGAGTTCTTCTGTTCCGAGTTATTTACTTCTGCAAGAAAACTCTCCATGGCAACTGGCCAAAGGGGCTTGTCTCCTTAGTGTGTGAAATGTGAGTCGATGCAAACTTGACACCATATTTCATCCCTTTGCCTCCCTTCATGTCTGCATTCCTAACTGTAAATTAAGGGGTGGCACTGGCCCTTCTGGAGTGGCAGGAAGCAGTTTATCCAGAAAGCTAAGAAGAGGTGGGGGAAAAAGAAAATATATATATATATATATATATATAAAAATATATATATAAAAAAATATACACACACACACACACACATATTGCAGTGCTTCAAGACAGTTCCTGAAACTACAATATGATTCCTTTTACCCGTCACAAGGACAAACTAAAAGCACACAACAGCCTATTCTCTTTTGAGAATGTGATGCTTATCCMTTTTATCGACATTTTAGAGGCCTGCGTTATCATCTGAGCAGAGATCACTAGCACTTTCTGAACACTCGCTGATGCGCGTCCATACTTCCACCACCACCACCCTCATTTTCAGTCTCTTTTCAGGAACACAAGTTCTGTTTTTGAGGGCCCATGAAAACACTGGATACTTCTTCAGCATAGACTGCCAAAACTGATTATGAAAGAGGCAATTTGGAAAGCTGAACTTCAAGTTGGGCTTTAGAAAACAAGAGGCACCTGGGAAATGATGTGCAACTTGCAGAGACTTTAAATATGCTCTGGCAAAACCAAAATCCCCCTAAGGACCTCAGTCAGCCAAGGGTGAAACAGTGACCTTCGACACACGGTTACCCTTCTTGGAGCTGCTCCGCAGGATGCATCTGCTAGTTTAGCTAAGGGATACCAGCTTTGCAATCACTTCCTTTCTCATTCCAGTTTACAGTCCTGCTTGTGGACTGCTGTGAAGCAGCCACATCAAGAAAACTTGTTTAAAAGATGCCTGGTTACTCTGCTTTTCAAGAGAGACTGAAAGAGTTAAAATATTCACACCTCCTCCTAAGTACACTCTGCAAGGTGCTGTATTCAGGGGGCTAGGAAGTATACTAGCTTTTATGTGCCACATGCAATATTTTGCGGAGTTCAGGGTTCATCTTGCAAACTCTTTAAGTATATAGGCTAGAGGCTCTCGCAAATTTTGTTTGCGCAGAAGAATCTCCATACTACCCCAGACACATCAGTGCCAGAGCACAGCATTTTTATTAGCTTTTCTTGAGCTGAGAGTGTTCAACTCAAAATTTCAAATACAAAAATGTAAGCCAAAACTCTGAATCTGGCTGTCCAATCCTGGTTCAGTTGGGTTTGGGATTTTTTTGTCGTTGTTGTTGCTTTTTGTTCTTATCTTACTTTTTTATTTAAAAATAAGCAAGATCAAGGACTTTTGCTAAGTGCTCTTATGCAGCCCATGGGCTGCAAAGGGACCCATGATGGCTGGGGAGGTTTCTCCCCTTGTCAGATCGTTCCTACAGCAGTTGCTGAGTTCCTGGCCTCTGCTCCCCCAGGGAGCCGCGCTCTTGTTTGGGCTGGCTGCGGGAGAGAGGCATTTCAGGGCAGGGAAGCGGAGCTGGGCAAGCACAACACGCCTCCACCAATCCCAACCTGCAAAACAGTCCCCAGGGATCATTCTAGCCCAAACAAGTGAGAACACATTAGTTTATATAAAAATCATGCCAGAAAAACTATCAGGGTAACCAGCTTTAGACAAAACGTTTGCAAAGCTTAGCAGCTCTGTTCTTGTTTAARTAAGTGGAAAACAAGGTCGGAATTTTTGAAGAGAAACCCAGGAAGTTGTTACAGACAGAAGAGACCAACAGCCAAACTCCAAAGCTTTTCCTCTGCCTCTGCTAAGGCCTGCTGCAGGAAACCTCCCGTTAACATTTTTGTGACAACTGCTGGATCTCCAAAATACAGCAAGCAAACATGAATGTGGCTAAGCCTGGTTGGAGTTTACTGCCCTGACTGGAGGGAGGGGGAAAAAAAAAGATCAAAAAAGATAAAAAAAAAAAAAAAAAGAAAAAAGAAAAATGTCAAATGATGAGTGGCAAATCAGAGCTCCCAAATTATTTCTGTCATTTTAGTAATTCCCTGCAAGATGCAAAAACAAGTGAGGTCATATATCCGGGAGCATTTTAAGGAAGAGGCTCAAACTGCAAATTTTTCTGTTCTTATCAGAAACCAGCTACTCACACACTTATTGTTCCTTAGATTTTTAGAGAAATATTGCCAAAGTTGCCCTCGCTCACTTTTGAGAAAAAGGGTCAAATATCAGGTGATAATTGAAAAACAAGATTTTAAGACTGAAGAGAAAGAAGCTTATAGTGCAGGCTACTTTCTCAGAGCAGGGAACAGGTGAAGGAGGGGTTTTATAGCACCTTGAAAGAAGGTGGGATGGGAGAGGTGGGAGAAGAAAACACTGGAAGTGAGGAAGAGTCATTTTCTCTCTCTGCCAGCAGTGCAAAGAGCTGAGCTCCTAGGAMTGGCTCGAAAGGGGCATTTGGTCCAGGGCATACATAGCTCCACGTTGTCCTGAGCCACAGTACAGCGAGGCCTGTCCCATGCTGTTTTGGTGCTGTCAGCTGCGTGTTCAGGGCATGCTACCAAGTSCTTTTATTTGGAGGGGAAGGAAAAGAACAGCTGCCCTTCATGCAGCCTGCTAAACTTGCTGAGCCGAGATAACTATCTCCTTTTAGACTCAGCCCATGCAGCAAAAGCAAGGAACCAACCATGAACACTGGCCCCCAGCTCACCAGCAGGAGCTGGGCAGCCCGTGCTGTGCGTATCCCTCCTCTTCCAGTTGTAGGAGTGCCAACTGCAGAGGCTCTAGTCCCAAACCCAACTCCAGTTACTCATCACTGTCCTTCTGCCAGACACTATTGCCTCCTTGGATCCACTGGATGAGCTGCTTTGTGGATCGTCTCTAGTTTCATTGAAAGGCCCAGATAATTTAAGCAATTTAAATATTGGTCTTTGCCAACCCAGCTCATTTTGACTGGAATTGGTCATTGGGAACAGTGTCAGGAGAAGCACAAGTGACAGACCAGAGCAGTTTATAGCCTTTAGCAAGAGGGTAATTGCAACATTTGGAGCAGGGCTGGCACTGTYAAATACCTTCAGCCATTTCCGTCCTCGCCAGGAAAGGACTTGTGTCTCTGGCTACAGGGTCTATTTTAACAAATATCATCTAGCTGCACTCCCTCCAGGACCATACATCAGCTGAAAACTAGCACAGCCCTATGTAACTCTKGTTGGTGCTGAAACATTTCCAACACAAACCCTCCTGCTTGCTTGGCTGGAAAGAGTGCAAAGTTGTAGTAGTAATTTCACCACTTTACAGCAGAGGAACTCTTAAGCAGCCAACTAGGACCTGATWATGCCCCTTTGAAATACTGAAAGGGGCAGAAAAGAGTAAAATGAACCTGACTGGAGGCTGGGAAAGAAGAACAAAGAGGCACCCCAAATAAAAGAGTCCTGTATCAGCATCTAAGCAGCAGCTCTTGAAGGAACAGCAGAGTGGAGCAGCTCAACAAAGGACAGGCTTGTAGGAATTTACGTGATCTCACACACTGCAATAATAACAGAGCATTTTGAAAGAAAAAAAAAAGACAGAATTAGGGACAGACAAATTGTTCATCAACTGTAAAACAGGAATGTGGCAATACTAAATCACTTGTTTCATATCATTTCAAAATAGATGTTTTTGGTTTACTTTTACTCTTTTTCAAGTCTTTTTTTTTTTCCTCCTYTGTCCCAAGAACCCTTACTCAAGTTCACATAAGAAGTTAAAATAGCTAACAAAGGAGAAAAAACACAGAAGTTACTTGGGGTTCAAAGGCAGTCGCTGCATTAGAACRTGGTTTTGGCTTTTTACTAAAGAGATCTGCCTTCACACAAAGGTCTAGATGCTAAGATGGCACAGCTTGGCGCTACTACATTCATGTCAGGAGCGCCACTCTGGTTCACAGTATCTGAAGATCTGGTCCAACTGCCCTTAGGCTCAGGCTCTGTAGTGGAAACTATGCACATAGTGTTGAGATGAATTGGATAAGCTCTTTTTAAATACCAAGGTTTTAAGAAAACTAAGCAGCAGTCAGCTCTTTCAAAACAGTTTTTGTGTTTCAGAGAAACTCTTTTTATGTGCAACATKGAAAAAAAAAACTTGGTAGGCTAATGGCATGAGCTTACTGAAAAGCAAAACCCTGCAGTTAGAGAGTCAGGAGAAGGTAACAGGTACCAAAAAAATGTATTTTCAAATTTACTTAATACATAGGTTCTTTTTTTGCCCTTTGCCTTTCAAAGAGCATTGAAAATACTGAGATGTAACTGACTGAGCAGACCAATTCAACATACTTAATAGATGTGGCAACTGTCCCAATGATTTGAGCTGTATACACAGATTAACCTTAGTCCTGTTTAAATTCACAGCAGTGACTTTAGCAAATGATCTATCATCCTCCCAGTTCTGCTTTCTAACCTCCAGTTTCTCGCCTATTCAGAACTTCAGTCCTTCCTCTAAATTTCTGCTCCTAATAACRTATATTTCATATTTACTCTAGGACTCAGAGGCAAATGACATGCTGTAGGTGCAGAGCAAAGCTGCTCTCTCCAGCATGGGAACCAATCATCCTTTTCTTGGTGAAATAATGCAGTTCGCTGGAGCACCGTGGAGACAAAGAAACTTTTACAGCTCTACGTCTGATTCTTTGCATTTCTGATGACAGCGAACAGGTATCTCTAGGTTAGACCACAAGGCAGGACTCTCAAGGCCATTCTAATAGGGTCTCCAGGCAGGTTCACAGGATGAGAACTAGCCTTTTAGAAGGTATTTCTTTATGGACACATCTTTAATGCTGCCCAAGCTCGGGCATAAGGCACTACTATTTTGTATGCAGACTGTCATCTATCATGAGTTACAACCATCTAAATAAAAGGGGATGGACATTTTAGTCTGAGCTACCCCCTTTCAAGCCCTTTGCCCTAAACAGCTGACACGTCCAAGTAATTTTTACTCACAATAAGGACCATCAGCACTCTTCATTTTTAAGCTAAAACAAACAAACAAAAAAAGGAACAAACTGAATCTCAGGTGTGACATTCCTTACTCTRTTGCTGTTCTTTTATGGAACAGAAGGTATATAATTTTTAAGTATTTTTCACTTTTTTTGAAATTATTAGTTGGCATTTATATCACCAAGAACCAAATTATCATTCATGGACATCTCAGCAACTTATCAGAGCTGACAAGCAGTCAAACCAGAGCARAGTTTAGCAACAAACCACCAAAAAACTTTCAGATGAGAGAAAGTTAAKAGAAACTCAGAAAAGGAAAATCAGTGGGACTCACAGACTAACCTTGAGAAATGCCCTGGAGTTTAGGCTTTCCCCTACTCCTGCTGTCCTTCGCTGGACTTTTCTCAAACTAAACTGGCAAAATGTGCCCCAAGAATGACACTACTATTGACAGGACATCTCACAAAAGGTCAAGTTGATGAGGAATCTTGAGAGTCAACAGAAACGTCTTTCTACAATGCGAGAGATTCATTTCTTGTCCTTTTTACTCTAGTCTAACCTTGGACTCAGCCAGAGCAGGATTTCAGAGAATTTCAGTTCCAGTTCCCACATGAGACACAGGAGTGTCTATAGAGCCAAAACAGTTTGGGCCAAACCACTGAGCTTTCTTCTTTCTTCTTATTAATACACACTTGACCACATACCACTGGGCAATCCTTGTAGTCAGCACTACTTGTATCAGCTTACTGAAAAGACCACAGCCTTGTAAACTGCAAAGTTACTTCTCCTACAGAACTGGGAAGGAAAGGAACTTCTGCTGATGTTGTGCTGACTAGAACTGCTTTGCTCCCAAGAAAAAGGAAGCTTCCTTGTAACAGAAACACTGCTGAGTATTTACAGCAGTGTTCATCAAGGCCCTTGTTTTTCTTTCTTATTTTATTCTTATTTTCCATCACAACCACGTTAATAGTTGAGCAAGCATCTTTCTGGCTCTGAAGGCGTAGGTTAAAATACTATCTCCTAGTTTAAAAAACTCTGTTCATTCAGAACAATTATGTTTGTATCCAAGAATGTCAAAGTACTTCCTATAACAAGGGCATGTGCAGCTTTCTTCTGAGGAGACAGCCCATGTTACACATGAGGGAGAGTGTACTGTCATTTTCAAAACTGAAAGCCTAGAGTTAAATCCATTATTAGGCATCTGAGCTTGCGACTTAATTTTCAAGGGACAGAAAACTTCCATTACCCATTTTTTACACAGTGATACTCAACATCTGAATTTCAGGGTTTTGTTTTAGGTATTAAGCTTTAGTTTGAAAATATTAGCTTAGGCTTTCCAGACTAACTCAAAATCCCCCCACTGAACTACAAGATAAGTGGTTATTTAGTTTATTATAAACAAAAATGATTTTCTTAAGTACTTTTTCATGGTTACAGATACACATGTAATGGTTTCCATAAATAAGGGAAGATAGAGACTCCATACAACCAAATGCTTGATGAAAAGGATAATAAGATACCCTAAAAGAAAGAAGAAAGTCCTCATACATACACAGGTATGCATGCACACACACATACACTTTTCTTTGGAGAGGCACCAAGAACTAAAATCTAATTTAAATAGTTCTTACAACAGGAAATTTTCAAGTGATTTATTACAATTCCACCTCAGGTTCTAGCGTAGCAACAGCGCTGCTACAATCCCAATCGCGCAAATGATAAATACTTGATTTATAAACACCATCTTTTATCTTATTCTATCAGCACAGATTGTTCCAGCTTAGCTGCTTCCTGAACTTCAGGGCTTGGAAGACAGAGGTGAAGAGCCTGAGCAAGTGCAAGGCACTTCAGTTGCTTCATAAACGTTCTGCCTCCAGATGTTACCTGAGTTGCATTTGAGCGCACCACCCTAGTAAGCAGAAAGCAATATCCCCATATGTAATTCTCTCTCCAAGAGTACTGGTGTACTTTTAAATGGAAACTGTTAAGTGATTTGCAATGTTAAGTAGTACAAGGGATTGTAGTAAAGCACAAGAAAGGAAGAACTTCAGCAGAACAAAAGCAGGATGTGTGGAAAATATAAACAACTAGGTTCAGTAAGCATCCAAATGACTGGGGCCTGTTTGTCACAAGAACTTCCCCGAACTTCCCCCTGGAGTGTAACTCAAGAGGCACGCATGGACGAAAGCATGTCAGGACTAGGCGGCGAGGCCAGCTCCAGAATAGCTGCAGTAGTAACTGTGTGGCGCATTCACCAACAGCTTGGGTTACCGAGATAAATTCGGCTACAAGACTCACCCTTGCGCATTCTTAACCCCTTCTCCATAGGATGCCTTCATACGGGTCAGCGCACGGCGGAGGGGGAGGAAATGCGAGGAAAGCTTCAGAAAGGGCGATTTCTCCTGGCTGACAGTGTTATATATACACTGGCACTCAGACTTATTATGCTCAGAAATTTAGRAAGGCTTGTTTAGGAGACAATGGCCATTACTGTGGTTATACAGTCTTTTGCCACTAAACCATACTGATGTGATTAAGAAAGTTAGTTTCGTGTGTATTGAAGCGTAAGACTTCCTCATCCCAATCTCTCCAAATGCAAAACTAAAAGCAGAGTCATAGGGCTTGCAGGTCATTTTTGAAAGCTTAACAAATGACATTGTTTGAAGAAAGCTACTTTCTTCTCCATTTTTCAGATGCTAGACTGTCTGCAGTGCAAACAGATAGGTAGCTATGATGTTTTTGTCATCTTTCTGAATCACAATATTAGAAAGCTATTATTTCCAGCTTTTCATCTCTAGTTTTCCACTAATTGTAACTTCAATCCACTTTCATTTCAATACTATATCAGTGCAAACAATACYGAGGAAAGAACCCATCTCACTAAACTTAACAAAAGATAAGACSTTTTAAAACATTTTTGACTGCGTGGATTTAGCTGTGTTCAAAGAAATTACTTTCTGCATTTATTGTGCAAGAAGCAGAAGTAGCATAACATTCTGAAGTAGTCTTGGATATTTCTGTCTACTGAAACTGTCAGCAAGAAGTAGAGGAAATACTGAGGAAAAACATAAACGCCTATTGTTGGCATATTTGGGCTCAAGCTTTCAAGCAGTTGAAGGCTGCCTAGGGCTCTAGCACAGCTCCATAGAGGTGTRCTCTACCATGACTCTGCCAGGAATTTTTTTTGAGTGCTTTGTCTGCAACTTGGGGATCCATAAATAGTGAGTGCCTCCCTGACAGGGAGCTGCAGGAATAAAACCATGAATTTGGAGGGGGGCAACACACATTAAAAGGGGATATGTAAGTATCAAGATAGTTAAACTTACGGTAAACATGGAGACTTGTGGTCCACTGAGTAGGATAYAGATTTAGGAGTCAGGTTTATGCTGGATAACTCACAAGATTAGAGAGCATCAAAAGCTCCTTCTGTCTGAACTCGTGGCTTCTTGGCAAAAGGGTGGGTGTTCGAGTATCTTCCTTTTCCCACACGGTTTTTCTAAGGCTGCAAAGGGAAGAGCTATGGTAACTGGCTGCAAGCAGCACAGGGTGCATTAGCCGAGGCCAGTTCAGCGCTAGCAGCCGTTCCCGCTCGGATCCAGGCGCCCAGGTCGGATCCCACTCTGAACTCTTCACCTCCTTTCCAGCACGCTTCCCCTCTAAATATAAACTGCACTGCTGACATGACCGCAGCTGGCATTAATCTTTTCAGATGTTTTCCATGTTGTCCTGGGTTCTGTTTACTATGTTGAAGTAGGGGAAGATCTGATTTAAGCAGCAAAGAAATATCCAAAAATATACATAGATTAAAAGGGAAAAATAATAAAAGACCAAAACTGTTAGAAAATATGGAATCAATGAGTGGTGGTAAGAGGGCAGGAGAAGAAATTCATAGAAAGCAAATGATGTGATGAGCCTGAAGTATGCTGAGCTAGTAAAGCTAATTTGCAGCATTAAGTATGCTGCAAGTATCAGAAGTACTTTTATCTATGATTCTAATGGAAACAAAACTGTAGATGTAAATGAACATCTCTGCACCAGAGATCTTTGAACTCCGTTAAAAATTAGCCAACTATTCAGAGCTGAAGTCACCCCCCATCTGGTATCTGAGCAGCTAAAGGAAGAGCCTAGAAGAGAAAAATTGCAGACAGCAAGATCACAGGTTAAAGGCTGTGTCACTTGGTGGAGGGCTCTGAGATTCAGCCCAAATCCGTGTACACAGTGTGGCATTACAAAAAATGTCAGGGCCCCGTTCTCCCAAAGAATTCCTGGCTTGCACTGAGTGCAGCAATATCAGCTAGCTGTTAGAAGAGAACAAGGACCCAGATTGGAGGCAAAGTTTGAGAGACCATGTGCTCTGAGCCACATCCATTGCSTGTTGCAGTCCCTCCCATGTCTCCATGGTCAAGCTGGAGGGCAGATGCATAAAGAGCACGATCAGGCTCTTATTAGACAACTGCAGCCTGAGTAGATATATGTTCTACGTGTAATTAAGCAGCACACTGTTGCCTGCTGTGATTTTCTCCATAACTACGAGCAAATGAGCTTTTTGATAAAGGTTTCACAGAATTGTTACATGCAGCCGTTCTCTTAATTGCACACAGCTCAGTTCACCTAAACACTTGCATCAACATATTTGACTAACATACAGTGCAAAACGTTTGGGCAGGAGCTAGCCAACTGTATCATGTATCCATATTCAGCTGTAACCAGCAAATGCTTTTGTACATTTGTTGCMTACTCAGAACTAACTTTAAATGGGTAGCTTTATCACTGAAATAGTTTCCTTCTCGTCCACTGGGYGGACATTCTGCGCACTGCACAATGATAGCTCTCACCTTTCTGGATGGTGCATATCTCCATGAAAAATTTCGTAGTCTCTTGTTTTTGGAAGTGTAAGTAGCTCATGTGCATTATTAGAACAGTAATGCACAGTATAGGCTATTTGTTATCAGATAATTCTAAGGAAATAAGAATATCTAGCTGTTATGCATTGGTAAACAGGAASAATGTCCATTAATGTGTAAAAGGCTCTCGTCTAACATACATTTTTTTTTTTAAGCTTCCAAACCAAATTGCCTCCTGCCCATCTCTAAGAGAGAGGGATCTCTTAGGGATAAGCTGCTCTGTTCATGCATTTAGGCATTAGCAATATTATGTATGTTACATGTAAAAAGAATTGGATGATTTTGTATCTGAATAAATCTCTATTGTCCTTCAGTACATAAACTGATTTCCATCAATAGTCGAAGTGAAGTTTGTACCCTCTGTACAAAGAGTGGCACAGAGSGCTGTGCAAAAAAACAGTTGCTCAGAGTTTTCTTCCTGGAAAGCACATTGGACATCGAAAGGACATTGATTCCCCTGTGTATTAGGACCAACTACGCAAGTTGCAAATGCCAGATTTGGAATCACAGCTCCTGTGTTCCTATGATATATCCTTTGCTAGGAAGGGGTAAAATAGTTCAGAGACTAATGCTGTACGATTAACTGTCCTACTAGACAGCTAATGTTACACTGGTAATCTCAGTTAMGTATTTTACGAGGCCAGACAGAAACGTCAACTTCCCAGTGCTTCTCTCTACACAAAACTACTCCTTTAGCCCAACAAAACATGTTAAAAACAAAAAACAAAAACAAAACTGTTTGCACCCCAGCTCCCTCATTTTCTCTTGTATTTCAGTGCAAAGGCACCACTTCCACTGGAAATTTAAGCCAAGAGACCAGGTGATACCTGGAAGTCACCGTGGGCTCCCACTGCAGCAGGGCGAGAGCCTTTGGCGGCGCACGGAGCAGGAACAGCTGCAGCAGGACTGGGCTGTGCGCGCCTGCGTGCCTTCCTCTGGACTGCTGCAGACTTTGGGAGTTCCAGGAAACACAGCCTGCTCTCTATTCAAAACTCTGTCATCTAAAATAGCACCAGCAATAATTCCTAATTTGCCTGCACGCACACAGAGGCCAAGGTATGTCAGTGCAGTAAGCCAGGATTACGTACTCGCGCGCCAGCTTGCAAGAGTGCTTTTTTGTGCTTATCAAGGCAGTGAAGGAGGAGAAAGGTGCAAGATTTCCCATAGACTGTTAATATGCAGAAGCAATTAACTTTTCTTAACTGTCTGATAAAGAAATTGAAATAGAGARGAAAAAAACTTTTACCCTTAATAAAACAAAGAAAAACAGAAGACAATAAAGACCTCCTTCTATATAAAGTGCATGRTACAGCTGGAGAACTTTAGCTAGAACTCTCGATAAAGATCACTGGCAGCAAAAGTTTGATTATCACTATTCGGAGCTGGAATCATTCCTGCAGTTAGGGCGGATTTCCGTGGACTGAAAAGCACAGCAATAAATACTCCAAGTCTGCCATAAGGGGGTAGAAAGGCTCTGTGTAATTAAATTCCTTGCCAATCCACAGAGACAACAGCCATCCACCACTCCAGCCCAAATACAAAATCTGGCAGAAGGGGACTAGACAGTCACACTAATCAGCTGCCCCTCTGTTTTGAATGGCACGTGTTTCTAAACAAACACACACAAAGTACATTTGGGTTTTTAGACTATGCCAAGAAGAAAAAGGAGCTTTTTTTTTTTTTTTTTTTTATGTGTTGGCTAAATCATACTATGTGAAACTTCGGTCAAGTTCTTACTGACAAAACTACCAAAAATGTCTTTCAAAATCGGAACAAATGCCCTCCTTGATTGCTCATGTACATAAACTGCAAACTAACAATGATTTTGCTATGGCTTTAACAGAGGCAAACTGGTAAAAATGGAAAATTAGATCATTCCAGAGGACAGACAGGAAGAGGCACAGCCTTATGGCATTGCCTTTTCATTTGCAATGAAAACCACACAGAATTTGCCTGAGTTCAGATTTCACTGCAAACATGAAACTTAGCTCAAGGGAAAATTCGCTAATGTTTGCATAACTATTGAATCAACTGCGGCCCAGCCCCAAGGAAAGCTTTGCGATCTAAAGAGCTATTAGAAATGTGCAGTTTCACATCCAAACCAGGTAACATGGAGGTGGGGAGGGGGAGGAGAGAGTTTCATTTTGAATTGTGAAGATAATTTGAATAAAATTTCAGAGGGAAATGCAACAGCAATAATGCAGATTGCGTGAACACAAGTAAATGCTTAAGCCAGTAAACTGTGTGAAATAACAAAAAAAAACCCAATTTCATCTTGTTTTAAGTGTCTTTATATAAAAAGAGTCCTATTACAGTAGAAACCAGACTTACATTCTGTGAACCCCATTTCCCCTGCACTCACCCCTCCTCTCACTCTGATCTACTTCTGCAYGCAAAGCAAGTCACACACCTGCTTCAAGTGGCCCATTAACTGCAAAGATGAGCAGAGTTTTGCCCATCGTGCAGAGTCTGAATTCAGAGCATCTCATCCTGCCTGGTGCAGGATGGAGCTGCCCTTCTAGGTTCCCTTACAAGCTCCCAGAGATGCCCAGTACCATCTATTTTTGCTCAGTAGTTTTTAATGCAACTTGCAATGTTCTGCTTCTGTCTTTGTGCACTGTTTGGGGTTTCACTTCGCAGTGGTTTAATTCAGCTTGCCTGGGATTTCCAGAGATGGAGGCACTAACTGGCAGTCAGACTAGACTGTGAAATAAATGGTGGTCTTGTAGCTGCCTCAAACTTGCACTTGGCYGGCCAAGGAAGGGCTGACCAGGAGTGTTATATGCCATGTACATTCACCGTGTCCCTCAAGTGTCATCTTTGAGGCTGCTGTGAAATGTCTTCCCAGGCCCTGCACAACCTGATGCTTCCCTTTGAGTGAAGRGAGTAAGGAGAGCACTAAAATATAGTGTGTGTTATGTCAAAGTGGGATTTTGCACTGAGATAAGCAACAGAAATGAAGTATAGTTTATTTTTTATCTCAGCATGCATAATTACAGTCAGACTTAAACTGTCATCACGCTGCTGAGGAGGAAGAGGAGGGGGAGGAATAGCAGGGGATTTTTTTGGCAGGGGGAGGAGTGATTTTCTGTTTTGTTCTGTTTTTACAGTGGGCCAGTTATCTCAAGATCAATAGTCTGATGTGAGAAAAAAATCCCTCATTTTATAGCAAAAACATAGCTTCTACCCTCCACCATAGGAAAGTAATGGTGGAAACATTAACTGTTACCATCCTTTGAGGGTAATTTATTCCTGCAATATAATAACCTTTGCCAGCAAGTTTAAATTCAAAAGTGAGCAGCACTAGAACACTCCAGCAAGTAAGATCACACAACAAGTTATATGGCTATGAACTTCTGTCTCTCTCAGCTCTGTTCTCAAAGTTAAAAACATGTTAAAATATAAAASGTAGAATGCCCCAAACTAAATAAACTAGATAAAACATTTGGTACAGATCATAAAACGCACAAGCAATGCTTTTGGTGACATTGCGATGCGGCCTAAGTGAAGGAGAGAGAACACTATTTTTCAGAAGCATCTTAGAAAACCACTGCAGGTTGCACCAACTAAACTGAAGCCTCCACAAAGCCCARGTCTGCCAAGAGTTAAATTCAAGAATCATTGCAGCTGCATTTYTACAGTGCTTTAGCAGTTCCTTATATGATCTACTCTATCATCCCCACTAGCATGTGCTTCTTTTCACCACTGTCTTTCACATGTTGCAGACATGCACTTCACATTCAGAAGCATAAACCTGTTCCAAAACACCACAGACCTTCACATCACTTGGGCCTTATGGTTTTAAATGACTCCTAAATTCCATTTAAAATCTGAGTCAGAGTCATCACTTGTCCCGATTCATTTTCCTATTGTATTTCCTCAACGACAGCTGGTAGATGTGCTCTGAACGGCTTGTCCCTTGGCACCTAACTGACATTTTTCTTTCCTTTCACTAGGAATTGGTCTGATTCTGCCTTCTTCCTTTTCCTGTRCAGGATATAAGCGGAATCCTCCAGTCACCTGAATTGATGGGAAAGTTGCAGTTATCCATAKACTGAAGATCCTGGTCCTAAAATTAAACAGGAAGCTCAGAGTGACCAACTCCAAAGCCATTTAAGTTCACACCCTGAATTAAGAGTACATGATTTTTTTCTATTGTGACAAGAGCAAACAGYTGTCATTGGCAGCTATCTCATTAGGAGATACACTATTGAAAGGTATTTTTCTATACTTTTTCAAGAAATCTCAATTTTTTTTTTCCTTAAGCTTCTAAACATCTCAAAATCCCTGCTTCATTTTCTTTTCTTACATGCATTTACAACATGTCCGAGAGCCCATCAAAATAAATAACTCTTCCCAAGGATGATGAACACTTGGAAATGCTGGCTAAAGTTTCTCAAGCCTAGTTAAAGGGCAGAGTGCAACTGAGCAGGCCTCTTGAGGGTTATAAAATTAAGACAAATATGAGCAATGTCCAAAAGGAGCCAAAGCCCTGATGCAGAAAGTTCACCAAGTTTTAATGACCTGGTTCACTCAACAGATCTTGAAGATGCAAAAATGGTGCAGCAAGTGCACATTTCAGCAGACAGATGGATGTCTGCTCATGAGAACTGCCCGACAGCATCACGTGAAAGTAGGATGGCAGAACCTGCAGGTAATCGCTTGGTGACCAGACCCCTCAGATTGCTTTAGCTAAAGACTTCTCAGGAGAGACTGGCTGTTGTTTTTTCCTGTTTTAATTGCACCACATTGGCAGTGGCACATTAGCTCTAAGACGAGAAGCTTGCATAAATACAGTAAATTCACACCTTCCCAAGGAAGTAATTGTGGTAAGTGAATCACAAGCAATGTTGGCCAACACCAGCATCACTCAAGTTTTATGACTTAAAACATCATAAGAAACAAAGCAGAGGGCTATTTTGCATTATTGTAATTTCAGTTGATAGACTCCAGAAGTACAGGATATATGATATGTCAAAAGAAATTAAGAGGCAAGCTTAAAATGTGCATTTAATATGATCTTCATCATATGTGCTCTCACTGTCTCTGCAATCTACAGGCCATCAGCCAAGATGTCTGTGACATTTCTGGCAGCAGCAGATAGGTAACAAACAAAACAAAACAAAAAAACCCAAGCAAATAGAGATCAATATTCATACTCTTTCTCAAGAAATTTCTTCCAAGGACCTTGRAAACAGTTCTACCTATCCTGTCTGCCCCAGTTAAGTCACCTCAGCCTTTGCTGCTGGCTTTTATCATCTTAGACACCCAGAACCAGCACCTCTCTTCCCACCACATTTAGCAGACATGGCCCTGGCTTCCCCTCAGAAAGTGTCTTCATTCTCTCATTCATTCCCTTCCCACAGGGAACCTTCTATTTGTAAAGCAGAGAGAAGCATCAAGAGACTGACAGAGCTCACCTACCACGTCTTTGCATACATTTAATAAAGTAATTATCTTCAAAGATTTCTATTTTCTCAAAATAGAAGATTGCAGATGACAAGAGATCATTAATGAGAAAGAGTGCAACACAAAGGTGTAAAGATTTGGTGCCAAGAGGAGAAAAAATTACTGGACTCGAACTTGARGGGCTTATTATTATTTATATGAACTTTCAGTGAGTAGTTGTTGTCTGTTTTAATCACAAACAGTCCACTGGCAACATTTCAAAGTTGACATTAAGAGTTTCAAAACCCATCTGAATAAGGTAATGCAGATTTAAATTTAGCCTTTTGTTGTTTTGATCCTCACAATCTTTTTTGTTCCAACTGCCTCTGCATGCAAGAGCACCATCATTCAGGTCTGCATCTGTGGCCCTACTCATTTATCTTGCTTTGAAAACAAAAATTCCATTTTTGGGGAATGAACAGCCAAAACGTTGGAGGCCTGATCTTGTAAAGACGCACACAGGCAACACTATTGAAATAAAAATTTCCAGTACTGCATTGATCGTTCCCCTGAACTAAATGCAGGAAGACAGACTGTGACCTCCCATTCAAGAACTGAATGGAAGGAAAAGCAGAAGCACCGTCTTCCCAAAGCAAACCCTCCCAACACCACTCCAGTGGGACAAGGGCCCATATTGTAGAAAGCTTCATAACCTGTCCCAGCTGTAATCCCCTTTTTTTGTCGAGATTCCCAGTGAACAGCACAAGAACCGGAATGMGTCCTTAGTACCCGCAGGAGGCAGGATCATTGCCAGTCACCTGTCATTAAGGGAGTCCCATCAGCATCTTGGTGATGGGCAGTCCAAGTAAGTCCACGAGCATCATTATTACCGTGATCTTTTTTCGYCTTTAAGTGCCAAAAACATTTAGAAGTATTCTGCGTTTTGTTTTCAATGTTCATAATGCTCAAGTTATGTGTAAAGAACAAATGGCATTTCTGCAAGACTACAGCATTTTATACGCTTTCCAGAGACACTTAGGGGAAACTTAATCCTTGAGCTTCCTTTCTATTGGTCTCCAATTGCCATAGCTCTGCTTTCGCTATCCCGAAAGCTCTCCTGCTCCTAACTTGCCACTGTGTTGTTCTCAGCAGAAAGGCACTGGAGAAGAGCAAATCACATGCAGGACTTGCTTTCATTCACTGTTAAAATGGCACCACATGGCAGTGGCACAGCAGCTGTAAGGCAAGAAGCTGGCATAAATACAGGGATTCACACCTTCCCAAGGAAGCGATTATGAAGGAAGGGGAGAGGGAGGCAAAGATTTGCCAAAACGGTTTTAAAACTAACATTAGCAACATACACATCAGCATGACACTTCCTTTGCAACATGAAAGTGCCTCAGTGTTGCTGCTGTGACACTTTGTGGTCTTTCTGACATGCGGTAGGAAATGAGGGCATCTGTATGAAGGCAGCTATGTAGGCTCTTCATCTTCAGTTTGGCTTTAAACAATGTTTAAAAGTGAAAGAATCACAACTACAAATGTGGAGGTCACAACAAAATGCTCATTTGTAAACAGCAGCCTGACAAATTTGACAGACCAGTGTGGTAACTACAGTAAAGTGAGGAGCAAAATCCATGTGCAAATTATTTGCACAAATGGTTGTATGAAAGTTGTTTTGTATGTGTGTGCATACTTGTGCATGTCATTTTGTACATATACAATCACTAATATACAATTTTGTCAACCTTATCCTCAAGCCACAGGAATCCAGCAAATGGTAACACACTTGAGACAAACCACCAATCCTACAGAGAAAAGTAACACATTTAAAGTGAAATTCTTGCTCAGACTTTTCATTATGCATCCAAATATTTGGAAATAATTATTTATGTTCCCCCGCCATTCTTTTTAAGTTGAAAAGCCTAGATAGGAAATTGCATTGAGTTATCTTTCATATATATATGTATATTTATATATATATATATATAAAAATTACTATTCTTTTATCCATGCTCTGAATCTACAGTCTGTGAACTCAGCAACCTCAGGATTCCTGAAACTTGCAGGTCTCTGAGGTGCAGTTTTTCACACTGAGGTGGTGAAACTGCGCTGCCCAGAGCACACTGAGAGCAGCTGTAGCTGGGGTACTGCCTGTGTCCTGCACCACATCAGGGCAGCATCTATTCACAGCTACTGCTATTTCTGAAATGCATCTCTAGAGCATGTCACTGAGTCATCTGCAAAAAGCTTGAAAAGCAACAGATAAATCCCTCAACATGAGCGGAGGGGGGCAGTGCTAGGTGCTACAATCTTGTGCATTTATTCTGAAAAAAAAAGGCTTTTCAGGAACATACATTGGTCTGTTTCTTAGCTTCAGATATTGCCTTTTCTGTTCTGTTCTTCTGTTTACCCACTAGCAATTGCAATAGTTTTCTAGGCTACAAACGGGCAGTTTGGGATTTTTTTTCCCCCCTAGATATTTATCAATTACCCCTGAATATTGGCAGCTACAGAGAAGTAAATGATAACTATAATAAAAATGATAACATGGCCATGCTTTATAAATGAGATTTTAGATATGAGTCTAATCCCTCTCTTTGCCAGAAAAACCACATACAGAAAAAACAAGATGTACCAACTCTAATCTGCAGTTTAGTAATAGCTTTTAAAACCACATTGTGCGTAAGCTATTTGCAGCAAGGTCAGGTACATCTCAAAATCTACTGATCTTAAAAGTGATTTGCATCATATACCTGCTAAACAGTAAGAGTGAATATAGCTTAAAAAGAGAGTTACAGGACTTTTTTCCCCTTTTCCAATTGAATATTAGACATACACACTGGCACTACATCATTGCACTGGTATCGCAGGAAATCTATTCCCAGTTTATTTACTCAGATCCTAGTTGAGCATACAAACTTGGGTAGTTTCAGATGCATCTGCGAAAGGCTCAGAATGATGCAGAGATCTATAAAGCAGAAAACGTCTGGTGTGCATTTGAAATCTACCTCAGCTGTGTTTATTAGGGGTAGATTCTACCCCCTTTGTGCATTTCATAGCGAAACACACAATGCCCACATAGGTCTAATCGGGCAGTCCATCAAGTAAGCAAAATTCAGAGGAAGGCAATAAAGGCTGATATTGGAGAATGACAATAGCAAAAGAACCACAGGGAACTTCCCCCTCAATTTCAGGGCCTCTTGGCAGCAATACGAAGATTGAATATGAAAATAAACTGGATCACAAGCCTTTGAAGAGCTGAGTTTCAAATCCTTAGGCAGGCTTAAAAGCCATAAACAGTTCCACTCATGTCAGGAGTATCTTAAAACCTCTATGATAAAGCCCCATTCTGTTTGAACAGAKGTGTCTTATTCTCATCCGTAGAGATTTTATCCATATACCTTAGGGTTTTAAAAAAAAAAATCTTACAAGCAGGGAAATAATAGAAAGTGGARGAAGGCAGTGGGGGAGAAACTGCAGAATTGAGATGAGTAGGAAGCAGAAAAGGCTGTGTGCTACAGCATCAGCAGACACACAGTAGGCCAACCTATGCTGTCCCACAAGTTCAACAAGGATCTCTGTGTAGGAGCTTTGTCGCGTGATTTGCTGACACAGAGGCTGTGTTTTCACCTAAATCCCCATTTTTAGGAAAAAGACAGAGAAACCACTATCACATGATGCCAGGCTCAGCWATGGTGAAGCCCACTCTGCAGAAGCTTAGGACCTTGCCATCTCCCACTTCTCACCTGCACCTCCTTCTGTAAGGATGGCATGTGTCTTCCCTCTTTAGTCACATAAAGAATATGCTGCTCACTGGATCAGACAGGCAGTCATCTCTGTGTCAGAGACCCTTGCTACATGCTCAACAGCTAAATCTTAGCATCTACTGTAGAAAAGATACAACAACAAGGCTCAAGCCTTATGCTTGTTTAAGCTTCACAGCTGCTTAATACTAGCATAGTGTCTAGCTCCTGCCACTGTTCTTTATAAGAAAATGATTAAGTCTATTAACAGCTTTGGTGGGGTGGAAGATGCAATGCTAATTCATGACTTCTTGCAAGGACCATTTCTCATCACCAGTGTTGCACACACTGTGCTTTTGGTCAATGCAAAGTGGGAGGATAAAGGGGCAAGCGAGCAGGGGCGACACGGTGGTGGGAGTTTACTACAGGCCTCCTGACSAKGACRAGRWAGTGGACGAAGCCTTCTATGGGCAGCTGCGGGAAGCCTCCCGATCACAGGCCCTGGTCCTCCTGGGGGACTTCAACCACCCTGATATCTGCTGGGAAAACCACGTAGCCAGGAACAGACAGTCCAGGAGGTTCCTGCAGAACATTGCAGATAACTTCTTGACGCAGGTGGTTGAG
>NW_020455677.1:1806384-1947635 GCF_003342845.1 Nothoprocta perdicaria
CGCCTGGATGCCACCCTGTGCCACATGCTCTAGGTGTGCCTGCTTGAGCAGGAAGGTTGGACTAGATGATCTGTAGAGGTCCCTTCCAACCTTAAATATTCTGAAATATTCTGAGAAAACATACAGTTTGACTGTATTAGTCAAGCAGCCTGTTTTATGGAAGGTTCTACAAAACTAGGCCTCAATCATGCAAGTTTCCTGCTACAGGAGAGAGAAAAAAAAAAACAAGAACAAACAAACAAAAAAAACCACAGAGGGGAGCATAAAAATGCCGACTTGCTGGCCAGGGGACTATTCAAATCAAGGAGAAGAGCCACATCTTGGTTTTCTGCAGTTATCACAAGAATAGACTAATCTCAAAGTCAGTGTAGTAACTTTTTCTTTGAGATCTAGTGATAGACTGTCGCACCAGGCGTATCAGGCATCTTTGTCATTTCAACAGCATCAGCACAAACAACTTCCTATGCAGTGCCTGTTCTGCCAGCTCAAAAAGATGGATTTATTTGTTCATCCAATCTCATTAAACTAGCTAAATTTTGGCATTGGTCCAGAAAATAACCTGTGTATGTTTAATATTGTAGCCTGTCCAGCACTGAAGGTGCCACATGATAAATGAGCATTAGGTTCACCCAAATCTGCTCAAATTCACTGTGGTTTCTACTGCAAGACTAGGGGGATCCACAGTCATACGTGGCTTTCAGCTAGCTGTTCACTATGGATGTACACACTTATTGTACCAACTTATTGGCCTACATAGTTTTTGTGCATCTTCTAAACATAAGAGCCTCAGATATAAGGAAGTGAAGAAAAGATAAACTGTGTCTAAAATCTCTCATTTTCTCCTATAACAAGGAAGAGTCCATGAAGGAGTCGGACTCCATATACTCCAGCACATTGCCTCTTGCAGCACATGCCAGCTTTCAATGTGAGCCTTCTTTTCAGCACTTCACCTCTCTGTAGCTTGGAGTACCACGAGGAATTGTTCGAATGGATTTATGCCATCCCACAATTTGGCATGGCAAACCTATTTCCACCCTAAATATAAATCATTGCAGAAATAAGCAATTGCCAATTGCTGCGAGAGCCATAGGCAGGTGGCTTTGTTCCATATAGATGCAAGAAGTGGGCAATATGGCAGAACCTCAAGAGATCTAGCASGGGTTATGACAAGTTCAGACACAAAGTCCATTGAATGCATCCTTTGGGATGTGTTCCTTTCAAGTCTTTTCCTTTCCATCCTAGGTAACTGCCATAAAAGTGATTTATTTTAGCAAAGGTAAAATGTATTCAATGACAATCCTGAAAATTGAGCAAGCTTGGCCTAAATCAATAATCAAGTGTCTGTGGCAATTCGTGAGACTATTCAGCACTTCCTACCCAATTTAAATAGGATCATTGTTGGCAAGAGATACTATGAGCTTTATAAAATGGTAACAAGCTAATGACAATGCAAATAAATATTTGTGAATACAAATCCTCTCTAAGCCTAGCTCCTAAAGGCAAATGACACCTAAAAAGTGTCAAGTTTATTTTGGACYCCTTGGATCCAAAAAGAAAACACTCTATTAACACATTCTTTCCTATTTGCCTGCATGCAACATCAGTGCTTATGCCAATGGAAAGCATGGTATCCATGAGCACGGCTTCTGCACGTAGCCAGGGATTCAGCTCTCACAAGGGAATCTGCTGTAACTTGTGTAGGGTGCCTGTGTCCTGACCAAGGTATCTTTGGCGCRGTATTGGTTCTGGAGTTCAGCTGTGCTGTAACACTGTTCCTCAAAAGGTTGAGGTGATTGACTATAGAAAAACTAACCTGCCAAAGACTTCGAAAGGTCATGCAGGCCAATCCCCTGCCCCGAGGCAGGACATCATTCCTGTCTGATGCTTATCTAACCGCTACTACAGTTTTAGCACTGAGGCAGATCCTTTACAACTTCCCAAGGCACTTTATACCACTGCTTTACCATCTATCKTTACTCCTTAAAAAATAAATAAAAAATAATAATAATAAAATCCTGAGTCTTTCTTGCTTTCTTGTGCTTTCTTGCCGGTTAACTTCCTGTCCTAAATATCAGGGACACAGTAATCAGATGGATCCTTTCCTCTTTGCAGCTGCCTGATATAAACTTTAGAACTCTAATTTCCTCTATTTTAGTTTCTTCTCTCATTCTTGTCTAATGTAGGTTAAAAAAGCTCATTTCAGCCTGTCAGATTTTTTTTCTCCTTCCCCTAAATCTTAGTTCCTTTCTCCTCAGTTGAGTTATACTCACATGCAAAATTGGATTTCATGTTGAAGGTGGGACAAGAAGYCTCATTTTATGCAGCTTGGGAAGCTTTGTCTTTTTACATCCCTCCACAGCATCTGCTTTTTTCTCCTTGCAGTCACATGGYGCTGCTGATTGCTCTTCAGCTTCTGGGCCATGACAATGACAGATTCTTTTCTGCTGAACAGCTACCTTTATTATTACCTTTATATGCTCAGGTCTTCAACAAACATGGCTAGATTCTGGAAAGGTTTACACTTTCCTATTTATCTTTAAACTCCACTTATATATTAAAAAAAATCACTTAAAGTGATTTTTTTTTTTTTTTTTTTTTTTGATTCTGGCCTCACACTAAGATAGTAGTTTCATATTTCACTTCATTTTCAAAACATGAATCCAAAATTCACAAAGCATAGACTCCTTTTCCTTAGGTTAATATACACTGGACCTTTGCAAAGTAAAATTTTGCTGCATATGATTTAGAATATCTTATTATTCATTCTGCATAACTTATTACTCTTTGCCTGGTGTACTCATGTATGTATAGGACCCAATCCAGAACAGTGTCTTTGCACACACTTAACATGAACTCTTCACACAGAGATATTTACTAAGTCAAGGCCAAAAAGCTGATGAGAGAAATCATTTCTTGTTCATGCGGCCGTCTCCCTGTCACTGAATTCACTCATTCTGTGAATTACATGGTAACGCACGTGTGCTCTTTCATCTAAACAGGAGCCACAGAAATACTCTTTTACTCCTGCTATTCTGGATGAGACAGCAACTATTTTTTAAAATCAAGTTTCCATTCATAATTAGACTTCCAGCTTCTGAGTTCAGTGCTCTCTGCTCTCCACTTGATCAGTTTAATGATCTCTCATATAAGCTATTATTACTCTTATAGCCGTGTGTGAAAGAGGCTAAGACTCATTAAGTAGCTTACATTCCGAGAGTCTGTTGCCTTTGGGCAAGAGTGCTCCTGATTATCAGCACTGGCAACAATGACAGTACTGTAAAAATACTGTACATATGCAGTACAACAGCCTGGCTAGCCATCTCAGGACAAGAGAAATGCAGCCCACTGCTGTGACCTCGCTAACAGCGGCCTRTGCCAATTTAAATCTCCAGCAGAGGAATTTAAATGAATGTTGATAACTGGCCAAATAGACTCTAGTTTCAGTAATGGGATGCATTCTTACTATTATTGTCGGTTCTGTCTATAATAAAGATAGAAGATCTTTTCAGTAACATATGGAAAATCGTTATAGCCATAGTCCAGAAGTAATCGCCAGTGGGCAGTGCGCTGTCAACTCCTTTCAGTTTGTTGCTTCATCACTTCACATCACCCGTGACCTGGAGAAATAATTTCTCCTCCTGCAGCATAGCAGCAGTTTAGTTTCTATGCTCATTAATGTCTGGTGCCTCTCACAATTACGGTTCTCAGCAAATCCAAAGCCATAAAACATATTAACATCTGTGAAATTCTATGTCCACTGTGACCATGTGGTACTGAATTCTTAATTCATGTTAGATTTGCTAAATGAAATAATACAACACATTTGGCTTCAGAAGCAAATTTATGAAGATGAGATACTCCACTTGCTGTGGAAAAAAAATTACAGAAAAAAATCATCCTGTACTTACAGAAAATGACCTAGACAATGTAATTAAAACGAATCTAACATACAGTATCCAGTTTCAAACTTTCCCAAAGCTAATAGTGCTCATGTTCTCCAAGAATTGCAGCCAGCTGCAAAGTTTATACATCCAGTAAAAGACAAAGTTTTTAGGGAACATCTGAATCTGTGGGCTCAACTCAAAGCCAAGGCTATTAGGTCTTTCACCCTTACAGCTTTTAAGATTTTATCAGTTTCTAGTTACACACTGAAAGAARTGAGGCTTACATACCACCATCACATACCTGCCCATTCCTCTCTTGCCTGTATCCCTCCCGACTCAACTTTAAATTGCCCAATTTCACATTTAGGAGCTGAAAAGAGGTCTCAAAGACCACGTTTTGTAAAAACTGATGACCAAGATATTTTAATTAGCAACCTTCACTTGAGGAAAAAGCCTGCAGTGACAGATCCATTTGTGAGCATCCCGCTGGGCAGACTGTGCCCATGTGGATCTCGGGTACCTCACACAGACRTCCCTTGCTCAGTTCCATTGTCAAGGGGTACCTAGGGAGGATAGAAGAGTGAATGCTGCTCAGCAGCAAAGTTCACAAAATCTGTCTCAGAAAGACAGAGGAAACTCTGTCTTTCAAGTCTGCTGGTCATGATGCAAACCTGTTAGCAGGACGTCATTTAAAAAGACGAGGAGAATGACATTAAAAGTGCTGTGGTTTGAATGGCTCTCTAATTCTTAACAAATCAATACTTTTTTTTTTTTTAAATGAAATCTTTTTAAAGATCAAGACAAGTGTAATTTTKGCATTTATTGTTTTTGAAAGACTTCCTCTAGTTCCAAAAAGAAATAATTCAAGGAAGTCTTACATAAGAGATTTGGTTAGGTAAACCCAGCAGTCCTCACTGTCTTCAAAACCTATGAATGTACTTCCACATAGTTAAGAACAAATAAATAAAAGTTGGACTGTGTCTATAGAAGCCAAAGCACAATCAGAAAAAAAGAGTAATTTTCAAATAGCCCTGGGAGCAGATGCAAGTTTACGTGCTGAGAGAATGGAAATACAGGTCTCCAGCTTTCTGAAATTCTCCTTTTGATTTCTTTTACTTGAAAAAAAAAAAAAAAAAAAGTCCTCATACCAGTATACTTCCTCTTACATCCACTTACTGCTTGCTTACACCCTGATGCCTTGTGCAGTTACATAGTGCTGCAGGTACACCCATACCATCTGTTATTTCAAAGGAGGAATAAATATTTTCTTCCAATAGAGCCTCTGAAATCCACTCAAAATCTGCAGYTATGTTTCTATTGAGACGCATCGGGTTAAAATCAGAGTGCCTCAGATTCCTGATAACGAAGCCATGATCCGGTATATCCATGTACTGAAAAGACTTTGTGAATGAGCATGGATGTCACTCACAGGAAGGAAAAACAAACAAAAAACCCACAAACATGAGACAGATGCACCTTTTCTACAGTATACCTTCTGTGGGAACAAATAAGGACTACTTTAAACACAGTTATAGAAGCCATTAAAACTGAGGGTCTAGAAAGAGCTTCTCCTTGGCAGTCATGTCCTATATCTCTAAATAGATGCAAGGCCACACACCTCCAATATCTTTTTCTCAACAATTCTGTCATGTTTAATAGTCTCACTCCTTTATAACAGGGAAAAAGCCTAACTAGAGAGCAAGATATTTTTAGCGTTCCTGAAGGCATTTCTTCCAAATGCCATTCATCATGGAGCTACGTGCAATCATCTCTCTGGAGGCTCATTTCAGCATCTGGGACAAAGAGAGCAGCTCCAGCCCCGGCCCGCCCCAGAGGAGCTCYTCACTCCGCGCGCTGGGATAACGCATTTGACTGGAAATGGCTSCCTTCTCGGCCAACGGACACAGCCACATAATTTACTATTTCCCTTTTTAAAAAGCCAATACAAAATAAATCTGATCTGCTGGGGAAGTGTTTTGAAAGTCTCGCCTGRAAGCCTATCATCCGTTTCCTGGAGCTTCTTTTCAAAGGTTCAGCAGCTAATTTTACATTGCCACACCCATGGAGTCTTTAGAAAGGCAGGTGGGAGGAAAGGAATTCAATGGCTTAGGGAGCATAAACAAAAATATTCTAGAAACAGAGTCAACGGTTATTTTCATTACCTTTGTTGCAGACTGCCTACAACAATGCACCCCGAAAGATAAGGTTTCTGGGTAGAAAATATCATTAAAACCATTCTTTCTTGTGTGCATATTTCTTGTGTGCATATACCATCTTGTCTTGATCTTTCACAGCACTTTTCAAATTTAGGATTAAAACCTCAGTCAACAGTGGGAACAGAGACAAACGGAGTAGTGTTGTCTACCAATAAGGTACCTTATCTTCTCCAGCATCCTCTGAATTTCTTGCAAGTGGTGGAATCCCATCTATTCTAACCTGCAAATCAAGCACCTCGGTGGTTATTCATGCTGCCACTAAGCAAATGCTTAATAAAAACTTGCATTATACAGAGTGACAAGCACAGCCTAGATGCAGCCAGMATCACCAGTCCTTACAGCATCACTGTCACAATGAAAACCCTGCTTCTGTACTGCAAGACACTGGTAGGACTACACTATCAAGGCAGTGTGAAGCTATGTAATTTGCTTTGCGAGTCATTAAGACGGAGAAAAACTGTGCTGTGTAGAAAACCAAATAGAGAATTTGACTTCTGAGTGAAAATTTGTTCTCTATGTTTCTCTTCTGGTTTAGTAACTCAAAAGTTTGCCTTGCAAAAAAATGTGCATTTAAACCATCTTGGACCATGTTGCAGAAATAGATTTTTCCCCATATGATGGATAAAATGCATCTCACCCATTTTCTCAGGCAAGACTTAGTCTAAGAGCCACATGATACAGAAATTTATCACACAAATCCAAAGGAAATCTGTCTTCTGGTGAAGCTGGCAGGAACAGCATTAAATTCCTACCAACCATCTGCTTTGTACATAAATTACACATACCAGCACGAAGTAACAAGGATTGGTTTCTTCAAAGGGTGTCARTGTAGCATATTCGGATAGTCCAAAGTGCTACTTACCATTAACAATCATTTCTTAAAACAGACACCTGTAAGCACAGACATGTCCCTCCAAAATTAATGGCAACAGAAACTTAGCCTATGGGAAATGCAGGCAACTCAAGAGGAGGTCTGCAGCAAAATTCACTCTTGGATTCTGCCTTATGGTTACAGAAAGCCAAAGACCTGGGAGCTGCAGGAGTAAAAAGCAGAACTCATCTATCCTTGCCCTGGGCCTCCTAGGGTTATAAGGATGTAAGATGATGTCAACTCAGCATTCCCATATGCTGCTTCTCCAGTCCTTTCTATGACTCTAATTCTCAGGAAAATTCATACAAGTGTCCAGACTTAAACAACAGATTTCTCCTATTGGTAACAATAGATTTCTCCTACCGGTGCTGTGATAAGGGCATGCTGACAGTGACAGATCAATTATAGCTCCCTTTCGATTTAGATGACTCAGCTATCCACGGGTGACATCCACATAAGAGAAGCAGCAATGCTGTCAAAATGTGATCAAAGAGGAAACAATCAAAAAATTTACTTTAGCTCAGAATTATAAGAAAAATTTGGTCAAGAATCTGTCTTTTACTTTTCTGCTCCTGAAGTAGGATAGAAAGATAGAAGATAATTACAATATATAACAGAATATTCATCTCCTTAGTATTTTCCCCTCACATTGCCATTTATTGTTCACATTCTCTTCACCTTTCTATTAGCTTTCCATTCTTTCTCTTTAATTATCTATTCCTACTTGATTTTCTTTTATTTTCCAACAGAATTGAGAAAAATGACTCAGTTTAAAACAGACAAACCTACTCTCTCATTCTTATGCTTTCATTATATCCCCCTATATCTGATGGCCAGCAGAGGAACAAGGTGCCAATATTACCACATACTTACAAAGATTCCCTGAAGGTGCAATAAAAGTCAAGGAACTGATTTATCCCACTTGTCTCTTTTACTGTGTTCCTGCTTTCAGTTATACTTGCTTATCGAGCTAAATCAGGTATTTGGAGTGTCAGAACGACTCCAGTTCAATTCATTATACTTAGTGTGGTGTCATTATTTTGATYTTCATAATCAAACTTGGACTGTTGTCAAACATTTCGTAATGTTTTATTTTTCAGAGGCAGCTGTGAACGGCTCAAACACAGCCACATGAACCACCAGCAGGCATCATGAGCCTGGAGAAAGTCATGAGGTATGAAAAATCAGTACAGATTTGCCAAGAAAACAACTAACATTAATTTCACAGAATCACAGAATATTCAAGGTTGGAAGGGACCTCTAGAGATCATCTAGTCCAACTCCCCTGCTCAAGCAGGGACACCCAGAGCACAGGGTGGCATCCAGGCGGGTTTTGAAGACCTCCAGAGAAGGAGACTCCACAACCTCTCTTTTCCTCTCTTGACTGGGTAACTAGCTGCATTTATAAGAAAATAACATTCTTGCATGTACAGACACTGTGACTTTTATAACATCTCGTCTCAATCATTAATATTCTCATAAACAGAATAGTGAAATATTTTAGGGAAATGACAATGAGGGAGATACAAATTAGCTCAAAGAAGCCACTAGCACTAGAAATTTGAACCTTGACAAGCTACAGAGAGATTCATCATCCCAAAACAAGAAATGTTCATTCTTTTACCTACTGTCCATCATCCTGAGATACCTACAAATTGTCCTGAATGCACTGCATGCAGGTACACACCAGCCTGTGCGAGAGCTTTAGAGGGAGCTTCCCACATGGGATGTCCCCATAGTTAGGTGGAAATGCTGTGAGGATCTATCTGAGCATTTGCAAGAAGGACAAGAGCTATAGGGTATAAAAACTATATTGCAGTCAGATTGTACTTTTTTTCCCATGCATATGGGGAAAACTTTTAACCGTACAGCATCATATAACTAATCACCAAATAAAATAATCTGAACATAGTAGCTCTGGTGCTCACTGTTGCTCAGTCTGCTCTTTCTTATTTCCCCCCCTATTACAGTTCTCTATTTCAGTCATTCTACCTCTACTATAATTTTACAGATAACTCGGTTGCCTGAAAGACAGAGATGTAAGAGCAGTGACTTCAGAATAACTTTATTTTAGGTAACTGAAAACTGCTTAGTCAAATTAAGAATCTAACCTTTTGTAATACATTTATCTTGATCTTAACTGACCCTTCAAACATCAACAGTGGCTGATGGGACCAATAGTGATAGAGATCACACAGCAGAAGCAAATTCTTGCCAAAGGGAAACGAAACACGAATAAGGTCTTTCAAATGACATCAAATGTTTCACATGCTTCAGAAAGAACATAACACAGTCAATTCTACTAGTACATTAAAATCCARCAGCCTAACTGCATCAAATCATAAAATAAAAATAAATTTTGAATCTATCTTGAAGATTCTTCACGTCACCAGAAAAGAATAGCCCATTCTTTAGTTATTAGGCTTGGGCAACAAGGGACAGTGCCTTTCTTCACACAGGAGGTGATATAGAAGGTCACAAGGACTAAAACTACAGGTCTAAGTTTGATTCTGATTTACAGAGTACTCAGCACAACATAGGTCTGCAGGGGGAGCAGGGCAGCAAAGACATGAGTAGCATCAAAAACCCAGGACAAGCTATAAACAAAGTAATATTCAGAGATTAATCATGGAGTTTGCTAAGAAACAAAAAGACTCTACTGGCTGGATAATCTAGATAGTGATTTTCTTTCCTTCCTGGGAGAGGGAGGATACAGATTTCAGAGAGGTACAAGCAAAGCAGGTTTGTAGTTGCCATTAAAGATCTCCAGCAAATTAAGSGTTAAATGGAAACTGGATGTTAATAACTGCTTTCAGTGCAGCAAATCTGATCACAGCACACACCTGAAGTCAGGCCTAGGCTGAATGGGCCCAGAGAAGAGGGTGGGGTGTAATTTAAATTGTCTTATGCTCAGTCAAGGGAAAACTGGGAAATACACTAGCAGTTACACACAGAGGAAAWTGTTGACGTGCTGAGCTTTGAAGGGGGACAATGGACCAAGGAGATGTGSCCTGGCCACTTGCTACGTGCACATTCTCATATACCCCTTATCAGCTGTTTCCATTTGCAGGTAGGTAGCAGGAGCACAAATACCCTGAGGTGTGAACMCAGCACAGATAAATTGGAAAAGAGGCAGTGATGCCCAACATTCAGGAACAAGATAAAAAAAGAAAGAAAGGGACAGGGCTTTTGTTTTTCTCCCTGCATCCATCTACATTTGCTAAAGGCTTTACACTAATTTCAGGGTCTTTCTTCTCCGGGGCTCTTTTGCTCTGCCTCTCCTTTATTCCATTTCTAGCATCGCCTTACCTCCACTTAACAGGCAAACCATTCCAATCCTTGTTGTTTTCTTGTTCTGCATTTCTATAACACGTTCATCTTCCCAATTCTTGATAAAGCCCTGATTTATTGGAACAGCAGCTGTTCTTTACTGCATGTATAAGCACAAAATATTAAGGGCTCCATTTCTAAGCACAAGGTTCAAAGAATCTACTTTTACCTTCTAATCTTCAAGTTTTCTGCATCAGAGTCCATGCTATGAATTAAACTGAATTTCTCTCCGCTCTTCAGTCTTTCAAAATTCCTTTCAAATACCCCTATACAAAGCTGTAATAAAATGAGCTATCTCTATAAATGTACATTAAGTTCTGCACTATAGTGACTCTGAACATACTTCAAGTATAAGCTTTTAGTTCCCATTTAACAGAAGTTTACTCAATTCCAGAACAGTTTTTGGGTTTTACACTAAAGAAACTTTCCAACTCAAAGTTCAAATTCAAATTCTTAGTCTGACACAGAGCTATAGCCAAGAGAGTGCAAAAAAAAGTGTTTTCTAAAGGAAATCTCTCTTGTAGAGGAACAAAAACTATATAGAGATGCACAAATGCATTAAGTCTAGGGGGTTTTGTTTGTGCTTTCTCTCAGTTCCTATAAGCTGCACTGCAACACACCTTTTGCAGACAAGCTTTGTTTCCTTATCTCTATGATCAAGTTCCACAAATCTATGTTGTAACTAATAATTCCATTAATTCATAATGCCTTTTTTTTTTTTTTTTAATTGTTGCCAAAGAGATTTTAATCACTATTAAACATGTAGCTCTTAGGCCATTCAGTCCATCTGACGGGAGACACCTTTGAGACCTGAAGGAGTGGGTTTTTTTTGTTTGTTTGTTTTTTTATTATTTTTCCAGTAAAGTTATGGGTAACAAGGAGATATTTTTCCTGACAGTTTTGCAGAAAGAGTAAAGTCCTCCCCTAGACATACCTTGTCTTTTAATCATTTCCATCATCAGGTCAGAAGCTATGAATTAACCTTTCATATTTGAATTGCAATCATAAAGAAACCTCACTCATCTCAGTTTGAACAGGAGCAGCTTTCTGCCTGTTCAAGGATTAATAGTTCACAGCATCCACACGAAAGAGAAAATAAACCAGTGAACTCTCGCTTGCTAACAGGGCCTGACCTCAAAGCTGACAACAGTCTTAAATCCGAGCAGGTCTGCGAGGAAACATGAACCAGATCCCCCAGAACATAGTGCCAGCTAAGGGAAAGATCGTGCCCTGCCTAAATCCCACCTTTTACTGGGGCTAGCCTCCCGTGCTTCAGAAAAAGTCCAGAGAACCTCCAAAGCACAAGTCACCCTACAACTTATCACGGGGAAGTTATTCTTTCTTGACCCCGCAGATGACAAGTGAAATCCCCCAACGCAGGGCATTACTAACCAAGCATCCATTTCTCTTCTTTTTCCCCTTTAATAAGCAGCAGCAGGAGACATCTTTGCATCTGAAGCAACAGGCAGCTGAGGTGCAGCGAGACCACTCGGGCCCAGATGTTTCCTAGTGGAAAGCTATGCGTGCGGGCCGAGCCTCCAAAGGAGCCAAGCGATTGTTCTGTGCCCTTCCATGATAAATTGTAACACTTATCATCATTAGCAATGCTACAAACCCAGACACTTAATTGTGCAAACTTGAGTTAAAGCTGCTTTTGTTCTGGGATTCTTAAGCCCGAAGTCCATCATTACCAAATTCCTCATGAGTCGCTAAAGAGTAATTTCTCAGCTGGAACACCCCAGCTCCCCCCAGCCATCACCACCACCTTTGTCTGATAAGTAATGGTAACATATGACCGCTGCTTCTAAAAATGTTTCTTCAAACAATGCTTGTCCAAGTTTTAAGTGAATTTTTAACCACAGCTAAATATGATTTTAACTGCTATTCTGTTTCAGAGATCCTGTGGGCAAAAGAAAATARTGCACAGTGAAGAACTTCTTAATTRAGAATTGTTTAGTAAACGACCTATTTTAAAACAAGTTTACTTCTAGACACTCAAATTAATTCTGCATTCAAAGAGCAGATGCAAGATTTTGGAAGAGCACATTATAAATAAAAGATGAATCCCTACATGAAGTAGAAAATTGAAGCCAGCATTGACCACAGATTTGAGATCACTTCTCAATAACACAAACAGCTGCAGATTGTGGTTATCATCGTGTCCTCTGGAGTATTTTTGCAGATGCTCCATTGCATCAAGCTGGAAAATTTGATTTTTTTGTTAATTGTACTTTCAGTTTTAGAAATATATTATGGAGACAGAGTAATTTCTCATTGTAGTTTTACAATAGCAAATTAGTAGCTCAAAAGAAGGCTTTTTTTTTTTTTTTTTTTGGTATGTCAAACACTAAGAATTACTTGGAAAAAAATAACAACCCAGACAAACAGCACTCTCCAGCATTCTTAGGGCTCCTTTGCACAACTTAATTAGTGCAACAGACACTTAAATTGGTCCTAAAGCTGACAATGTCTCAAGCATTTCCCTGAGAGAGAGCTCTGCAAGTTGAGCTGTCTCAGGCCACATCAGCTGCCTGACGTTACAGTATAGGCAGGAGACAAAATAAAGCAGAACTACAGGGACTGCCCTTAACCCACAGAGAGCCTAATCTGCAGAAGGGTTGGGATTCCTGTGACTGAAGTGAGCAGAAAGGGAGAGGAAGGAAAACCAGCAGCCCCACCAAGCCTTGCTGCTATGCACTCAAGAAGTCAGACCAAATGTCTTCTCTCTGGGCAGGTTAATATTGACACTGCATGCTCTGTAGTCACAACAACAAGCTTTAACTTGTCATCTCTGTCCCTCCTGCCCAAGCAAACCTGCTTTTAAAGGCTCGTTGTACCTGTTGGTTTGGTGCAGGTGGGTCAGGGCAGCAAGTTGCAGAGCTCTGACTGTGCTGAAAGCACCAGCAATGCAGTAAGGCAATTTTTAAATAATGTGGCTGTTTGACTTCCAGGTATTCAAATTAAGGTTTCCTTCTAATGAACTCAATAATAGCCAGAAAACCAAAACAACAAAGCCAAGGCACCCAGTCTTCACTCTCCCACTACTCTTTCCCACTGGGATTTTTTCCTTCTCCCACTCAAAGCAGCTGAAACACTGATGCCTCATTGCTCTTTGGAGGTGTCCAGGTAGTCCAGATGTTTCTGAATAGCTGCAGCAGGCAGATTGTGCCGGAAACTCTGGGTTTCTACACGTAAGACCTCCAAGGCAAGAAGTAACTATGTTTTTCCCCTGTATTTAGGCACACATGCTCATTAGAAGAGAGAAAAACTTGAAGAAACAGACAGCATGCCTTAACTTTCTTTGCTATACATAAAATTGGTCATAAAGAAGAATTTATTTTGCAACAAAGAAAAACAAAAACAAAGATTCCAATAGGTTAAAATTTATGAACTTTCTAGCAAGAAGATTTGAAAAAAGTTAACTCACAACCACAAAAATTATCAGAGTACTAAATTTGTGTAATGTACATTAAAAATGCAGTAAAATATTTTCTAATGTTTAAAAGACAATAGTCTTAACTAAAAATACGTTTTGAAGTACAGAAAGGAATAAATTTTACCCAGACTACAAAACAAATCGTTAAGATCTGTGTGACTCTACCAAATACCACAGTTCCAATAAAACTGCATATCTCAACAAGATGTACTTGAATGAATAATTTTTCATTCCTAGTTCCAACGATTTGTATCAGACTAACAACTAGGAGCTCCAGAAAAAGATCTGTGAAGAGCACTTCACAACACAGAAAAAAMCACTGTGCTCGGCCTAAATCTGCACTCTCAAGTTTCCACACAAGTTTTGCAAGTTTTGCATGTTTTGTTTTTACCAGAAATCCTCCAATAACCTACATCTTATTATTTGACCACTTCAGGAAATAAGACATAACAGAACATCATTACTAACTAATGCTGTTTTGCAGGAAAGTTTTTCTAATAAAAACTTTTGCCTTTCTCATGAAGGCAAAGCTTTTCATAAATGTTGCAAACTTCAATTTTTTCCATTTCTGCCAAAATTTCCCATGAATTACCAAAACAAGGTTAAGGTCATCACAAAACATGTCCATTTATAGACAGCTGTTTTCAATAAGCAATGCTTCAAAAATGCATGCTTTTTTTTAAAAAAACATTAAGCCAAAAGAAAATAAAATAAGATAAATTTTAAGTCCAGAAAAACAAAGAAAGTTTGATTTTACAGGGCAAGTTATAAAACTTTTTTTTTTTTTTGAGTTTTCCAACTTATTTTAATCATGTGCTAGCGTTTTGCAGATCTAAAAGAGAAGTTCTATGAGGAAGCAGTACCTCATGCCTTGCATGTCAAAATCAGSCCCCAAAAACAAAGAACAATACATCTGGGGGAGCCATTTCCCTAGCATCTGTATCTCAGCCCCAAAATAAGCAATATACAAAAAACAGTAGCCTACATCTCCTCCATCCTAGTCACTTCTGAGGGTAGTGAGCTCTCTGTTATCTTAAATGGATTTGGACCAAACAAGGTGGGTCTGCAGCACATTAGAAATATGCGAAGTGGGTGGCTATGCTTCTGCTGCCTTTTCCACTTAAGTTTTTTTCTGAAATGAGAGGTCTGAACAGGCTGAACATTTTGTTTGCAGCAGCCAACCTACCTCAAAATTATTCTCAACTGCAGCTGTAGCAGGAATTAATTATCTTCAGGTTCACATCTATTTGATCAGAGACCTTGGTGTACTCACACCATTTAAAATACTGGGAAAGAAACCAATCTAGCCAGCAACTGGGACCCCCAGGGACAAAGGGAGAACCAAACGTCACATACAAAAACTCTTACTTGCCTTCAGCATCTAACTAATCTGYTCCTAGATTTGTTCCACTATTTTTTGTTCTGGGTCTAAGCCTTCATGAAGCCAGAGTGCTCTTTGAACCTGCAGTCTGGCTACTTCAGCCATCCCCAACCAGCCCCGGGGATGTCAGCAGCACCGGCCTCCAGAACTTCAGCYAACGACAACCAGTGCATCTGAAAAGCACTGGGGACCCCTTTGCTCCTCCTTAGTTTTAATATTCTTTCGGGATGCTGGTAACAAAGCTAAGTGGTCATTGCAGAAAAAGAAGTCCATTAAATGCATGCTTTTACAGCCAATGTATCCAAGCCATGCAGTTTAAGCAGATTCTCTCTCACATCTTTCTCTACTCTTTAATAAAGTGTGGGGGCTATCCAGACCTTCTGCACACAGGCAGGAAGTAATTTCACTGTGATCCTTTCACACTTATCTCAATTAGAAACCATCACTGTGGTTCCAGTGAAATCATATGCGTGGGACCTAGCAGAGGTACGAGCAGAGAAGCAGGCTCGAGCCTTTTTTCTTTGGAACATTTTAGAGCTGTGAGTGAACTGAAAAGTTATGCTTATGTCTACACCCATTTTGTTTTGTTACTTTTTAAATCTCTTTTTTTTTAAATGCTCTAATATGTACTATAAGCAAACAAATCACAAGCCAGACTAATTGTATCACTCTTGCCCTTTGCTTAGAGCAGTTTTAACTCATCTCTAGATTCCAGTCATCTGTTTCTAATTCAAGTACATTTCAATTTCCTCCCTCAGTGTGAGGAGCAGCAGCCCTAGTGCTCACAAGGGGCCCTTGCCAAGTGCAAATAAGAGTCAGGAGAAACCCTGGTGCTCTGCAGGCAAAGCTGCCTGGGCTGCCACCAGCACGGGCCTTCAGCAATGGGGCTGCAGCCCCACATGCAGCGGGTTACTACAGACGTGCATATAGGTGCTGCTAACTAAAGCTAGTTTTAAAACTTTAATATTAGATGTTGCTTATGAGTTGAGATTACCCAGCAAAATCAAAATCAGGATGTTCAGCACTTAAAAAGGCCTCCCCCACCCCGTTACCACTTGTTAGAAAGCACAGCAATGGAGAGACTTGGGGGTCTCCATCACTTGTTGCCCTGCTGTGATRCATCTTTACTAGAAAGGAATGCTTTTGACTCCTGTCATTTACTGTTCCTAAATGTGCCTGCAACCTGTGGAAATGAATAGGAAGTTATGGGGCTGGAGGGTGGCAGAGGAGCACAGCTGTTATAAACCATACTGCTCTGTACCTCACATGGCATAACTTAGTTTCTCTTTCTTCAGGATAATGGGATAAAAGGAAATGACCTCAAAGAGTTTCCCCCCCACCTCCAGGWGGAAAAAAGAATCTGTGTTTCCACCAATTGCTTATTTACAGGATCAAGCTGTGCCTAATAATATATTTCAAGTGCACATTATTTATAATAGATGTTTGAATTTTCTCCTAGAAGATTTAGAAATGGTCAGAATAACCAAAAAATCATGATGCAAGGGAAGAAAATTCATCTTTCTCTTGCACTTACTCACTAACTACACAACTGAGAAAGGAATCTGTCCCATATGYGAGTCATGGATGAGCTTTCTTGATAAGGATATGTCAGCTGCAAGAAAACAAAATGAATAGTGTGCTTATTGCATTGAACAGTAGGGGGAAGAACTACTAAGCTATTCTAAAGAATATTATTTATTAATGTTTCACTATAAGTAAATATTACTTTGGAGTTTTTTTTTTTTTTTAAGTTTGATGGGGAACTTTGGGTTCATTTGCTCTCAGAACTCTTATTTGTTATTCTACAACATGAGTCAACACAATTATTTGCATCAGAACTTTTTGAATGGAGGCCCCCCAGCATTTTTTTCCATGCAATTCTGAATCAAGACACTCATTAAGAATAGAAACAATACCTGCAGCAAGAAAAGCAGAAAGAAGGCAGCATTTTCTGCATACTTCAAACAGTTCTGTGATTTTCAGATAACCCGTGTGAGCCTGTCAAATTGAAGTTTGAAAACCATAATAAATTCATTTTTTCCTAAGTTTCCCCCAAATCCATCATTTTCTTTTATCTTACCTACCCAAACTCTCACAATCAACAGCAAACAGCTAATGAGAATTAGCCACTTAGGCAGTTTTCTTAACCATACTTCCTACAAAAGCATCAAAATCCCAAATGATCTATTAACAACCAACTTCAGCTTAGCATACATTGTATGACCTTAAAACAACTTCTGACTTTTTTTTTTTGGTCTGAGTGAAGTGCAAAAAATGCACGTCCCAAAACAGRGGGGGATGCACAGAGCTTGTTCAAGTAGTAGCAGAGGTAAAGCCCTGGCAATACAACTTCCAGTTAAAGTATTAGAAGGGGTTTTTAACCCACACCTACTTGCAGATTTAGGTGTGTGAGTGATAGAAAYGCCTCCAGTTTGCTCCCTTTGATGACTCCCAGCTACAACATCCCCATGGGCATCAGGTACCAGTGACCGGGGTATGTAAACACTGCTGGTGTGGCAACTTCCTCTGTCACAGTAATGCAACCACAAACTAGTGGGTATATCATGCAGCAATTTGTTTATTGGACAATCTGTGGCCAAAGCATCAGCATGTAGTTAAGAGCTCTCAAGAAAAAAAATCTCCCCATTCAGATAATAGGGTGGGARGAAAGAAGAAACCACTGGGACTGCTGGTCAGAGCTCCCACAAGAGAAGAAAGATCTCCACAAAGCCCTACAAAATGTGCCTTTTCTTCACAAGGCAGAACAATGCTACCACACGTGGACTTGTAAGAGTACAGGTAATGTTGCCATCTAGTGACTCCTGCCATGCCAATATTGGCAAGATTTTAAGTGGGCAATATGAAATACTGTTAACAGCTGCAAGGTGCTCTCCAGTCTGGGGACCATAGTGCATAAATGTGGGGCTTGCAACCTTTTCCATGTCATACCATACTATAATGGCGAGCATTCATGAAGAAATAGTATCATTTGGAGGCATCTCTTCACTGGTAGTCTCTAAATTAACACTCATAACCTTTCTTTAGCCCACTCTCACTGAAGCTCATGGCCCATAAAAAGCTACACATGAACTGATTTATCCTGTAGGCTCCATGATTTTCCAGGCACCACGTTTCTTCGCTCTTTACACAAGCTACTTACACTACTACAACACAGTAATGACTAAAGTTTTGTTAAATTCAGCTTGAGATGTCCAGCAGCCTTCTTTCAGAGGACAGGTAGAACAAGCCTCGCACCTGCACTACTTCTCCAGGACGTTAGCCAACCTTTGATGAAGACTGTATGATGAAGACACACTGTGAGTCAAAGTGACAAAGTCCACCCCCTTACCTACTGCTGGTGTAGCAAGCCAACACAGGGCCTCTTCAGTGCTTGAAAAACAGTTCTAAGGCATTAAGTCTTTCTTAGCTACAGAAATAGCTAAGAACTTCTTTTGCTGGGGAGTTTGGTGCAGAGCTCCCTGCTGAGGGGATATGAGATGCCATCTCAAAACATTCAGCTTAGTATTTACAGTCTATCATCAATATTGACATTGCTCCCTGGAAAAGTAAGTAGCAGCTTCCCTTCAATAGGCCCRTAGTGGAGGCTTCTGGGTGAAGCAGAGTCAACAGCAAAGTTTTTGGAAGGAAAGCACAACCACCCCACAGTGGAATAGGTGGAGAGCRCCACAAAGGGAAGTATGGAAATTAGCTGTAAAAGAGGCACGTGGGCTTGGTTACAAATAGGTGAGAGGGGTACAGAATGAAGAACAGATAAAAAAAAAACAGAGAAAGCTTTAGTGCAAAGGAAACAGAGTAAGGCGGGCAGAAACAATGCATGGCTTTTRAGACAGCACGAGAAAATGTGCTGCTCTCTCCTAGTATCCTCAAGAAGTACAAGCCAGGCAAGAATGTGAGGCCAAAGAGTAGTTAAAATTAGCTCAGTATGGAAAAACACCTTTGACACGTAAGGAATTTGTAAAGGACCCACTACRGCGAGTGAAATTAGGGAACTACAATGATGCTGCTTCATCCTGTGTTCCTCATGCTGAGGGCCAACACTCAGGTCTGTTCCACGACTCAGTACATACTCTGCAGAAACAGCTTCTGCTAGGTATGATTTTAATAGAAAACAGTTCTGAATGAGCTCAGTACATTGTTTCCATATCATTCTTAAACTTGAATAACTTCAGGAACGTCAGATGAATAACTAGGAAAATTTAGAAACTCTGAGAATGCTTCTGTTTCAAACTAACTTAAAATCTCAGTGTCTTGGGAAATTAGTCTGGTCTTTCGTGTCACCCAGTGTTACCACTGGCCTCCAGCTCTCTTATTTTCTCTCACTCATTCCAAGATTTACTCTGTGATTCTTCAAGAAGTTTGTTCCACAGTTTGTAATCACACAAGTGCTCCTGCTCGTATGTGCACAAGGCTGGGAAGGTCAAGAGTCACAGATGTTTTGCTAAAAGCATAGAGCCTGCGACTTTCATGAAATCTTGCCTTAGTCATAACGCACAGAGAAGCATATACATCCTGCATATGGAATGCATCATATTTACCTCATCTAAATGTGATTCACTTTTCTCATTTTTGAGCAGATCCTCCCAGCTATCAGAATGTTAATATCCAGCTTAAAAAAAAGAAAAAATAAAGCAAGCTTATCTCTATAAAGCACAGTTCACCATAGATGAAGCCTTGAAGGCATGACCAATGAAGAGACTGAACAATGTAGAATCTAATGCTTGTATCGTACATACAGCAGGCGTGCCTAGATCTCATTTATGGGCTACCACCCATACTGATGTTTATACAGTACAGAGGCAAACAAAGACTCTCTGCCTCAGAAGACTTAACAGCTTAATTCTTCAACCAATCCCTAGGTCAACTTAGCCATACCAGGCAACAACAACACGTTTTGGAAGCAGGAACGGGCTCCTGCAAAGTATAGACATGAAAGAGTTTGAGAAAAGCTCTGCAGTCACCCTCAGGGAGATTTAAAGATGCCTTTTGAGTGCTCTAAATTAACCCTAAGGTTTATAGTGACATTTTACTCCTCAGCTCTTCCAGTTGTAGCTTGTGGGGTASAGAGCTGTCACATGCCACTTCATCTTTGAGATTCTCGCTACAATGAGGAAACACTTAGGCATCAGATTATGCCACCTTTGTGGAGGGCTAGAAACACCCAAGTTCTGTCAATATCTAAATAATCGGGCTGGTTTATTCACAAGTCAGAAATTTCTAAGTTGAAATCTGAATTTCATAGCTTGAAACTACTTGTTTCAATATCTAAGCCTTAAGTCCTTAGAAGTATTGTGCTGAGCATACAGAGCGTTGTCTGTACCAGCCACTCACTTGCTATTAACCACATTCTTTGCATCAAGAATCTGTCAAGATGAAGGAAGTCTGGCACACTCAATTTTTGCATGCACAGCTAACAAAAGAAAGGGAAGGAGACCACCAAGGTTACCATTCAGCCACATCCAGAGACCAATTGCAGCCTCAAGCAGTTTGTTTGGCCCAAAGCACTGCTTAAATTGTGCATTTTGTTTGATCCACTTGTCTTGCTTCAACACTTTCTCCACCCCAAACCAGAAAGTTAGGTGCATGAGCTGCTATGCAACATGCAAACTCCCATGCTACCAGGTATGGCGGCATCTCCAAACAGGTATGGTACAACTAGTCCCCACATCTAAACTGGAACCTGCCTTGCAGGACAGGGTAAGTTGGATGTAGTGCTCATATAGAGCACTTCTTAGATGGGAGTATGGACAAGGGACAAAAACAGATGATACACCAGGCACTGGAAGGCAAGGAGGCAGACAGCGCAGGCTTGCAGGTCAACAAAGGGTGGTCAGRTGCTAAAAGGCTTTAATAACACTTTCTAGCTGAACAGTTGGATGGGATTTCCCTTTGCTATGGGAGAGGTGCAGCAGCACCTGCAAGAAATCGGACTCCAAAGTTTGTTCTTCAGATATAACTAGCCCAAATAGAGTTAATGTTAACGTACATTGCAAGAGAGGCCTCCTCCGAGAGGTCAGCGGGGAAGCTCGAGGGCCTCCTTTTGATTACAAAGGAGCAGTTTGTTGAGGTATTTGGCCTTCTGACTAGCTGTATGAGACACACAGGCTAATAGTAATCATTAGGAGAACAGCAAGGTAAGGAATTTAAGGCTTCTGATGAACTTCTTCATAATGTTAAAATTCATTAAAAAACAGAAATAAGAAGGAGAGCTATGCTGGGGACCAGAGGACAAAAAAATAATAATCTCAGTGAATGAAAACAGCAAGATCTCCTTTAATACAAAACCAGTCTAATATGAACTCTTGCAAACATGTGTGCAGTTAAAAAGGCAAAAGGTTTTATAACAGCACTAAGAATAAAGCAACAAGCAGGAGAAAAACATGTCCTGAATACTAGGAAAAAATTTGGACAGACCTGTAGCTCTACAAGATAGTCTCACAAAATAAGTGGGCCAAGACATTTTAGTGGAATTAAAAGAACAAGGAAGGGAGGGGAGGGGAGAACTGTAGAAATTCATGCCYAAGGGATGAGCCTTGCAAGTCTGTTCCACTCCTGGTGTTGAGTACAGAAGGACAGATTTATTTTATTTATTTTTTYCCCCCCCAAAAAAACAAACAGCTGGCATTTTTTCTTCTTCCCTTCTCAATAGGCAATAGAGAGGAAGGTCAAAAAATGCAGTTGCCCCTGTGTATCCCTTGCAGAGACCCTAGATAACTGACCCATCATTGTACCAACATATTTTCTGTGGGAGCCTTTTTTCTTCCTTGAAGTCCCTGTAAATACCATAAAGCCTGTTTCTCTTCCCCCCTTCACCCCACTCTTTTTTCCCCCCTTAAAATCTGTAGCAATCAGTGCGGGTTTTATGGCCAAGGCCCCCATAAAGCGAACACTGCACCACAACAGCTGAAGGCCCCTGCCTAAACTCGAGCCTTGAGCTGAGCCCTTGCAAAAAGGAAGCGAAACCTCCRCGAGCAGCAGGGCTCCTAGAGGCAAAAGGTCCCCGTGCTGTGCAGGAAAGAAACACSGGGGCGGCCTTTCAACTTCAGAGCTTCACAAGGGCCTCAGGCACCAGCGCAGGCCACGCTTTAGTCGAGGCCCCAAACCGGCCCGCACCGAGGCTCACAGCAGGAAATGGGCACCCTGCGGCAYGGCAGCAAGGCCTCAGGAAGCAGCGGCGGGGAGCACGCGGCCGGGCCGTGAACACAGCCCCAGAAACACAACGTCACCCATTAAAGTCGCACTTTAAGGCACAGGAAGGGTACTGAACAACGCTTGGCTGCATTGCACGCTTGCAGAAAAAAAGAGAAAAAAAAAAGCCTCAGGTTGAGAGGCAGAGCTTGTAAGAGGCAGCAATTTTAGTGAATGGTCGCTACAGTTTTGCGCTTCAAATAATACGCTTCAAAGTTCAGCAGAGGAAATACCCAGCGAGCTCTCAAATGCTACATTTCCCCTCGACGGGCGACTCCAGCTTAAGATTCTGCTTTTCATCTGCCTCCCTGTTTATCCAAGTTATTCCTCTGTTCATAAGGAGTTTGGGCACTTGGATGGGTTTCTAGCATTACCACCACGGCGCTGCTGACCTGTAACACTGGGCTGCCAATGGGATCTCTGCTTCTTCCCATTTCTACAAGGACGTTTCCATGTAGATCATTTGGAACCCAGACAGGTGCCTCTCCTCCCAGGACAGCACAACCTGCAGCAGCAAAGGGCAGCGGAGGCAGAAACTCCAGGTTTGGAGCAATTAGCAGCACTACCTCAGTTGACAGGCTCAGGAATGGAGCACTTCTCCCACAGCTGGAAAAATATCTGGCAAGCAACGCTCACAGTATTTAACACTACATGTGAACTGCCCCGTCTTGAGGGGAAGCAGTTGGAGGCCCACGGCTGCGGGGAACATCTGAGAGCTGCTTGCGTGGGGTAACGGAGCCTTCGGATGAGGAAACATCAGCAACGTTGCTCAAGACGACTGCTGTAACCTCTGCGATTTTGAAAGGGTGCAGCACGATGAGCAAGGAGGACGCCCACTTTTTAAGGAAAAAAAGCATATATTTCATATCAATTAACGCAACACCAGAAAGCATCCCACTCACCATGTAAAAAGGTAGAGGAGGGGAGTGAGAAACCCACTGATGGAGCCTCCCTCTCATATACTCTTTGCCTAGAGCAACTGTTAATAAAGTTGTATAAATTCTCATTCTATTAACTGAAATGAAAGGCAAGTACCAAGTTTCACAGGGCAATAGGATCTGCTGCTRTAAATTAGACCAGTGTGCAACCTATTGAAGTGGGGGAAACTTTAAAAGATTTCTGCCAGACTCCTCAGCATGAAGCCTTTTTGAACACTGTAACAGCGGCTAGAAGCTTCAGAGAAAGGTGTGCATTATTGGAAAAGAGTTTTGTTCACAGTGGGAGTTTCCTCTAATCCTGCACAGATTTAGAATTAATGTTTCAGAGGACTCCAAAAAGTCTCCTAAATTCCATTAAAATTCGATGGGATTTACATGCCTAATGTCCTAAGTCCTCCTGGAAGAAAGAAAAAAAAAGCTTTTATGTTGGGTTTATGCTCTGGAGAATAAGACGGAGATATTTCTTATATAAGGCACAAAGTTCCAATTATATGCAAGCAATCCAAACCACCTGTGGATTGCTGGAGTCAAAAATCTGAGATATTTAAGCGAGGGGGGTTCTAAAATGCATTTGGACTTTGGGCAGCGCTACCGAAGGTGCCAGAGCAGCCCGGGGCTGCTGGGTCCTTGCGCCAGGTCCCACAGCAGCAGCTGCGTCGCGGCGCTCGGTGGCGCGGCCGCTCTGCCGGGGAGCACCAGCTGCAGAGCCCCTCGCGCACAGGGAAGCCCCGGACGCCGCCGCTTGGAGCCCTCGGGGTAGCCAGGGGCCAGATGAGCTTCCGATAGGGCTCTCGTCACTGCGTGCCCCAGAATTGCCGGCCGATTTTAAGAGCACGAGATGTTACAGGGTTAGGCTAACGCCACCGACGCAGCGCCGATCACCAAGGAATGGTCCAGTTTAAATCGCAAGCATTTTCAAAGTGCGCTCAGGGTGGATTCCTGCTTTCTTACACATAGAATCATACCCTAGGGATGGAGCCACCCTAAGCTTCCTCTGGACTCTGGTAGCTTAAATTTGTGGCTCTGCAGATGCCGAGTTTGGAGCATCTGATACTGATGCAGAAGACAGCAAGAGCAAAGTGCAGAAGTAAGTGTAAAAGTGCCCTGCTAGCAAACAGGAAGCAAAGAAGCACCAAGCAAGCCTTGCTTTTTGCCAGGGAACTGCTTAAATCAGATTTTTTAGACAAGATTCAGCCCAAACAAGGATGCTGCAGAGATGACTTTAAAAGACGTTACATTCAAACTGAACCTAAAATTAGTACAGGGTGTTTTGTCTTTTCACTCTATATTCCTGTCCCACGTAGTGAGATCATATCACTGCTGCAGCCAAATGTTCTCTCACTGCTGTTGCTAAGAGAAGCCAATTGGAAGCTGCCAAGACTGCTGGGGAGGCAGATTAAATGAAAATCTTATATACATTTTTCCATTGCTCTTTCTATCACCATACAGTGTTCTACAGTGTCAACATTCTGACTTKGTAGTTACCTACCTGGCAAAAAATAGTCATGTCCGATTTCACAACTATCATTTGATAATGGAGTACCTAAAATATTAGAAGTTTTGTTGAAAATCTGACTTTGGGTGTTGACTTCCTAGGGTTTGAGGGACTTACATAAAAATTAAAACTGGAACATTTTTTAATCTGGAAAGATCTGCCCTGATTGAAGATAATCAAGCCACTCTAAAAAGCAAATGGTGAGTAGAAACTTGAGGAGGAAAAAACAAATCTGATTTCAGCAAAATGACTTATTTTGTAATGATTTGTTGATTCAAGAGCTAGTTGCCTTTTTTTTTTTTTTTTGGATAAACGTTGTAAATATGTTCACAGAACTGTAAAACAAATCTTGCTGAGAATGTATCATTTCAACTTTACTTTCAACCAGCTGGTACCTGCACATAGGTAGCCCTGCTCTCCAAGTTCAGGTAGTCCCCTTATTCCTTATATACACACAGCGATCAGAGTGAGAATCTGTTCACTCAAAAAGTTTTTTTTTTGTTCTGATTCAAAAAGAATCAAAAAAATGAAGGTGAGATAGCTGAAACACTGAATAGGTTTAGGGTTCTTTCACTTAGCTTGCAACTTTTGTTTAAACCCATTTAGTTATGTCTAAATTTTAATCTTGGAGACAAGGCTATACAAGCCAGCTAAGTCACAAGAAGGAGTAAGAGTTGAAGCTTTTCACCTAAGGGCAGAGAGGATCAGTAGCAAAGCTGCAAGCAGAACTCAGGTTTCCACAGACCTAATTTGCGACCAGCCTTCCTGGGGCACAAAGAGACTTTCTGACCTTCTCAGCACTGCTACTGGAAAAGTCTCTCTCAGTTACAAGGGATTCTCCTCTATGGTAAATTAAAATCAGGGTTGCATTCACTGAAATCAGAGGGACATAAGTTTGAAAACAGATGTTGGAAGAGCCAGGTTTAGTACCATGATTTTCTCAGAGAGAGAGAGAGAGAGAGAGAGAGAGAGAGAGAGAGAGAGCGCGCGCGCATGCTCATGCAAGGAAGAGGACACACAGATAACCTTCTACTAAAGCTTTTCCTCTCAAAGACTATTTTTCATCTATTTCAGGCAAAATTCACTTGCCTAATCTAGAATAGTTAGTTTCTATATTTATAAATTTAAGAGCTGTGTAACCTGGGTACAGCTCTTTCAGTAGACAATCACCCTTATGTAGCATGAGGCTGCAGAAGCTGTTTAAACACTCACTCCTAGATTTAGAGAAGGCAGAGTAACATCCCTTCCAAATGGATTACATAACACTTTATAAACCTTTTTCCTAGCCAGCATCTTTGCCAAGTAGCACCTCATTGTAGTTCTTCAGCTTTACAATAAAAATACAGAAGAACCTGTCTGGCCACTAACAGCAGTCGCATAAGGGGATTTTCAGTCTAGTTATATATAAGCATCCTCTAAGAGGTTTAAACCACAAAACTTTTACTGCAGTATGAAAAGGGACTGTACAGAACTTTCTAAAAACATTTGTGCAGAAGTATGAATAGCTGCCTTAGGGAAACTCCCCTGTATTAATAGAAATAGCTGTTACTGCCCATGCTGTGCAAAGGCTCAAAGGGAATAATTACAATATTCTTGTAACTCACTCTGCTTGAATGTAGTGGTTGTCAGAAAGACATCTCAATAAGTGGGGAAATTGAAAAGCAAGCTGATAAAAGAGGCAGAGTTTACAAGTATGGACCTTGGAAGCAGGGACTGCCCTGCACCAGCACACACAGCTCTGCCCGAGAGGCCACAGGCATCCTGTGCTCTGTTCCACAGCACCAAGTTTTCCCTTTGCCTGGGGCTCTGAGGCTGAACTAAGAGCATTTCTCACTTTTGGGGACTAGATTTTAATTAGCAAAGTATCAGCCTACATCTTAGGATGCCTGTAAAATTTARATGTAGGATAAGGGGGGAAATGTAGCCCTATGGCCTGTGGTGATAACACGTGGCACTTCTCAATTGCGATCAATTACAGCAGAGACTGCAGCACTCACCTCCTATTCCCCCAAGGCTTCACCTACAGTGTCTTTTCTAGTGCTTTTATCTCTAAAGGCTTCAATTGTTGTCATCTTGTCCCTTGAATTCTTTCCAAACTAAGGAAAGAGTTCACAATTTACCAATAGTCAGTCTGTTTTTATAATCTGCCCCTAAAGAATCAACATCCAGGGGCATAAGGATGGCAATTTAATAATGATCAGGAATGCTTAAATTAACTGTTATAAAATCACCAGTAGGTTGTTGAGATCAAGAGGTGCCTTTCGTTTCATGAGGAAAAAAAATATAAAGTAACTTGAATATGACTTCCTGAATATGACTATAAGGTAGTCTCTGAAAATTGCAAACCCAGAGTTTTCTGACTGTTTCTGAAAAATCAGGCTTATTCAAACACTCTGCTCTTAAGAGTTCACAAGGGACAGATTGCCAATGTAATAATTACAAGTACATACACACACTTGTGTCTCCCCATGCACCCTCTCAGTAACAACAAGTAGGAAATTTGGATACAAGAGGGGTTTTTTTGTTCTTTGGTTTTCTATTTCTAGTCTTACTCAGCTTGAGAGATAACAAGTTTACATCATTTTATCAGCTTACTAAAGTAYAAATATTATATCCATCCATCAATGACTTCTGTATAATCAGTCAAGAAACAAATCTTTTAATTTTGTAAGACCAACTCAGCTAAAGTTTTTTCCTTGCCGTATATTTAACTAGGAAGGAAGGAGGAAGACAAGGTAGAGGAAAATTCAGCCACGCTATTAAAGGCTGCCTTTACATAAAGGATGGGCTGTTGTGGCTCCTGATACATCCACTAAATTCTTGCAGATTTAAGAGAGAAGGAAAAAAAAAAATGCAGAAGGCCTCACTAGGTACCTGGAGATGTTTTAACGTTTAACATTTCCTAGTCCCTTTTCAGTGAGYGAGCTGATGTGACTCAGAGGTCCGAATTCTGTGTATACTACTCAAAACAGGAAACTTTACAGAAGCTTCACCTGCTTAAAACTTCTGGCTACAACTCAACTGCGCACACGAACATCCTGGGGTTTTTGTTTTGTTTTTAAATGTAATATACTTCCCAGCCTGCAAGGCAGTAGAAATTACACAAGAGTCCTGTATGGAAACTCTGAATCAATTGCCTTTTATAAGAGAAATCAGTTAATAACTAAGTTTAACAACTACCTCAAAATGCATGGAAGGGATGAGATTTATGACACATGCATTCTCTTATTTGCCAGACACAAAATGCTTCCCCCCTTGCAATCACAGTTTTAAGGTTTTATTTTTGCTTACTGATTTGGCAACAAAATTAGATACATATAGGTTCTTAACAAATTTAATCTCCAATTTCCCACTGCCTGAAAGCCACTAACAGTTACACAAAAGYAGAAACAAAAGAAACCTATGACCACTTGAGCTGACATCCTGCATAAACCAAGGAGAGTGTTACCCAGCAAGTCTTGCTTTGAATCCAAGGCACCTGACTAAATGAGGCTTATTTTTCAGAAAGGCATCTGGCGTGGAGGCCAAGACTTCAATTGATGCCAACCCCCTTGAATCATTGGTAAGCAGCATTTAAGCGAAAGTAACTTTTCCATTACAACTTTGCATCTAGGATTTTAGTATGAGCTCATCCAACTTCAACTTCTTCCTCCCCACGGTCCATCAATACCAATGAATACAAAGTTGATGAAAACTGCACAGGTGAAGTCTATACTTTGCTCTATTTTTAACATTTTCTACTCTGAGCAAGTATTTCAGTAAGAGCAGGAATAGCTTACACAGGACACAGCAAACCTTCAGCGAGCACAACAGGGCTAATGCTGTTTTGAACTGCTTGGAAAACATATCTGTAAAGAGTCAGATTTTTCTAAGTTTTCAGCTTTACTTCCTTATTGCTTAGATGTTGAGCCTGAGTATCTCTTAAAAAAACCTCAATGTTTTCACTGTACAGCGTCATAGTAGGAGAATTTACAATTATGCATTCTTTAAATATTTAAAACAAAAAATCTGATATCCTTTTACTCCAAAAACACTACTGAAGGTCAGTTGATTTAGCTAAAAAAGCTTGAAGATTGGCCTACTGCTCTGTAATGGAAAAGCCTATCACATTTACAGAGATCTCTTCAAGAGAAAAAATATCTCGCTTCTCTGCCAATAATTGAATGAAAGAGTTGCCATATAGCGACACAAACACAAAGCAAAGGGAACAAAAACAGAAGTCTGTTTATAGTCTAGGCTCAACCCAGAAAACAGTAGAAAAACAGGAAGGCACATTCTGAACCTCGTACCCATTTGGTTTCCGCATGCGGTTTCACAGTTCTGATGTAATGGGCTGCTGTTGAAGCGCTCGGTTCTTACACCTTGCTGTTCACAGCTCAGTCACGCCTGGGGAGCTGCCGACCATCCYGTGCTGGCACCCAGCAGATCCTGTGCACCAGCACGGGGGTAAAAATGAGAACTGCACCAGGTGGTGGCAACCACGTGGCACGAATGAGAGCGCACAGCAAAACCAAGCTCTTCATACGGACGTTCACACTGATGACAGGAGAAAAGAAATGGAAGTGCTGGAAATAAGTATGTAGACACTTAACAAGTAATGAATTACATGTTTTTGTTCTGTCTTACTATTCGGGGCTGAAGTAGTTCAACCAGATCGTTCTATTTGAGGCTCATCCCATGGAGCCCAGGCAAAAACCTAGAGCTGTCCCAGAAACACACCCACACATAGTGCATGGTACTTAGATTGGGATTTCTAGAACTAGCTGATAATTGCTGCAGAACATATTAAGGCAAGGAGGCAATTAAGTCATACATACGCAAAGCAAAACAAGATTTTTGCCCTCAGCTTCAACAAAAACAGCTCCAGATCCATTAAGTGTAGCAGATGGGAAAAGACACCAGGACACATGGCTTCCTTTTTGGCTTTCTGTTCAAATTTCCCTTTGGCTGAAATTTTGCAACAGCCCCCGTTTAAGGAGGGAAGAGATTGTGAATCTCTTCATCTCTACATGCTCTAAGGTAGGTAGCTGTTGCCCATCTAAAGCTATTCTTGCAACAGCAGACTGCCATCCTGGAAGATCTGTTTGAGTAAAGACCCTGGACACTTAACAGATTCAAGAACATTCCTCTAACGCACTGGATTCCAAGGTCCCAATGTTCTTATTTGGATAAAGGATAAGACACTGGATATTTTATTATATAGAAATATACGTATTAATAGATATCAAGCACAGAATGTAAGCACACAGTGAACAACCACAACTCTTACATCAAAGGAATATAATTAATCATACCAGTACAGCAATTCATTTTACATGCCCAAGTGAAAGAAAGTAATTCCACCTAAGTGCAAGATATTACACTGAAGTTTTGGGTAAGGCTTTTGAATCCTACATTTTACTAAGCTTCTTGAAATTTTTAGTCAGTGGAATGTGCTTCAGATCAGCAACTTGGATAGAATTTAGCCTTCAGCATGTCATGAAAAGCCCTGTCAGAGCTTGAGAACTATTTTTCTTAGATAGTCGTGTGAACACTCATTTTCCCTGCTTATAGAGGTACTAGGAAACTGTACAAATTAAATCTAATAATAAAAMACATACACACAAAAGCAATGCAGTCAAGGGACAAAAGCAAGTTTACAGAGCCAAAGATAAACATTTTTCCCCCCCAAGAGAGAAATAATAGCCAAATGGGACACTAAGCAGCAGGGAACAAAACAGCTTGCCAGATTGAAGAAAAACAGGTGGCAAAATGAAATTCAGCCCCAGTTACATCCAGTTCTGAATACTATAAATGAAAACTCTAGACCCAGCAGTACATTTTGTGCTTGCAGCCAGGTATGCCTGAAAGACATTTGTTTGTCCACAGATGTGTTAAGCTGTCCATTATAACAAGCAATCACTAAAGATACTTGCCCTCATCTTCTAACTGTGCCCGAAACCTAGACCTTTCCTGTGTTGTTAGAAGCAGCTTTGAAAGTTCTTCTACATTTCCTGTTCAAACATGCAGCCTGTAAATCTGTGGAATCAAAGTATTTCGGTGTCATTTTCCTGTCCAAATCTCTCTCTCTCTCTCTCTCTCTCTCTATATATATATATATATGTATATATACACACACACAAGCAAGTGTAGCTTGCTATTCCTCTGATGAAGCCAAAAAAGCTCTTTGAAAGAGCGTGGGCTAATAACTACACTCATATTTATTCTGTGACACAAGCTTTTATAGAAAAGCTTTAGCAGCAATGCCCAAGTTTGATCGACGTTTTTATTAGCCAAATCACTAGGAAGACTTACATTTTCCAGAGCACTGCTTCTTCTGTAGCTAGGCTTTCGGGCAATACACCAACTACCCATCAGGTAAGTTAGCATAAAAAAGAATGAACACGCATTACTTGTGTATTTTAGCAGTCCTGTCACAAGTACAAGCAGCAGTTTTATGGATATCAAGGGACCATAAACAACCACAAAAAAATGCAGACATACCACGTAGCCTAAAGTACGTAATCCCTAAAGTAGATAGACCTTGCAATGAAGTGTTCTGTTCTGAAATGGTTGCCTTAATATAAGCACAGCTGAAAGATCATAAGTATTGTAAAATGGATTAACTCAGCGTTGTGCTGAGTCTAATGCGTAAGCATCACACTGACTTGTATCACCTACAGTCATTTCAGGGCACTGCATTCTATATATATATGCATTATAATATTTTATGTAATACTGTAAGCAACAACTGAGGACAGTAGAGAGCAAAAAAGGACAATAACACGCTTAAAAAATGTACCGTTTCTCAAGATTGTCACTACAAGGAACTCACTGTTATCTTAGACTCAGTTCAGAATCCTGAAGAATAATAGCTCCCAGTCCATATCTTTTTTTTTTCTCCACCTTTYCTTTCACCCTGACAAGCAGAAATACCACAAGTTTTTGCCCCCCATCTGTCTGCTGCAGTCCTGCCTCCTTGTTTTCTCCAGTTAGGGTCCTCACCTCTAATTGAGGCATTAGGCTTCTGGTTAGTCTTGTGTCAGTTCCTCTTCACATGTGATMTTCCTCCACAGGTGAATGAAGGGAAATTTAAAAAAAATCCCCTTTCTCTCAGAGGTTTTCCATTCCTTCCCTCTACCTTGGTTGTCTTTGGCATTTTTGCTTTACATTTTCCTTCAAGATGCCCATCCTCTGGTTGCTGATAGAAGTAGGAGGGCCTCCACGATAATCAGAATTGAACACTTTCCCTGTGAGGAAAGGCCGATCAAATAGGCTTCTTCAGCCTGGAGAAGAGAGGGCTTTTGTGGGGAATGCAGCAGCCCYGGCAGGCACTTTCCAGTGCCTACAGGAAAGCTCAGGAGATGGAGAGGTAACAGAGATGCACAACAAGAGGATGAGACACAACCTACATAGACTGAAACAAGAGACACAAGACAGGATATAAGGAAAACCTTATCCAAGTCAACAGTTAAGCAGTGCCACAGGCTAACCGCAGAGGCTGTGCTGCATCCATGATTGGAGGTTAAGGCCCAAGTGAATAAAGCCCTGAGCAACTTGGTCTGACCTCATAGCCGAGTCTGCTTTGAGTAGCAGGCTGAACTGGACACCTCCCGAGACTCTTCCCTACCTGAATTTATTACCCATCTTAGGAAAAAGGAAAGCTGGATTATTTGCCCCATTTACCACTTCTGTCTTCTTAACTCTAAGTCAACAYAGCAGTATTTAAAGTCACTGTTACAATGACTCTTTCAAGTCAATCATATATATTAAACAATCTGTCTTTTATTCCATTCTGAAGARCAGTTTCAGTTGAGTACCCAAGTCTCTTCTGACCTGAAAACCTGTACTTTCCACCCTCCCTGACCTAATAGCTGCCTTCAATGTACTCTCTTCCTACTTTCTAGCCATCTCTAGATGTTCGTGTATCACATAACTCCATGGAGTACCAGAAGCATTGTCCTGTATTAATACTTTTCTCCTTTTGATAATTCATCCTGGAAAATCTCATATGTAATCACTGGTTTAATTGTTACGTGGACTTCTCACAGACTGTCACCCTTTTTATCAGGCTCAACTTCTGCTGTCCAAACAAAGTTATTGGCTAATTTTTGATCAAGTCAAGTTCGGCATGGCCAAACTTAATTTTTTAACATTACCAAAGCAGAGCTTTCTTCAATGGTACCATGTGCTATCTGACTTAGTACCCGGTACCTTACTCATGACTAAGCATTGTTTTGTCAACTTGTTTTTTTCATCTAGAGCATCACATACTTGAGGATCTCTTACCAAGACAACGCTTTTACTGTGTCACCTCACACGTTAAACTGCTTCTGTTGGTTCCTGTTTCTTGTTTTCTGTTACTTCACATTACAAGTTCCCTATCCCTTATTTGAAAGCCTTGGTCGTTTGTTATCAGGAAGCCATCTCCAGGTAACATCTGACTCCCACAGCTTTCCTGCCAGATAGGGGCATTAGGGTATATTYATTTATGGAGGCAGCTCTCCACAAACACCCACTTTGTCCTCCTTGAAACCCCTTGTCAAAGTTCTCCTGCATCATGATACATATTAGATAACTAGACAACAGTTAGAATGTTTTTTCAGGACGGTCACCTCCGACCATCATGATCAATCCTGTCCTATTGTTTCCTTGCATTCCACCTTGTCTCTCTTCTACCAGGTACATATAGCARACTGGCTGAAGCAGAATCCCTTTGGCATGGACTTCCAAAGCAGCCTCTACTACTGTGTTCTGTCCTATACCTCAATTACARATACCAGTAACACCCTTTTCATTCAGAGATCTCAAAGCTTAGTGACCATTATTTTATCAACAAGGGAGACAGGTTTTCTATGGCCCTTTGGCCATCCAAAGGGCTGTAAATACTCAAAAGCTGTTCTCTGCTACCTCCAAGCATCACTTGGATATCAGGGCTCTACAGCTAGTCAGAAGGGAAAAAAAATATTGTCATTCCTCTTATTTTGATTTTAATTTTTTCATCTAAAAGACAGTATTTACCTGCATGCATGTCCATCTACTCTTAGCAATACATTGTAAATGGGGTAAGACAACACTTTGCAGAAGTGCTTCATGTTAATATCTGGAGCAAGGACCATGATGTGTGTCACATGAACCGAAGTTACCACCCAGATGGCATTACTGCACCAATAAACAGGGTCCCAAACTTCAGAGCCTGTACAACAACATCCAGTATTTGAGGACATGGTCTCATCTTCAGGGCAAAATCCAAGCCTTAGCCCAGATCAATCTGAATTACAAAATATTGGCTGTCAGGTTTGAGAGCAGATCACATCCATCCTGTTTTAAGCAGTTGGTAGAACTTACTCTTCCCTGCCACAGATATAGTGGGCTAACTGACACCGAATAAATAATATAATTCCCTGTTTTCCAATCTACACGACCAGCAGCAGAAGTTTGGCATTTAAAAACCAAACTCATACACCTCACATTTCATTTTCTTCTTCACTTTCCAGTGGTTTTATTTTTAAAGCATAGGTACTAATGGCTACTGCCTGTAGCTTGTTTATCAAACAGAAATCACCCTAGGAAGCTCAAACCTCTTTAATCCCAAACTCTCAGAAATAGCAGTCAAGGGGAAGAAATCACTCTTCTGTAAGCCATAAAAAGCTTTTACTGATAGACTAGGCCAGGTTTATACATTCTTCCTTGTTCCAGGTTCTGAAAGCAAAGCTGTGGCCTATCTGGATTTTGCAAGCTAGTGTCTTGCAGCAAAGTCTTTTCAGAGTGCCAGAACCATGTCAGAAACTAGCCATGTCCCTAAATCTTATGCCAAGCCAGGTGCCTGTGGTGATGAAACACTCTCCCAAAGACAAACTGACCTTGGCGGTCACACAGGTGCAGTTATCAATCAAGGCCCACAAACGCAAAGCTAGTCCTGTGTGCTCATCCCAGATGGACGGAGCAGACACCCTAGACTTGGAAARGCCAGCGCCAATTGCTTCACTCCCTAACACCCACTGCTGGCAAGTTTAGAGCTAGAACTGTCATCGGATTGAGAGAGAAACAYGTGCAAAAATAGATTCCTTAAGTCCTAGCCACTCAGGGAGCAACAAGGTGAGAGACTGTGGAACTAGAAGAAAATCTAGAGAAGGGAAAAGGATTGGGTTGCAATTAGAAATTATTTGGTGCTGCTAATAAGAGATGTGGTCCCTATTTTAAAAGAGGAATTTGCATTCTTTGAGTATTGTGCAATAACTTATCTGGAGTCTTCACAGCATATTGTTTCTGTGGTGCAGGAAGAAAATTTCAGAGAGATCTAACAGTTCTATTTTGACCGGATTTGTTTTAAGGCAGGTTTCCTATGACCTAAAGTGCCTTCAGTGATTCCAAAGTCTATATTTAAAGTGGACAATTAGGTAGGAACAAAGAGACCTATTAAACACCTCACCTTTTTATTGATGTGATAAACAAACACTCAAACAAATAAAGAGAGAGAGAGAGAGAGAGAGAAAGAGAGAGAGAGAGAGAGAGAACAAACTTGGCAGAAATTTTCTTGTATACATGGGATGTTCCCTTAAGGAAACTGAGACGCTTCCTTGTCAGTGTTTTAATGGAAAAAGCAATGAGGTCACACATTGCAAGACACCCAGGAATCCACAAAAGACAACAAGAATTTATGAACACAATGTACAAGAAGTTTCCAAACCTTATGAGACAAAGCCATAGGACACCAGGCTGTACTAGCCCTCACCATCCTAGGACTACAATCCACCCCCCTCAGATGAAACAAGCACAGACGTTGTGGTACACTGATACTAAAAACAAATCACAGTATCCAAAGTATTTATAGATGGTAAAAGCATATCCATGTAACTAATCAGAACAAGGATGTGAGGAGTTTCAGATCTCTGGCACCTTCAGAAAGGAAGAAATACTTCAGGTTGAGCAAAGTTTTAGACTGTAAACAAACCGAGTTATCACTTTAGAAAGAAACAAAAAAAAAAAAAAAGCAACATGACAATTAAAGGAAAAATTAATCTTGATAGAGAAGTCTCAGCTAGGAAAACTGACGCAAATCTGTTCAAAAAGTGTTGCTACATTTGCTTTTCTAACTGAAAAGTGGTCAAGAAATATTTGAGGGTGGTGCAGGGATTCAACACCTGTAAACCAAGGTGTGGATTTTTTTTCCTTCACTTGAGCATATGCATTTCAAGACTTCAAAGTCAGTTTAGGTCAGTTTATTTTTTAGAGCATTTCATGCTTTTTCTGTGCCAATTTGAAGCATTCAGATACATCAGTGAAATTACTCCAGACTTTTACTTTACAGAGAGATATTGCATGCCTCACTTCTCTTAAGGGGATTTTCCAGATTTGACAGCATAAACTTTTACATTGCCARGAATAGGAGTTAACTCTCCTGATTTCCTGCTCAGTAACTTAATGAAGGGGCCATCCTGAGCATTTTGCACATGATCATTGTGTAAATCCTTTGGGGATGAGGGCGAGAGGTGCGCACGTACACACACACCCACGTACATTTAAAGGATTTGCTATTTTTTCTAAGGGAAGCTGGATAAAGAGAAACAACTGGCAGATGTACRTTAGTAGATATTCTCATGTAAACACTCCGTGTCTCTGAAAAGTTCTCTACAGGTTTGCAGCCATTGGATTAAGGAGCACTCAGAATGGAAATGTGATGCAAGTCACAGTATTTACCGGGCAAATCACACTTTATCCATAAGTGCTCCTTTTAATTTTTCACTTAATCTACATAGGGGACAACCATGCTACAATAAAAAAAGAAATTACAAAAAGAAGCTGCTATACTATTTTTACAAAACATTATTAAAAGTTCATCTTTCTTCATACAAATGTTAAAAACTACACCAAGATGCCTTGGATAATTCCAGTTCAGTACTTCTAAAGATTTGTAAGTTATTAATAATACAGGTAGAAACCTAGCAAAAGGTCGGTCACTCGATGAGACTCTGAGACTTTCAGCAGTACCATTACATATTAAAATCCTTAAGAAAGTGTTCTGCTATGGGCTGATATTTGGGAGAAGATTAACCATACTTCTCTAAGTCACATGGTACTGCGGGAATTAATGTTTCAAGCAAGTGCATTGAACACGTATTGTAAAGCTATGATTCAAGCTCTGACTATTCCACAGGTCCAGGTTTGCTCAGAAATTCTTGAGCACTCAAGGAACTTGATCTGAGTCTTAACTGCAGAAAAACTTGAAGCCAGTTGAGATTTGCCTGGCCTCAGGTTTCACTGAGCATTTAGCGTAACTAATAATGATTCTCTCTGATTTATAGCTCATTTCCTTGAGTCTTTTGGTTTACTTTCTAAAGGCTGCTCAACACAAACAGGCAGATGCTCTGCTTCTGCAAAATAACTATGCTCCTAACAAACTGTTCTAGTTGTCTTACGACTACACATCTTACGTCTTACACATATGTTCCAGGCATATGTGCAGGATAATGATATTTGTATTTAGAAAACTCAAGCATATGCACTCCCGTCTTTCCGCTTGGCAAGAACACCCTTAATCTTCCCAAAGAATGCAGAGGCAAGATTTATACATTCTTTAGAAACTCGCTACTAAATCCTGTGCATAACTTGCCCTTGCCCACCTTTCAAACCATGGGCATACCCGCAGAGGCAAAAACACAGTATCAGCTACAGACTGATGCAGATCAGAAACAAGGCACTAAGTCCTAAAAAAGTAGACACAGCAGGTGCAAATTAAACACCTTTATTACCACGTTTCTGCTGCAAAGACAGAAAATGCTCAGAAAAAACAGAGGATACATTTTCGAATTAAATTAAGCTTACTAATGCCTCTGATAGCGTTGGAATGGATCRTGTTCACAGCAAGACATCGCATCACAGATTTCACCTGCATCTTTGCAAAACAAGCCCAACGCATACCCATGGCAAGTCTGAAGCACACAGTAGAACAGAAAAATTAATCTGCACCTTAAAAAAAATGTATTCCCTCTCACTTGCCMTCAGACTATTCTTCCTTTTCAGGATCCTCAAAGAATAAGATGAACCATAGCCTTCTACTGGAATTTCAACAACACAGACTTACTGTTGGCTGTTTCTGCAATGTCTTCCAAGATGCTATTTCACAGATACAACTGCAAAAAATAAATAAAAAACTTCAGCAGGTGATGAGTCTCTAACAGATGTGCTATTCTATTTGTGGAGAACAACATAAACAAACAAGACTAAACCAAGCATAGGAGTGGTCTCTTTCAGCAGTACAAGACAGAAGTAAAAATATATAAATAAGAGTTTTGCTGACAGAAGAGGGGCCTGCCTAACGTATCCAAAAATATAATCACCATTTACAAGCTATTCACWTTCTTAATACACACATAATAAGCTGCTTAACCCTCCAGAGTCTGCCTTCCTGTTCATTCACTTTTTATTTTACAGAGGAGAAAAGGCCAAACTTCATGGCCAAGAAGGAGCAGGTAGCTTCTCAGTGCCATTAAGCACTTCAACCAGAGACCAGACAGAATTGAACCCRGCTCTGGAGACCCAAAGCTGGCAGCAGGGTCCCACTGAGTCACTGCTCCGGCCTTCGTCACGCGGCCCAGTGAGGACAACCCCATACCCGCAGTGTTACAGATCTGTTCCTGGTCGTTCTATCACAGCTAGGATGCACGTTTTGTAGGCCCCTAAGAAACTCTGAATCTAGTTTTGTTTAAAGAAAAAAATTATCTGGGCAGTTCAAGTATCTAAGTAAACTCCCAAGCACAGACCTTATCTCCTAAGATCTCTCTCCCTATTGAGCTAAAAGATTAGGCAGAACACAAGCTAACTTAAGGGACAGGAGTGCTAATAGAGTACACCGGTTACAGAACAGTCAACACTACATACTTCTGCCTATCCTTGTGCACTGAAGCTTATACAAAAGGGGAAAAAAAATTACATCTTTCCTCAGAAAAAAATAACATCAAATTCATGCTTGAAATACAGACCCCATCCAAAGAGCATGCAAACTCACATAAAACAGTTCAGGTTCTTTTGTCCCCCCACCTACCTACCTAAGTAATTTCTACCTCTTATTTACCAGATTTCACTTAACAAGTCACAGCCAGACCCAGTAACTCATTGAACCTGTGAAACAGGGACTTAATATCTAAACAAATTCTGATTTTGTATCATGTCATTTTGAGAAAACTTCAAGTGAAAACACATCTGAAAATATCCCTCTGGTATACCCAGTATTTTCACTAATATTTTTCTAGGGAAAATAAGTATCCAGGAAATAAGGCAAAAGGAAGTGCAACATTCTGCACAGTAAAGAAAAGTGAAGAAATCAACATATAGAAACAGGTACCAACCTAACATTCAATGATTCACACACCTATTTTAAGCAGCTCTTTACAGCATGAAGATAGGATGGATTTTCTTAACTCATACCTCTTTTTTTCTTTTTTTCCCCAAACCCTCCATGCCTAGGAGAAGCACTCACCCAAACAGCCATAAAGCTTCATCCTCCCAGCACACTCCTAGGCCTTTCTCCAAAGCCTACCTCCTACCCTGCTGGGGAAAGTAGCTCTTTATTTCTTCTTTCAGATGATCAAGTCTCCTTACAGCTTTCCATTCGATAGCACCTTCTAGAAAAGTTCACCAGGTGACGGTGCCTTCCCCTTATATAACCTTCCCCTGAGTGTTTTCATTCCCTACAGCTGTGCTCCTTCCTACTCCCTATTCTCTGCCTTCTACCCCTTCCTTGTCTTATGTGATTTTAACCCCTAGCCAATCAGGGCAATTGGTCTATACATTCCTTTTTTCCTAGATGTTTATTTGGTCATGCATTTTATTCCTCCTCTCCTCCCTATTGTTATCAAAATCCCCTAAGATATTAAAAAGTGCTATCGAAAAAGTTAATGCAGTGAATCTGATTTGTACCTCCAGACCAAGTTTGAYGCGAAGTGTTAGCTGCCACCTGCCCACCAAATAGAAAGATGACTCACCTGCTTCTGACACAGCTCCTGAACTTAATGAGGAAATACTAAGGAGACCAAGCTGTGAACAGCTGCAGTTCAGCTATTACTTAGCAAGGTGTTACCCACTCCTGCCATGCGGATGGAAATTTCAAAAGGGCTGAAGGGATGGGCAGCCAAAATGGGTGATATTTCAGGACATACACTTTATGAACAGGGTCTTTCACCACTAGCCTAGGAACTTAACTCAAGAAACCTTGCCCAATTCTTCATAACACTGAGGAACTGAGAAAATAAGATCTGCTATTTCACTTTAAAATCTTTTACCCTGTAATGAKGAGAGATGAAAAATCACCAGTTTGCATTCCTAATTCTGTAGTCTCTGACCAACAGAGGTCCTAACTTCCAGTTCTCTCGAACCTATGCCAGCTGTAGTTGAGATGATTTATAAATTTTCCAAAATTAAGAYGATTCAGTCTGTTTGAGTTACACAACACTCAAAGTCCTACCTGGTAGTATGCAACACAATATATCACAAACCATATTGTAATTTTACTATTTCTAGAACAAAAATCCCTTATAAGAATAAAACTGCAGGGAAGAAATTGAAGCTATGAGATAAACACACATAGAACTGCCCCTAAGCAGAACGTCCCTCTGCAATGCCTCATCTCCAGCACAGAGGCTCCTTAAAGAATATTTTTAAAAGTCATCTGACTCTGAATTATCTCCTTTCCTGATCTCAGATCCAAGTCTGCAAACAGTCCTGCTGGGGAGGACGGATGGTGTAAGTAGATGCAGTCCYCAGAGCGCATAACCTTGCAGGGCAGCTGTGTTGCAGTGAGCAGGCTGCTCTATTATATATCACAGACTGCTCCTGATCTGTGCAAGTCCTGTCACAGGAAAAACACAGTCAAGAGGGAGAGAAAGAATGTCGAGCGTTCAGCAGAGGGAGGTATTGACACAGCATATAACTGCAGGGGAGGGCATGGGAGAGGGCTGTTTCAGTGCTCAGCCATGGTTAGAGGCTATAAAACCCTCCTTCTGTCAGTAATTTTTTTTTTAAAAAAAGGAATAGCCTGCCCCTAAACAGCTTTGCTGGTGTTGTTTTCCAGTTTGCAGATGTTGAGGAGCAGTGAAAAAAAAAAAAAAGAAAAAAGAGAGAGAGGGTGGGGGAAAGGAAATAGAGACATAAATTTAAAGAGGGAGGCCTTTGGTCACCAAAAATAGCCACAGCAGATAGTGTAACTAAAACCTGCCTAGTGCCTACGCTGTGAGTGCAGTGCACAGGGCAAAGTTACATAATATTTTCCACATTTATTTCGAGCAGGGCAGCCTGCCAGCTTGATAGATTTCTAGAAAGGGTGGGAGAGAGAGAGTGGTTTGATTCACAGACTGCTGTATTTACAGCTCAGCCCATGGCCGCTGCCTTCCCCTCGCTGGGCGTTTACCTTCACAGTTTGCCAGAGAGCACCGTGAGCAAAACCCCCGTGCAGAAAGTCAGTCACTGCTCAGACTGCCTAAAACATTACAGCAGCGAGAGGAGGTCTTAGTTTCCTTGCTTTGAGAGTGCTATCGGGCACTGATTTGCTGAAAGCTCGGCCATCTCCAAAGCCCAGAAACTACTGCAATGACAGGAAAAGTGCTTTAAAAAAATGCCAAGGAGAGAGCGGATTTTGGGTTCTGATTTTCCATCGCTCTTATTCTGCAGAGGCAGTCTCAGCAGAAGTGCACTCTTTGAAAAGCAAAGCTTGCTGCAAAACTTTTAGTGCCTCAGTTAGTTCATGATCTGCAAAGGTTAGAAGTGGGTGTGAATCTCCAAAACAGATCTGGTACTCTCAGAGGCCAGGGCTACTTTGATTAAGTGCCGGGATGAAACCACCTACCTACCTATGAAGTATTACTAGGAAAGATAAAATTATGTAAAATTATGTGGAAAATATTCATCAAGGATGGTCAAACAAATGGCTGAATGAACAGTTCTGTGCTCTGTGTGACAGGACAATCCATAAGCCTAAATACTGGCCTGGATATTTCCTGCATTTACTCTGTATTTGCTCTGCATATGGCAGGTTCTCCAATGGGACTTCTCAAGTACCTCATTAAGATTTTACTATTACTGGCAAGCCATGATATTGCAGCCCCCCATCAAAGCTAGAAAGGAAAAAGGACTAGAAAAATAACAAACAAAAGTCTGTTTCCAGTGTCCAGCTTTCATGAAGAGGAAAAGGGGTGAAGGAAAGGGAGAAATAGAGGAAAACTGATTTCACTGTAGGAAAACCAGTRTGATATCCATAAAACAAACTACAGAAAATACAGAGGTTTAAACTAGTCTTATCTCTCCCCTTCCCAATACATGCAAGCTCTATATCATTATGACTCTCTAGGTATGTTTGATTGAGACTAATGTTGATTGGGAAATTAAAATGTTTGATTGGGAAACTAAAAAAAAAAAAAAAAGAATCTGGGCCAATCTTCACCAAACTGAAATCTACCTATACAGTATGAATGTGGCTAATACATTAACACAGAATCTTAGTGCCAGAGTCATTTACAGAAAATATTTCTCCAAAGCAAGTTGCTTTAGCCATGTTTTTAAACAAAAAAACAACAACAACTAAAAGAAAGGATACCAGCTAAATGCCAACATGCCATAGGATTAACCTGTGAGGAAGAGATGCTCCCAAACTATATGAAGATAAAACAAAAGGATAGATGATAAATCAGCGCAAGTTTATTGGCTTTGCTTCTATGATACGATCACTTTAATTCCCCCACCTCCAACCCYCAAAATGTAGAACTGCATAGAATATCTTTAAAGAAGATATTTTGCTTCCATGGCCATATTTAAATGGAAYGCTTCCATTTCATTTTTATCTTATATGATATTTTAGCACTTCCACCATTTTCCCTGTCCAAACTTGGTAACCACACACTGGGAAATCTGTAGATTTATCCAAAAAGAGAACTTACTATTCTCTTCTATTTTTAATAAATTAATGTGAATACCATTGAACTTACAGGATCAACTATGAGCTAAAAAAAAATAAAAAAATCATCCTAGTATTTGGAAAAGGGTAGTATGTTCATAAACAGATCAAACAAATTAGACCTCTGTAATCCAACAGGCAATTATATTATGTAGCATCATACAAACATAACTACTTTTTTCCACAGCATTATCTTACTCTTTGTTGAGTTATCTGAATATTTAAGGATTGAATAATGAAGAGTGGCAAGAAGGGAAAATAGACGGGAGACAGAAGTTTGCTGGGGGAAAGAACACAATGTCAGAACAAAATGGAAAAATGGAAACTTGGATTTTTGAGGAGAGCTGACTCAGACCCTGAAGAACAGAGAGTGACTAGGACAATAGACTGGGACACCAAAGATGCTGGTTCAATTCCAGGCTCAGCCACAAACTCTTCAGCAAGCTGTATAATTTATTTGGAGCCTCAACGAGCAAGTGGTGAAAGAGGGGGAAAAACCCTTCCTACCTCAGTAATGCTAGTGAGGCCCAGGGTATGTGTCTGTGCACCATGCCATGGGAGGCACCAGGGACATAATCCCAGCCGGTCCCAAACAACAAGCTCAAGGACAAGCCAGAGCACTGACGTTACTGCACAAACACAAAATCACTGTCAGGCAGGAATACGCACTGCAATCTCTATGCGAAGTTTAGGGTCACTGTGCTGTACTTTCTTAAACCGCCCTAGCAGGATTTGCCAAAGCTCAGGTTTTGAACTGCGGTTGCCCGACCAAATGAACATGTCATTTCTCTTTCTGGGACTTGAGCTAATATCTCCTCAACTCTACCATGTAGACATACTCTAACAGCTTAGGGAAACAAAGCCACATAATAATAAATGATGCAGTTAAAAGGAGGTTAAAGTATAGGTTATACCCCGCATTATCTCTCAAGAGGGGAATAATTCATCATGCCTATTCCTGAGGCACTAGTAAATATTTCACACGTTGTAAACACACACATTCCTTTGCTGTTGTCAGTAACTAAACAAAAGCTATTTAAAACATAATTTACCTGTCAATATTGCAGTTCCTCTAGAGTTCATAGCATTTATTCTTTAGAAAAGGCAATTCAGAGGCTAAAGCCTGACAGAAATACGTGGGAGAGCACCTCGCTGGCCCTGTAAACACATCCTGACTGCGGGCTGGGATGGGACAAGCCCGAGCTCGGCTCTCCTCACCTTTGGATGCTCCTTCGGCTCCCATATGAAGGAGGTGTTTGGAAAGAGCCACTGGGTCATCTGACAAGCCTCCAGGGAGAAGTGGGGAAGCGGGACTGCTGCATCCAAAGCACAGTGGTTTTCCCTGCATAGAATCCCTTTCGTTGCCACAATTTTAATGCAGGATGATCATTTACAGCACTAATGTGACTGCGTAATGTTATTGGCTTAACTACACTTATTATCATGAGACTTTATGTTTTAATTATAGAAACAATCTGTTAGCCCTAAAAGCTATTACAAACTTTAATTCAATCTCAAATTTAAGGAAAGTGCTTGAACGCTCACAGGCAACCTCTTTCAGCCAACTTAGAATGAACTTGGGTCTCCTCAATGGCATGGGAAAACTCTTATAAAAGAGTATTGTTCACTACTGAAGCTGGCTTTCCATCATGCATTTATTTATTTTTATTACAAGGCAATATTGTTAAAGCATGGACTATTCTTTACCCAGTACTATAAATGTGCATGGCACTTCAAAGCTACAAAGCAGATTAGCCTCAAAAAGCTCTTAATTTATTAGCAGAATGATGCAAGGTAACAAAGACTCTGAATTTCCACTGAAATTACTGAGTAATGGGAGCTCTAATCACCTTGTAGGAAATAAAGAATATGCATATTCACTTAAATACACTGAGATTAGCTGCTTGGGACTAATTCAGTCTAAGCCAGCCAATTGACTAGTTTGCAAGGTTATATGAAAGGGTTTTGGCAGATAGGAGAATTTTGGTGCAACCATAGCCAAGGTGCCAGCAGCTTTGTCATCTTCCAAGCTTAGGAGAGGGCAGTTAATATYGCACCACCACCACACAGGAGCTTGAGCAGAAGATCTTCACCGTAAAGTCAATCATAGCAGAGGTCCATGAGTGCCCAGGCTCGCTCTGGCAGTGGAGACAGTCCAGGTGCTGGGAACAGGGGCTCCTGGATGCTCTCACTGCAAAATAGTTCGTCAACTCAGGTACAGGGCTCTTCCTGTTTTTATGGAACAAACAGGCTAAATATCACTGAAAGAGTTTTTATTTTATTATTTCAGAGAACTAAATTCAATATGTTAAACTGTCTTAGACCGATTTTCACACTCCCTTCATAGCAACCCGATTACAGATTTCACTATCAGGTCACTTACAGCTTTGCACAATTTGGATTTTCATTTTTAAAAGATTATGAACAGTAAATGTTGAAAATGTCTCTTTCATCATATTTTTAAATAAAAATCAAAAGTTACAAGCAAATAAACCACAACTTCAAAAGAATTTTAACCTTCTTTTACACTATAATATGCAGAGTGACAGCAATTATACAGTTGTCATAAAATATATTATAAAGACATCACTGTATACCTCTTAAAACAGCAACTTTTATTTATGCACTAAAAATCATAGTCTCATTTCAAAGCCTTTTTCAGTGTGTTCACTATAAGAACTAGGACTTAGCTTTACAGAATAGACTTTTTAGAGGTTGTGTCTTTTCCCAGAAGTTTTGAGTAACCATCCTGCTATCATCCTTCTATACTTAACACCTACCCTGCAGGTCTACTTTATTTTAAAACAACATAAGTAAGGGTTGTAGTTATCTAGTATGAGATTTAGCTGCCTAAATGTGGGCATTTCCTGCTATCTTGAATGCCCTGTAATATCCCACCTGAAATACAGCTGCCACTCCAGAAAATCACAGCTCTCCCTTGCATCTGGCAGCCTTCTGGATACCTTATAGTGTCCACAGTCTTCCTACATCTCATTTCCAATCATTTTTATTGATGTACACTATTATTTCAGTATGAAAGTAAGAAATTAAGAAACTTGTTTCATGGGCCCTTTTCAGTGAAGGAGTATGACCCACTAATCCTTTAATGTTTCAAGAATAAAGATGTCTTTTGTATTCCAATTTGTTCTTCCATTACTCACCGCATCCACAGATCTTATCTGTAACAGATCTTATCTGTTTAAAATTGTTACAGTTACATTAGCTGTTTGCTGTTTATGCTGGATTGAGGATTGGAAGGTTCTGGAACAATATAGTGACGTTAAATGCTAAATACTCTAAATGTTTTCTATTGCTGTTTAATTATAAGTAGGTATGAACAGTAGCTAAACTTAAGAACTAACCTCTTCTCTTTTTTGAGGCCTTTGCTTTACCCTAATCCCCTTTTCCTTGTATTTAGAGCACATCAGAAGAAAAAACTTTTCTGAACCTAAGAATGATATGATTTGAGAAGATACTTAACTCATATTTAACATTGCTCTTGCAGCGTTAGCACCATAGCAAGATATATACTGTGGCCATATATACTGTGAACTTGTGAAAAGCTGCCTTTGGCCGGGTGCTTCCCTAGTCTTCAGGCGCAGAGCCAACACATCTCCAYATACATCCCTCTGCTGAGGCTTAAGGGGGAAGATGAAAGTTAGATTCACACAGCAAGACGAAATTTGGAGTTTAGTGTAAGTTGATCTTTTTCACAGTTGGTCACAACACCTCTTACAGCAACGCAGGACAAGACAACATTGGGGCATCATGTGGTTGCACAGAGCTACCAGGTAACTGTGAACCACAGAGCCCAGTGTCACTCATGGATGAGGCCTGGGCCATTTCGTGGACCTTATGGAAGATATCCACTTCCAGAGGGTGTGCAAGCACTGGCATCATCTCACAAAAGTGATCCCAAAGCATAACAAAATCCAGTCACTCCTACAGCTAGATGGTGTCCGACTGGTCAGTCTTAACATGTTTTCTTTAGCTATGGGCCTCTGTGTGTGAAGATTAATAGGCTGGGGGGAAAAAAAGCAGAAGAGATTAATGTGGCAGGGAAAACAAWTGACAATAGCAAAGAAGTACTTGCAGGTTAAGACATAAACAGCACTTTAACTTGAAACTTTCTGTTAAGTACAGCCCTTCTGTTAAGTACACTCGATTCTCCCAGCACAACCRGGAGGATTGGATACCTTAGAAGTATATCAAATTGCTTTTTCACATGTAATCATTTTTTGTTTTCTCATTTACAGTCACAAAATGTCAYATGGAGAAAGTACTAAAAAATCTTAAACATACCTTGCTTTGCTGCAAGAAATAAAAAAGTCTTTAATTACATGTAATTTATCTTCATTGTGCCATAGATCTAGATTCTACTAGTGTRTGGTAACGTGCAAAGGAAGAAATAATTCTGACTCAAAAGAAAATTTCTCAAATTACTTTAATTATACTAATCTATATATTAAGGTATTTTGGATATAAACTGGATCTAAATGTGTGCCAGAGATCAGAAAGTTGCAGTTAATTCTTTTCAGTCAGTTGTTCTTACAGCTGAGGCTGAGAGTTAAAAGGCATGTATAGCAACAGAGTTACAGGGGAAAAAAATTAACCACAGAGATTGGATTCTGCTGTCACTTATAGTTTGAAAATTAATTCAGGCTCACTGGGAAATGAGCTTTGTTACAAACCAATATAACCAGTAAAACTGAAAGGGGAATGAAACCCACAATAGCCAGAGGATGTTACAGCCAGCACTAGAGGATGTCAGAAGAAAGTACTTGAAGAAATAGGTCATCTGCGGGGGGTGGTTAAAGCTCTGTTTACAATGCAGTATTCACCACCTACATACCCTAAAGTGCCTCTGCTTGGACTCCACAGCAGCTGGCCCTTTTTCAGGCTGCTGGGTCTCCTGAAAGCTGGTACAAAAGGTTCCCTCTGCATTTATAGCTACATGTGCAGAACGAGCTCAGCCACAGCCTTTTGAGCCCCTCTGAAATAAGCACTAAGCCACAGACTCATGTCCCTGAGAGCAAACTATAATATCTTTTTTAAACCTGTCCCTTTTTTGTGTCAGTTAGGTGCTATTCCTCATTCATTCCCAGGGTGCCCCCTTCACTCTAGAGAACATCTTATCAAAACCACTAAAACAGTGCAGGAAAGCACATCTACAGTCCTGAGATAACACTCATCATACATTCTATTTACCCACAAGAGGATCAGAAACATCCATTCCTCTCAGCACTCCATGYAGTTCAAGCCACATTACCTACCGCTTGATCATATTTATGACCCCACTAAGAAGGCTGGAAGTGGTGTTTTTTCAATTTGTGCAGAGAAAAACAGTAGTCTGGCAAAGTTTTGAAATCCCCATGACTTTTATTACCATAGAGAGTGGGGAGGGAAATCCTGCAGCAGGTACTGCTCCTGTGAATGAAAGCAAACTAGAAAGAAATCAAGTAAAGATGTACATTTACAGACATCATCAACRCACACAACAGGACATTGAAAATTATATTCTTGTTGCAGGGAACCAGACCTCTCAAGAAACAGTCACTAGATACTGAAGATGCGAACAAAATAAATATACTTTCAGTTTGCATGTACCAAATTCAGTGACATCAATAGGGCAACGATAGATGTTCGTTGTGCAGCGTGCAGTAAATGTGCCACAGAGATGAAGCCTCAGGTGCTAATGGAACAAATTGTGCTCTTGAGCCTCTCATCATCTACTGCTATTGGCTGACTCTAGGTATCAGACGGAAACATCACACCACAGCTCACCCAAAACTGCACCCACTCTTTCACAGCAACAGACATATATGGCTCACAATTTGCGTCATTTATGCCCCCTAACAACAGGAGCCTGCAAATCTGCCTGCATTTGCAAAGTAACCAAGCTGCCTTATCTTGAAATGTGTGCTTTCTTGTGGCTCTTTTAAGAGAATCTTTATTCTGGCATCTTTTTTTAAAAAAGGTACTTGATTTCACAGCTATGATGCTATTCTTTTGATGGATGTCTTGTTCATAAAATGCTGCTTTTAAAAAATCTCACTGCTAAAAGAACTGGCAGCAGGACACTTACCCTCATTATGGATGGCAGTTCAATTGGATATTATTTGGATAGCTTGCTTTGCCAGTAATTTTGCTAAATGTACTGCAAAGAATGAAACAAAAATCTAGGATTCCATTCCAGACTCCAGAGGTCTTTAGGCCCTACTTTGTACAGGTTCTTACACACATTTCTTCAAAAGGTTCTTCTTTTTCCTCTCGTTTGCATTCCAAAAAAGCACCATTTCAAAACCATCCTCTGTCTGAGAGGAGCTGAGATCCTTTTGGGCATTAACCCTACAAGCAGAGGAGTTCAACTCTACACACACAGGGTAAGTTGAGTAAACCCACCATAAAGAGATGGCCAGAGTATTCACCCACCAGAAGGGGTTGGACCTCTGCTCCAACCCTTTTTGGTGGGGTTTACACTCACTGTGGCAGGAAGTGGTGTCCAGATCTTGCCTCTCTCTACCGTTATATAATAGTCATCAAGATAAGGTTGCCAGAGGAATAAAGGTGCATAGGTAGCACCCAGAAATCACCTTCAAAATTAATTTCAGGGGCACATTTACATGGAGAGGATGTGAGGGGGAGGAAGSGGGATATGCTTCTGAGAAGAGTAGTTGTATGTTCATATCGTTCCTACAGGCCAGTTTACAGCTACATGAARAGCTAATACTGGCAATATGCATCTTAACACTTTACCTTTACTCTCTGGACTGCATTAGATCATGACTTCTTGAAAATCTGCCTATAATAATGGGAACAGAATCCTGAAAATCCACTACTACAWTTTTCAAAGTGTTCACACTTTGAAGGGCAATAGAGGCAGATATCTGATGGRGAGAGGGAAAGAGCTCTTAGCTAAATCAGTTTGCTCCAAATACCTCAAGCATGTCTCTCAGTTGATGACCAACTTTTGCAGAGCATAAATCCATGCACTCTGCACACATCAAATAAAAGACAGTCATGCAGCTTTAGAAATATGAAAGTTCTAAATAAGAAAATAGCAATGCTGTAGAGGATCCATTATTCTTGTAAATTCAGCTACCGACAAACTGCATTTCCAAGGCAGATCAATATAATGCACTTGAAAATCAAGGTCCAGGGAGGAAGGTGGGAGCAGCAGCTCCTCAGCAGCTCAGCCAAAGCCAGCCATGAAGCAACACACTCMCTCCCACCCTCAGATGAGCCTTCCCCTTGTCTCCCTCATGGAGGGGTGCAAAACCCAGGCAGGTTCCTCACACCCTTGGCTCTCCACCCCGTGGCCTCACACTCTGCTGTGCACACTCATCAAATGTCTCTGTACTGCTTTGTGGAGTTATCGGTTCATTCTCAGTACAAACTACATGGCTATAAATACACAATGCCATAAAAGGCTTGTGTGTAGTCCTTTCTTCTAGAAAGAAAACATATTTTGAAGATGGATTGCCAGATAAAAGATTGGCAATTTTATCTGCATCTCTAAGCAAACCACCTTTTTCTAAGCCTACAAACAGCAAGGAGGCAGTCCTTTGAAGGATAAGCTTGGCATCAAAAATCACCCTTGACTAAAGATGAACTAAAGGAGGACACAGTTTAACAAATATTTTGGCCTAAGGCATAAGCACGTAAAAGTCAAAAGTGCTCAATAAATTTGAGAGACAAGGTTGTGGTTTGCAGTAGGTAACTTCTTACTTCATATTTGGCATCTGGACTTTCTGAAAGCATTGGGGAAAAGAGTAAAGGAAAAGATGCATGCTTTGGAATGCTGTTTTAATGCTGGATATTTAGGCATTTGTTTAGGAGAAGAGATGTCTAAGAAGGAATTAACAGGGGTTATCCCTGTACAGTACATCCTTGCACGCACTGCTAGTGCTTGCATGCACGGCTTCCCATGCACTGCTTCCACTGAGACTGGAAACAGGCGAGCTTCATTGCAGGAAGTGCTTCCCATGGATGTCTCTTCTGTAGCTTTGGCATGACCTCCAGGAAGGCTGTGCCTTGCCCTCCAAGGAGAAATCCACAACATCTGAGGAGTGGGACTTCAACTTCCCAGAGCTTCAGATGATTTTCCAGATCCTGGGCTCTGACCTTTGTAGGGAAGCCACAGACAGGAAAACAGACTCACTGACCGCCTTGCTCTGATCATTTAGCAACAAATGGTTAAGCTAAATCTCCTCTGGCATGGCTGAAACAGAATCTAGCTTATAGGGAATTCAAAATTTCTTCCTTTTCCTCTCATGCTGCAGCAAACTATGACAAATGCTTGGGGTTTATATGCTAATAGCCCTGTCTGTCATCTGGTTGCAGAGGAGAATCAGCAAGTGGCAGAATGGCAGTAAGGGCTGCATAACTGGAGCTCATTGCCCCTTTTATCTAATGCAGTTCAGGCATRATGATGGTTAGATACACATCAGACTTTCAAACTGTGGTTTATATAGCTGGTAAGACTCACTAAAACAGCACACACACATTTCCTTCTCTACTCTCAAATCTAGAGCCCCTGACAAGAATCAGTGTTAATCCTAGTTGCAAGATGGTTTTTATCCATGCCAGAGACAGTTTATACTGCAGTCCAGCACAGTGTAAGCCTTAGAGACCTCTTATGTAACATATCTCTTTCATAGTATGGTGTGCATTTTGCTTAGGTTTGCAGTGTGCATTAAAGAAAAAAGTGTGTCAGACTCAGAGAAGATACTGAAGCAAAAATAAATAAATAAATAACAAAGTAATATAGCTTTTCCTTGGGGGAAAAATCTGCATGTTAAGCAGGAAGCTTTTTCCACATGAGGAGGCAGAAGATGGTGTTCCACACGTGTTCTTACCATACCTATCTTGGTGTCAACAGGACAGACTCTATTTCTTAATGATAGAAAACAATCCACACTTACCAATGGCTTATGGACCCAGTACCTGCTACGGACCCTCTCAAACATATCTTCTACCTCTTATCACAGCACAAAATGCAGTATTGAATTAGAGCTGATCAAGCCCAGAGCAGAAGTCCCTAGGATTTGTAATGGCTCGACTCCATAGATGAGTCACTGTGAATAAGTAATACATTCATAGAAGTAATATATGAATGATATATTCATAAATAATATAGGAAAAGCCATTTGGTTTCTCTCTTGTGGAGCTTTGCTGCACCGTACCACTTTCTTGTCCCATCAGTCTCTCAGAACACGCTGATTCCTGCACATTATTACTCTTGTTTTCTGTGCAGAGAGGCCACCATTACTTACAGCTCTGGAAAAAAGTCCTGCAGCAGAAAACCTTGCAGGGTCATTGTCAGAGCCTATGCAAAGGTAGCAACCACACATTGCTAAATTAGGAGTAGATATATCCATTTGTGACAGCAACACAGATTGGGCTGGGGGAGGGAATGGGGAGACTCCAGAGCAGGCGAATTTGGGCATACAGTGAACACAGAGCTTTCAGTGCTGACTCACTTTTTCCATTTTTAAAATAAAAACATTAGCAAAGATATTTTTAAGTGGGTACTGTGCTTTTCTGTTGCAATCAAAACCTTGTCATAAGATTTAACCATCCCCACCCTCCTCAGCAGTTACACAGTTTAGTAATTGTTCTGCTGTATGAAATCCTTTTAGCCATAAAGATCAAGATAGTTTTAAATGAAGCAGTCTTTAGTCCATAACTCATTGCTTTTTAAGAGCAAACTATCATCCAGAGAAAGTGTAGGAGCCTGGGAGCTCGGATCCCTTGGCTGTGTGCTTCATGCTTCTGCTGACATGCTGTATTATGGAAAGATGCATCAGAGTCCTGGTTACAAAATTAGTGCCTGAGCTCTACAGGCAGATTTCTGTGTGTATTGATGCTGAAAGGGGCTCAGAAGTTCAGCATGGAGATCAAGAGTCTTCAAATGTAGCTTCTACAGAGCAGGTTTACTTATGCTACTTACACATTCCTAGGACCAATAACAGCATAACAGCTGGAAAAGTCTTGAGTCAAATAACATTTTAGATTCATTCCAGGAAGAAAACAAACAAACAGAAAGAAATACCCCAATGCTTCCAGAAGAGGTTGAAGCAGAGGGACAAGCATGTGATGAGATGCCATGAGACTTGGACAAGTGACCTGTGGAGAACCCTCCACAACCAGAAGGATTTCATCAACAAGCAGTAGTACTCACACAATCACAGGTCAAGCCTWTGGAAACACAGCAAACCTGAAAATTAAACAGAAACAACCACATCTCAGATCAAGTGGACCCTAGAGCGTCCAAGAGAGGTTGAGTGGCACTGTTCTGGCATTTGGGGTAAATAGCTAATTTTCACATGCTCCACCAATCTCAAGTCATGCCCAAATAGCAGCTAAAGAAGGCTCAGATTCTCCAAAGTGTTCAATACCCACCAGATAGGGCCAGGAATTTCAAGTTACAACTTCTTTTTTTTTTTAATAGTAGACTGAAAGAATTTTAAAACTATTTACATATCCTAGGAGGAAATTAGGAGCTAAATTCTTCTGAAATCTTCAGTTCTGCAGCAGTGGCAAAATAATCATTTTCACATGAAAATGACTGCACGTACAAAGCAACAGTCTTAAAAAGACAAAAAGATTTAAAGTCTCATTTAAAGCTCAGCTTAGGAAGTCCCCACAAGGAAATCCCCACTATTTTATGTTCCATGATAACAATTTTAGTAAAATACTCTTCCATATACTTTGTAATTAGACAATATCAAGAAACATTACACATAGATTAGAATAACAACTCCTCCTGTAGTCTTGAAATTACCAGCAATCTGCAGTTGACTTCAGATTGCTTGCTCTCCCACACCCCCTCTTCACTTGTACATCTGTCTCTGTGTTCTTCTGCATCATATTTTTCAGTAATTTGTGAAATTCACARCTATTGTTTTTAAATAATATCCATTTCAGGGAAGGGAAGTCTATTTTTCCTATCCTCTCTTTCCCTTACACCCCTGGCCCCTCCAATTACGCATTATTTTGCACCAAAAAAAAAGAATCCTGGTATGTGTTACATTGCATTCTGTTTCTGTATTTCCCCCACAGTTCCCACTAGAATATTGTATTCCTTTTTCCCATCCTGCCCAAACTGTCTCTGTGGTTGCTACGTACTTTCTAACAGTTGTCACATTCCTCCTAAAAAGTGGAAGGATTTCTCCAAACACTCAGCAAGTGATTTCAGTTAGCTCAGTACTTCCAACCCTTCCTTCCCATGTGACTGGTTTACAGATGCAATAGATGTAGTTATGTGGCCCTTAAGACGATTAAAGTGCAGAAAATGTAGACTTCCTTAAGCTCACTCACCAGTTATGTGGCTGAAAGCTCAAGTGTCGCATGGCTGCAATCTGGCAGAAACTCAGGCACAAAATGTAAAAAGGAAAATGAAAAATCCAAATTTGGGGTTAGTTTCTCTCAAGAGAGAAAAGAAATGGTTAAACAAATTAAGAGAGTGCATAAAGACAGACTTTCAGACTCATGAAAACTGCAGTTTCCCAAAGGACTTAGCTCTGTGCCAAAAGTCTCTACATTTCCACCCTTGGAGCAAACACAGAACAAGAGCGAGGACTCAGTTCCCTAAAACAGAGCCCTCCCTTTCCAAAACTCGCATCTACTCAACCTTGTAGCTGTAGCTGCTCACCCAGTCAGCGAGCATACAGACCAACACGATGCTCCTCTCCGCATCTGGCGTGCCAGAGAGTCTAACAACAACACTGGTGGCTGCATCCTCAGCTGCCTGGTGCTGCAAGAGGTAGCACCATCCGCTTTGGAAGGGCTGTGCCAAAGTAGCTGAGGATTTGGGCCCAAGTAGGCACAGGAAAGCAGAGTRTATAGGCAGAGGATACGGAAAATCACTTAATTCCTGGCACAGCAGTGGACGAATGCCCTGAAGATGGCAGGGAGAAAGGAGAGARGTTACCTCTCCGTGTCTCTGCTTTTATAAAGCCTTCCCTAGACCTTTTGAAAGATGGTATTTTCACAGCCTTTGCAGGAAGCTCAAACCTTTGTCCGACAGCTGCAGAAGCAGAGAAGAGAGTCCAAAGGACTATTTTTTTCCTCTCTCTGTACAGATTCAGCAAACAGGAATGGCATGGCAGACATAGTTGGCTAACCTGGGTTCAAAGCCAATATCCTTTCCCTTTTTCCAAACACACACACACATACTCACTGTATCTTTGGATAACAGAGAGGCTGACATCATGTCCTACTCAGTTATATTTACCCCTCTATTTCAAGACCATAGAGCTATAAAACAAATATACTATGTGAACTACGGTAGGGGAAGGGGAAGAAGAAGTTCAAAAGTGCCCCAAGCTGCCAAACACTTTTTAGACCTTGAACTTTTTCATTCACAATAGTTAGATTTGGAGAATTTGCTTAGATGCACAGATAAATCCACATTTTCTTTTCAACACAATGGACTGAGAATTACAATTCTCAGCCATGACACAGCCATGAGGCACTGGTGAATCCTTGAGGATATATATATATTTATATATATCTGTATATAAAAGTTCATTTTCAACAGAAATAGGGCTAATTATCACCCTGGATTCAGGACAAGTCAATTAAATTTGTACATTTGCTCCCAGAAAACATAATAAAATTCTCATTTACAATGGAATCTCTTCACATGATAAATGTAGAAGATGTATTCTACACTCTTCCCTCATGTTTTTCTAATTAGAGCTGGCTAGGAGGGTGAATAAGGTGAAATGAAATATAAAAACTGGGTCACAGTCTCCTACACATTACACCTTATGTACTTACATACATTGGTCCAAGCTGAATATAAGACATCACCACATCCTACCACTGGCATCTTTTTAGGATTATGCTCCATGCTACGTTTGGGTATAGTCACCAGAAAAGAACATGACTTTTTGACTGAATTGTCTGTGGACACAGGGGAAGAGAGAGAAAAGTGAGTTCACCGTGAGAAATCTAAGCAGGGCAATAGCAGTCCCAAAGCTCTAGAAAGATCAAGCATTTGTCCCCAAGAGCTCTCTTAGCAAGAAACAGCTTTTATTCTTCAACACACAGCAGTGGAACAAGAACTGCAGTTTGAACATGGAAATGCTCCCTATGCCTGCAAGCCTGGAGCCTTGTCCGTGTGGAATCTTATGGTGCAATTTCTGTATTACRAAAGACTTTATTACACAGTTCTTGGACTTTTATTTTTTGGTGAGGAAATATGTACCAGTTTCACACTCCCTCCTTGGCACATATCATTTGCTTTTTTCTGCTTACCATTTCAAATCCCAAGAGATAGAGAACATGCTCCAGTAGCACAATGTACTCATGTTATTATAAGAACATTGAGCATCATCTTCTCCAGATGTTCATACTAAACTCAGAACTTTTAAGAAACCACTTTGGAGAGCCCAAAACCAAATAACCAGAGGAAAGGAAGTCACTGAGAGAAACAAGACAGGGGTCTATTTAGAGGAGCAGGAGAAAGATCAGGAGGGCAAAAGAGGATAGAGGGACAAACAAGAGGGAGAAATGCCAAAGAAGCTGAGTGTAGAGCTTCTAATAGCGAAAGGCACAGGTAATTCCTCTTGCATAACAACTAGAAGCCTCATCACCCTCTAGTTCCTATAACAGACAATGGAAAAAGAGGAACACCTATGAAGAATACTTCATATATCACCCACACAAAGACTGGAGAGGCCAATTCACATCAGACCTCTTGGCCATGTTTCCTTCAATGTAAGGACAGGCCACAGTGCAATACAGGAGTCCAACCAAGCATACTGTAGTATGTAGAGCAGTGAGATGATCTATACTTCTCTAAAGTACCACCATCAGATGGTCAAATGACATCAGTTTGACGTCAAATATTTAGATGTTTGRACAAAAAGAGACTGGGGCAGTGAGATGAAAGTGCATTTTCCAGCCAGCTCTGTTGCTATCCAATGAGAACACATTTTTTTCTTCTTCTTTTAAGGTATTGGTTTCTTGTATGTATAAGTCCTGCTTTTTCTGCTTTCTAATGATGACAGATCCATCTAACCATCTAACCATCTAACCATCTAACCATCTAACCATCTAACTCCTTTCAGCCTCACTAGCATCTTCCTGGGAGCTGCAAGTGAAGATGAAAGGGACAGAACAATGGTGCTACCTTGCTGCGAAATCCTGGATAAAAAGTGTTATAGGGAGTATAACAAGAATAATTTTAGGTATTATATAGCAACCTAGAGTTGGGAAGAGCTCCTAAGACCACCCACCCTATGCTATCTGTCTTAAAGCTCTTTGATACATACATTTTTTCTGCTGCTGTGTTCACTCAGATTCCTAGAGTTCTAGAAACAGGGCTTCTCTGCTTCTCACTTAAGCTAAATAATACTTATTTTAATCCTAGGAGGGYGATCACCACCCTAGAATCCAGGTGATTTTGCCAGTTTGACCTGTCTTAATGGAAAGAGGGATGCAAGGCATCCCAATTCACAACAGCATTAACAGAAAAAAAGATGAATGGAAAAGTCTGTGTTCTGTGTGTTTTCCTGTTTAGAATTTTTAGCCTAAAAAAAAAAAAAAGCTACATTTTTCAAGTTGCTGCATTGTGTCTTACTTCATCTTTCCTTTTTACCCCATGGTGATGATACTTTTAACACCTCTGTTAGCCTTGTAAGCATCCCCTTGAGGTTGACTATATCTTCTGTTAATATAAAGCTCACAATGGAACATAGTGTTCTTGGGTAAAGTAAGCAGACTTGGGCATGAGCCCACTTACAATCACTTTTTATTCATGTGATTTCAGTTATTTGAGTATGTCTCTCTCAGCTATAGTGGTTAAACCAAATGAATGCTTCCAGTCTGAAGTCAATAGCTGTGTCTACTCCACAGGGAGACTGGTAAGATCAGACTGTTCTCTCTAAAGCACTGAAGCCTCTCTGGAGTAAAAGACTACCCCACAGCTAAATAATTTGATTTCACATGACATCTGGCTGCTGGGGAAGCAACTGTGATATGGTCAATTCACTGTTCTGGATTCTAGCAAAAAGGGCTTGCAAAAAGGTGGAGCAGATGGGCAGTGGTAGAGCAAAGAGGTTGAAAACCACTAATACAACAAATAGATTTTATAATTAATAGAAATGTCACTGAAAATATTGAAACAGATGTAAGGGAAATTCATCTGTGTTTTAATGAAACCACACTGGAGAATTTCCCTAGGATGACAGCTTATTCTAAATGTGCTAAAACATTTTTTTTCTTTTTCCCCAGCAATAACAGAACTGTTTCACGGCTTGTAGAATAATGTTTCTTCTGACTCTTTCCCTCATCCTAGTGCATAGCACAGGACTATGTTTAAGTTATAAGTGGAAATTAATTAGGGATAAAAAGAGGTTATGCACTCCTCTGCCTTCTCTTGTTCTTCACTCTCCTTTTAATATCAAATGTCTGTAGAGTTTTTATGAGAAGATTGGGATTACGTTACCATTAAAATTTATTATTACCTGAATTTCAGCCAAAAGTAATCACCCACCACAGAGTTCATAAATTTCAGTCACAGGTTCAACTCACACTGCTCACTGCAGCAAACAAGTCAAAAGCAAAAGGGACACRTTACACAGCTTTATGGCTTTATACAGCCAAAGAAGGAATATCCTTCATATGAAGGCAAAGGGCAGCTGCTCAAAATGCCCTTCCAGCTTTGTGCATGGTAACAGACAGCACTCCCTACCAAAGCTCCTTCTTTTTTAGACCAGAAAAAATGTGTTGTGTGGGGGATATATATATTTTCTATAGAGATGCAGATTTCAGAGCAGTCATAGCAACTCCTGTTGGAGCTGGGCACTACTCAGGCAGGGATAAACAGTCACCCAGTTTCTTAAAAGAGCATCACATAAGCTCACATGAGCTCAGACCTCAGTAATAGCTCTCAATTTTCAACRTCAAAAATAGATTTAGACATTTTGAAGATCTATATTGATTTGACTGACAGTAACTGACTCTGATTTACTACATATATATTTAGAAATCTCTGTACACAGAGATTCCGTCTAACACACCAAGAGTCACGCTCAGCTACTCATACATTGTTTCTAGAGGTGATGGGTTGTGGCAACTGCTGCAACTGCTATATTCATCATTTAAAGCCACAGATAAACTTTTCTTTGTTCTTCTTACTATCCTTAATAAGCAAAGTCTTGGAATCCGAGGCATCTATGATATTTTGTGGGGAAGAAATTAATATCTATGCAGGAACTGAGTAAATACTGAAACTTTCTTTTTAAACATGCTTATGCTGGAAGAACACTTGATATTTGATTTTGATATTTGAAAACACAAGCACTACATTCACAGAAATCTGCAAGCAGCTTCCAATCTTGAGAACTGTATATGAAATTTGTCTTAAAGGCATAGAAATCAAAGAATTCCACAAAAAAAAAAAAATTTCAGAAAGATTGTCATAGATTGAAGATCAGCAGAAGATCAAGASAGAGAAATCTATTCATCTCAAGTAAAGGTGCAAGAATTTCAGAGGGAAAATAAAGGCATGTGAGTTTTCAAAGGTCAGAAAGTACTGAAAATAAAACAGACACAAGGACTTTGCATCCCTTATCTCAAGAGCAATCCCTTATTGTATTAATTTCTTGCTGCTTTATCCATCTTTAAAGATCAAAGTAAGAAATAAACATTAAGTAACTTGATTTCCAGTGTAACATTTCACTAGAGGAGCTTATTAACAAAAACCAACAACTCAAAATGGAAATAAAATTACTTTTTAAATTAAAATAAATTATTTGTATAGCTGAAGTAATATAGYAATTTGCTAATCTGAAATAAAACCCAAAGAAACAGCTTTTTTTTTTTTTTCTTTTGGTATATATAAGTAATGAAATAGTCTAATAGGAGAAAGAGAAGTTCTTGAAAAAAATATTAACAGATAGGCAAACAGCAAACACTCGCTGGCTAAGTGCCCTGTGCATAAGAAACCATGTTCTCTTCTGGGAGGGCCTAGAAGCTTCTAGGAGGACATCTTGTCAGGGCTTTTTAGAAAGGCTTTATATAGTCTTACTTTTTTTTTTTTAACACAAATTAAGTTGGAAATTTTTAGCTTATTGCATTATTTTCACAGATCACAGACATGCTAGTGACTAATGATTACCTCTCAAAAACATGGGGTAACATCTCATTCCTAAAACAATCGTTTGTTCTTTCCAGAGTGAGCTGGAGGAGGTGGCTCAATAAAGACTAATATTTGCCATAAAGCTGCAGCTTATGAAGAAGTTTCTCAGTTGTTTATGGTGGACTCTCAGAAAAAAAAAAAAAAAAAAAAGAAAAAAAAAAAAAAAAAAAAAAAAAAAAAAAGCATTGCTTTTAAGAATAAAATTATTTTTCTTTGGTAAAGCAACACTAAAATGAAGGAAACAAATGTGCCATATTTTTACTACTCTTTTAGTATTCACCCTTTTGTGTTCCGTCATTCATATAACCAATAGTATGCAATATCAAATCAGGTAACGTACTGCTCCAAGGTTCGTGATCAATTAAATTACATAACCTAGTAAAAGAAAGGCTATTATTTCCAGCATTGTATTAGCTTTTCTTTCAGCTATGCAAATAATTAAAGAAAAAATTAACACAGCTTAATTTTCTCTGTCTTCATTAACAACAGAGACCAATCACAATGATCTCAAATACAGTTTTCAAAGCAGTTCATTACTACCTATTTGAAAGTGGAATAAATCATTTTATATTTGAAACTTTTCAGTCAAAAGTGAATACAGGTATTTGGGAATATAGCATAAAACAAAAATAATCCATTCAAACTTGAAAAATGTAGTACTATTTAGAAATTGTAATATTACTGTTAGTGACATCACTCTGACACTAACTAATTGAAAATATTCACTGTCAATTTAATATTTAGTTTACCTACAGAAAAACATACCAAGATGCTTTATCATTAAGTCATCCTTCAGTCCTGGACAGTGCATAACAAAAGTTTTCAATCACTTCTACTTGTGAAAATAATTTTAAAATTATAATAAGGACTTATTCTTCAGCATATAGAAATGTTGAATCATATCTCCACAGTTACTAAAATATTATTTTTATATAGCAGGGTGAAATTGAATGTTTTCTTGTCTTCACAGTTGCATAGAAAAACAAAATAAAAACTAATCCTTGAAACAGTRATTCATTTTAGACACTCTCTGTATCTATCAACTCTAATGTCTCTAGTTTTGTAGCTCTTCCAAACCAAAATGTACTCCATGGCCCTGCAATTCAACCTGAGATTACTCTCTTCACAGGGTGTTCTGAAATTTCTCGATTCCTTTCTGAGATTACACATTTCTTTAATCATTATTTATGCAATTTATTGCAGGACAAAGTTAAACAACTTATAAGCAATATATGGTTAAAGATGGATCTGCTTTTATTTAACTACATATTCAAAAACAATTAGAAAAATTAAWATTCATATTTCAACTTTCCCAAATGGCACATTCTTTGTCTGATTCAGTAATTCTCTCTACAAAGCCAGCTCCACACAAAGTCATAAAAATATAAATGTAGGCTCGTCAAAACAGTAGATATGAATGAATCGGCTCAACAGTCATGTACTAAGAAATTATAAAGCGTTCCTCTTCAAATCTTTGTTCTCTTAGTTCTTTAACACTTATGAAGTGATTTATGTCTGTTCCTACTCAAATAGGACAGTGGAAAACATTTTCTTTGTATAAACAGCTTTAGGCAGACTATAGAAATATACCATAAAATGTTAATTATGTTAGGAATCATCTTCAAATTTAAATCAACTGCAGCTGTAATTGCAAAGTTTCATGACAAARAAAAGAAGCAAAGACATGTTGAAATGTATTAGAACTTACAAATACTATTTTAAACAACAAAGTGGAGCGTATAAAAGTTCAGTAGCAATTCAGTATCAAAACAGCATTAAATGAAGGACATCATATGTCTGTTATTTAGTCCCTTGTAGGTCCTTTCAAAGGAAATTGTGAGCTAGTAGAGAACATGCAGTTGCACCTCACTGTCCATCAGATCAGACACCATGAGGAATGACACCATGCAACCCTCTATCACAACTCAGCAACACTGCTTAAAATCAGAGCAGTCCACATACTGTTTTTTCAAGTCATGAATCTATTTGCAAGAACTTCATTCACTTGCATATATTCCATAGTGGGGGAAAAAGCTGAATTCAGTGCCGCAAATTGCGTCCTCAACGCTACTAACTAGTGTACTAGGAAAACAAAGGAAAAAGAAAAGTGGTAAATTTTTCTGAGTTTGGGTTTTCAAGAATTCAAATATTCTCTTCCTCTCCTCTCAAATCTCCCCTCCACCCCTCCAAAAAATCCCGTTAGGTATCTGTTTGACTGAGTGCAAGATTCATCAAAGCAAAAGCAATTCAAGCCCTTCAAGTTTCAGGCYCAACGTGTTAATCGAAACAGAGAGAGCGAGCGAGAGCACACTGGGTTCAAACGCGATCATTTCCCCAAACTAAGCACAGGAGAGATGGGCGAGAAAGAGTAGCTGGTGCCATACATGGTTTGAGGTGATTTTCACAATTTACAAAATTTACCTGTCAAATTCGGTACATCCTGAGCCGAAAAATTTCAAAATTCACCTCTGGAGGAAATTCTCACACTCCTCACTCTGGGCCCCTTGAGGCACCTGGGGCCACCAAAGCCCTACCAAGGCTCCTGCCCACCTCCTGGATGTCCCAACCCCTGCCCTGGCCAAGGGCCCCCTTTCAGCCTGGCACCACAGCGGTACCATGGTCCCAGTGGTACTGATGGCACTGGGACTGGGCATGGAGAGGCCTTGCAGCAGCCCCTCACAGGCATATTCAGGCCTAGTAGTGCCCTCAGGGACCTGCAAAACACTGCATTATCTGAGCAGGAGAGTCATATGGCCCAGGCTTTAGTCCAGAAAGCAGCAGACAGTGTTTTTCCTCCAGTATCTCCAATTCCTGGTGTTTTGGCCACTTGACTTTTTTTTTTTTTTTTTCTGACTCAGTTCTCCAGCTTATAACATGAGCAAAACATTATCCACTTTTGAAGAAATTTGATAGCCCTGGTCATCATGTTCTTGAAGCAGTAAATATTACTACATTGCAGAACTATGAATAAGAGACCAAAAAGATCATTTTATCTTATCCTGACTAGTTGCATCATTCAAAGATGTATTGCAGACAGAGAAACAGGAAAAACATTTCATTGTCTTTCTTTTCTCCCTTTCCCCAAATTAATAAATTTACAGGTGCTAATGAAATGTAATTTGCATCCTTTAACCTCCATCTGTGTAATTTTCAGGAGTTATGATAACACTTCAGCAAGCTTCTACCTTCCATCCCCATGGAAACTACCATCAAACTGCCAAAAATGGGATCAAATGCTTTAAACTAATCACTGTTTCAGTGAGGAAGGGCTGTTTTGTAGAGCYGTTTCCATGGGATCAGAAGGCATTGCTGGTTGTCTAATTGTTTTAAATCTTGTCAAGTGCATAGACAAATGTTCAGCCTTTGCAAAGGAGGCTTTTTTTTTCCTTTTAACAAGATACCTAAAGTAGAATTTGTGAGCTTGATTCTTTTCCTATGCCACTGGGTGTCAGCTATCAAAATGTCACAAATTCAGTAGTTTCACCAGCATCAACCGGTATTGAAGAAAGTCTATCATTTAACTTTGGAAGAAAGTCTACCATGGATTGAACAAGAGAGAGAACAGATATTATTTGCACTCCACAAGATAGCTCAACACTGCTGTGAAAGGAAAAACTCCACATCTGGTACTGTCGGTCAATGTAGGAAAGGGGCTACGTGTCAGACATTAATCATCATAAAACAGCAGACTTGCTTTGTGCTTTCTATTCTCACCTGGACTATCTGTATAATATCTTCACAAGCTACAAAATAAAGAAAATTAAAAAACAGGATCTACAGAAAAGAAAGTGAGAAGTAAAATCAACAGGTCATTCTTCCAGCTATTACTGTATTGAAAGGTATATTCTGCTATGCAACTCCTTGAACAAGTGCTCAAAGCAAATCKCAAAGTAGTTTCTCGTGCTTACAGTTTAGCCTTACTCTAGGAAACTCAGTTTAGTGTAAAAACTAGCTTGCTCTTTCATGAGTCATGCTTTCTGAGTCCAATTTCTTTGTTCATGTTAAAGAGCTGGATTTCAAGCTGATCAAATCAATTGATGTCTATGGGGATGTATACAATCGGGAATGCCTCTGATTTAGTCAGAGCATTAGATTCGGCATAAATACTACCGATTTAAATTACTAAGGGAGAACTTACCRCTAATTCTGATCATGATATTAACCAAGAAGTACAGTATAAAGACAAAYCCAACTACACCCTAATATTAAAAAAAAAAGGACACATGTTAATTTGAAATTAATTTTTATGAAGATGTAGTCATTTGGAACCTATACTTTTGCAGCAGAATTACAATAGAGCATGGCTCATCTATTAAAGCATTTGGTAACTTGAAAATAGGTCTACAGCTACACAACAAACTATACCAGATTTACCTGCCCTAAGATTATATTGTCTTTATTGCAAATGCATGAAAGACAATGTGATTTGAAAGTAATAAATATGCAACTAACTAAGTGTCAAAAAGCTCAAAGAAGATAGTTGGAGAAATCCTGTTCCTGCCAGAAACCAATGGAAAATTAACCCACTGACCATTGAATCTTTTATTACAAAGCCAAAGAAAGCTTAAGGCATCAAGCTGCTTTGCTCAAGAAACCWAGCATATGCTCTTGGTTCTGAAAGCTCCTGCTCAAGCACAGCCTTTGGGCAGGACAGAAACCATCACGGCCACAGAAGAGCATTAAAAAAGAAGGGCAAAAAGTACCCTCTAAATGACTCAAGGTTTGGTCTTCCAAATGCTGGAGAAAAGAATTGAGAAAAGCATCCTCAGCCACCACCACTGTTAGAGCCAGCACATTCCTCAGAGGATATAGTAATCAGGGACTAGATTTTTCTAAAGTATAAATAATCCCTTAGTGAGACCAGCTGCAATCATTAAGAAGCTGTGATCCAACAACTTAAGGAGATGGAAAGGGGAATGAGACCAAACTATTAAGGTTAGCAAATTTTTGAATTTGGTGGAATGTGTCAGTTCTGTTCAACAGAACTAACAGAATTTACATCATGTTGTTCAAGGGACAGGATGCTCAAAGGCACAGAAGTGGGGTAACCAGGTACAGAACATTGCCTACAGCAACTTGTTTTGAGAGGCTGGTGGGATCCTCTGGGCTCCACATGAGGATACAATTTTTTCCTGTGGACACCCTRGATGGAACATTTCCTTTTTTTACTTTGCCTTTTTCATATGTGTTTTAAGGCCACAGATGAGYTCTGGCCCAGGACTAACACTACCCAGATCTGAGGAGCCAAACATGTTTGTAGTAGTTGATTTTGAACACCCTTTCTCCACTATAGTTCAACACTTCCCTATGATCCCTATGAGCAGAAGAGCAGCAAGAAGTCAGTTAAAAAAATCCCTTTTATTTAGGAGACGTTTATGTTTAGCAACAAAAATCAATTCACTTCTGATCACTTTATAGTAAGTGTTCTTAATATTTTCTCTTCAGCAAACTCTTAGTAAGAAATCATTGTTTAGACTATTTAAGAAGAAAGTAAGGCAGATGAGAGCCAAATTGATCTTAAACTATCAATAATTTTTTTCTGGAGATAAGTAACCACTGGCTAATCAGGCCCTTTCTTCTCTCAGGTCTTTTCTAACTTTTCTTTCAAAGCCCTCATATCCTCATTCTTCTTCTCCCAGATTCAAACCATCATGACTCCATCCTTTCCAAAATTGYTCCTTTTACAGAAAGGTCACATCAAAGAATGCATTCCTTTTGCTCTCACCCATTGCCTGGAAAAGAAAAACAGAATAGCATTACAATCCCCTAGTCAGTCCTAGGTGAGTTAAAAATGAGGTAAATATTTACTCTTCTTATTCTGTACAGTTCTMCTTTTCTGTGTCTCTGCAAAAACTGATATTGAAGCAAATTAAAGTTTTGCTCCAGAACTCCATGATAGAGGTTTTGCTCTTCATAATTTTTATTATTCATCTCTGCTCTCTTAGCAAGAATGCTGGTATTGTTTGCAGTAGTCATTTTTCTGAGTCTCATCATTATGGGTCTTGATATTGTTTTTATTAATTAGTAAGCATGATGTATCAGTATCTTGATCATTTGTTCCATCTAGAGGATAATTCCTGTCCTCAGATGCCACTGGTTTGAAAAGGAGCCTCCTGCATACATCCATTTTTCCCCTTCCTGTTTGTGGGTTTTTGTTTAGTTTTAGTACTTTGGGAAAAAAAAAAAAAAAAAAAAAGTAAAATTAAAAAAACACTCTGGAAAAAATAAGTCACATGTACGCAACAGTAGGACCCCTCCCCCCAAAATGGGTTATTTTGGGTCACATTTCATTTTCACATCAAGAAAAAACTGGATGAATAGTGAATGGGAAAGTATCTTTGTAATTGGAATCCTGCTGTTTTATGCAGGCCTGCACATCTGGAAGAGAGTGGGAAAAGAGAAAAGTGGGAAAGGCTGGATTCGTCTCACTAGACAAAACCAGGGAGTCTGGAAAGCACATGTAGTCTGGTTTCTTAAGTTACAGCGAAAGTTAGCACTCCAGAAGGAAAAAGTCCAGCAATAAGTCCTTCCTCTCCATATATCTCATGTCGAGAAACGCACTTCTCTCAAGCCRTACTTGAGCTGTCTTCATGAGTTACTGTCTACGAGTGTATGGCCTATTCTCCTCCTCTGCTGATCCCAGTAAACACTTTACTAAGGTGGAAAAGTGATTTTTCTCCAGCCAGCCTCCTGGTTACAGATTAACAAGAACAGATCTGGTAGGATATAGCAATTTAGGCAGGCAAACACGTTCATTCATGTGACTGATAAAAATAAATAAAATGTGTATGTTCTGTGTTAAAGAATCTATAAATGCCTTTTCTAGTACACAGCTTTTGAAAAAAGCCATGGAGGTTTCATTAGCGGTTAGCAACTTTCATGCCTTATCTGGGTCACTCACTGTGGTGTTGCCCACATGTGTCCACACCCTGTAGCCTTTACAGTTCTTGAGGAGCTTTTTTCCCAGGCAGCGAAAAAGCAGAAATGTGGCTGGTCTCTGACACTGTGCAAATCACCATGGAGCCTCATGGAGCCAGGGGGAAACACTGACCCAAGGATGCAGTTTTGTGCTCAAGATGAAGTGTAAAATGTAAATGTATGCTATAGGAGCAAGCCACAAGGCTACATTAGTATTCAGAGTGTGGGGCGATATGCACTGTGAGGAAGTATCGCATAACTCAAGCACTATTACTTTTATTATCATTATTTTGTCATCTCTGTCTTATTTAGCTCCCCACTCATACCTGCAAATCCATCATACAGCATAATTACATTCAATGAATGAGCTCTCAAGTTACATCCCAGAAAGAAACTCTTTCTTAGAAGTTTCTCAACTGARTCGTAAGCAATTAAAACCATCTCCGAGTGCTTTGTTTAATTTTCTTGAATGGGAGAAGTCTTAGAACTAGGTAAAAGTAATTTCCTTTGCGGAAGGGCTATGAATTCATATTAGGGCATATGAATAATGCATTGTTCCATTCAAAATGCCTGAAGAGCAAGCACAGTCTGTTGAAAGCTGGTTGCACAGGCAGTGTGGCACAAAGGGGAGAGAGGTTCTGTAAATAAGTGAAAAACAAGCAAGTCAGTGCTGAAGACTCCCAAGGCTGTTTCAGCTGTCACACGCAGGGGACATACTCAAGGGGGGACTTTGCCTTCTTCCAGATACTAAKTTGGTCAGAGAGATGGTAAAAAAAGAGAGTTAGAAAAACTTTTCTACCTCAGTCAAGTTTTTTGTGTCTCAGCCATCAAATGAGTAAGATCCAGACATCTTCCCCTGAGAATACAAATCGTCTGKAAAGAAAGAAAGAAGTGTTTCGTAAGCGTTAGTATCACCAACACAACAGATTCATCAGGTCAGTACTGCAAGATTCTGTAACTAACCCTAGCCCCATTCTGACTATATATTTTACCATTCCTAATGCTACTTCGTCTTTGTTCGGCTCAGTAATCCATAGACACCTTAAATATATGGCAGAGAGAACAGGAAAAGTGGCACAGAAGTATGTTTAGGACACTAACTCAGTTTGAGATCTTTCCTTATTTCTGTGAAACTGTGTATTTGTTTAATAAAAACACAGCCATAAAAGCAACATCTCTGTTCTGAATGAGTGTTTGCCGGATCAGACCTGACGCTTCCCCTTTTTTCTCCTGCTCTGGCTAATCTCAGTGCTTTCTGCAGAAAATATAACACAATTCTCCATGACTTCTGCTGGCTGCTCTCCTAACAAAAGGTTCTTTGTGTACTGCAGGACCAAAGCGTTACATACAGCAAATATTTGAGCTGAAGGTGTGCTCCTGATAGGCTTGTACCCACTATCGTTACTTTATGTTGTTCATATTGCTGGCTTGCATCCCACCTTCCTGCACAGTAAAGGACTGCTCAGAAAGCTATTGGGCAGGATACGCTACAAAATCTACGAACTGTAACAGTTGATTGCCACTTTAGCCAATAAAAATCTTTTTTTTTTAAATACCTGAGAGAATGTAAGTTTCGTAGACCGCATAATGCACTCCAGTGATTCACAGGTTGTTTTTGAATTCTAGAATACGTTCTTTATCTGCTTCAGCTCCACCTAGAAAGGACAATATATAAAAATATAACACGACCACTTCTGTAAACAGGGGAACAGATACTAACATACTTATATCATGTACCATCTCACTTAAGCATTAAAAATTGGCCAACTGTTTTAAGTGAGTCAACTAGACATTCCTAGAATTGGATGACCAGCTTTGAGGGAACACCAATTACTTTGCCACTATTTTAGAAGTAGCCAGATCACTATACTTTTAAACAATTAGACTACATCACATTAACTTGTTCCTTGCTGGTGGTTGTGTTTTGTTGCTACGCTTAACATATTTGAAATAAGATACTACTGAGAATAAGAGAAAGGGGCAGAAAATGGGCCTTTGTTACAGGGGAATTTATTTCATGGTGTAGGAATAAATAAGTTAAGCTACTTCTTCCACCATTACTTTCATTAAAATCTATTTTACTCAATTAATAGCTATATTAAAACACTGGTGGCATTAGCTGAAGAGTTAGACATGTAAATCTGGCAGAATTGACAATTAATGAAATTGATACAATTATTCTTTTTTTTCAAGTATCACACGGATGTGATTTTTTTTTGCAGTTAAACGCCAAAAATAAGCCAAGGATCTCAAAATCTTATCTTCTCATTCATCCTTGAAAATATACTTAACCTTGTACATGGTGAAATAAAAACTGAGCTATGTGTGTTAGATCATTTCAAGATACAAACAAAAAGTGTGTTTGAGTTTCTAGCATGGATTTAACCCAGAATATTCTTAATACAGATCTTGGAACACTGTCTTGCTATTTATTCCCCCTTTGCAGTTTCTGCAACATAATACAGTATTTTTAAGATTATAAAAATATTTGTCTCTCTGACTTTTGCAGACGCAAGCAATAGGCTGTTCCTCAATATTAACCCCTGAATGGCATGACAGGAACTTCCAGCTGCTATGCCAATGTATATTTGAAAAATAATGTAATACATGTGGCCTGTAATTCACCCTTATTCTGCAGGACTTGCCCCAGTGACTTAGTGAACTTCCTTTGAATAAGAGCCACCAGACCAAAATGTATTGTCCTAGATGTTGATATTTTGCTTAACAACCAGGGGATTTTTGCATTCTATCTGGGGATTTTTTTTTTTTTTTTCTGGAGTGGAGGGAAGGGAAAAAAAGCAAAGAATGGGTAGGAGGTTTTTGCTCTTACTGTGAGTTTTGGAATGAAAAGTTTTGAGTTAAATTCTCATCCAGTTTTTAAACCACAAGCCTAACTAACTATGTACTTATGAGCAGGACAGAACTCTTCAATCAAAATTGAACTCATTTCTAAGAGACGCATGACTCAGCTAAAACAAAATGCATGGGCTTCCTCAAAAAACGGCACACAGGCCGAAAGGGTCCTGAGGAGGTCCACACCAGGCTGCTCAGGGCTTTATCCAGCTGGGTGCTGAAAAACCTCCAGGGGACCGCACAGGGACACAGACTGCTCCATTGCTCTCACGGAGAAGAGAAAAAAAATAAAAATGAATAAAAATAAAAAAGGGGGGAAAAAAAAGACTTTAATCAGTCTGAACCTCTCTTTAAAATTGTGTGTCTTGTCTCTCGCACTGCCACCGTGCGTAGCTGTGCATGTCTGGCTCCATCTCCTCAGCAGCCTCCCCATGGGCAGCAGGAGGCTGCTCGTTTCTCCCTGAAACCACCTCTTTTCCAGATTGAACAAGCCCAACTGTGGCAGCCTCTCCACACAGGCTGAGAGCTCCAGCTCCCTCCACCACAGCAGCCCACTGCTGGAAATCAGACTAGATAACCACAACACTCTCTTTCTAAAACAACTCTAAATAACTAAAATATCCCCTTTCTAAAATATCTAAGCAGAAAGAACTGAATCTTTACAGAAAGCACAAAAAATGATCCATTACAATGAACCATATATTCATGATGTTAACATGATGTCATCACATGATGATATACACAGTATTAAAGGCAGAGGCAAAAAAACAACTCAAATTTCAGGGTTGATGCCCAGAAAAACATTAGGCCTTCATGGTAGCTAAATGCAAAATATTCCATAACAGATGAATGCAGGTTTTCCCGGGAAGTTTCTGATGCTCTGGGCTCTCTTCACTGATCCTGTGAAAGTTTTCACATTCCTTAGGCATTGTATCTACCCAATTGATCAACAGGGACACGTAGGAGTCCATAGCTCTCCAGTTCTGCTTCCCAAGCAGTTGCCATCACTAGAAAGACTTTTTTTTTTTTTTTTTTTTTTTTTTTTTTTTTTTTTGTAATAAAAGCATCAAAACTGAGATTTTTGTTGCTTGGGGCTTTTGTTTGTCTATTTTTCTCCAGAGACTCAACCCCCTCCACTGTTTCTTAACCTGACATTCACACAAGTTGGACACCACAGTCCAGAGCAGAAAAGTCCATAGAAAGAGGGTTTGTCCTCCACACCAGATCAACAGTTAATTTTCTGTTGTCTCTTAATGACTTTGAATGCCAGCAAGGTGAATATACTGTTTATCACTCTTCTCAGAGCTTAACAAACATGGTGACAGTGTCCGTCTGATACCAGRGAGTATAAATTAATGCTCTACTCTCGGACTGCAAACCTTTTAAGGCAGGGATGACATTTTCCTAATCCAGGCAGGACCTTAGGAACTCAAACCTACTTTTCAGCAGAGCTCCTTCAAAGTACTAAATCACCATTACTTACTGGCAAGCAAATCCACAGTCTGTAATACAGATCATCATAAATCCTCCCACACTCAGGTCACAGAGCTTCAGCTGATGTTACCCATAAGAGCATCAGTCAGGGAAAAAGACTAACCACGGTCATGGAAGCTCCAGTCTTTCTGCTTCCCTCCAACAGACTGTGTGAACCAAAAAATGACTCTAATTTCAGACCCTTCACCCTAATTCACTGCCTCGGGCTTGCTGTGAGGACCACAGATTCCCGTGTGCTGTATAAAAGCACACTGCAAGTATGAGGCACTAGGAGTAGCAGGTGGGTTGTACAAAAACTGTCAAGTATCAGATTACATTGCAGCTTCACAATACCAAGAATATCTACCTAGTGAAAGAAAAAGTGACACAAAGTCTGCTGCACAGTTCAGAGAGGTACATAAGCTGTGCAAAAAATGATCTTTTATTATGAGTGTAGTGTAATTTCACACCTTTCTAGCCACCTTTAGAGAGACTTCACAGCTCTAAAAGCAGAATCTCTGGAGGATACCCGCCATGTAATGGTGTGCTTTCTAGTGAGCACGCTTTTTCATAGCCTATAGTACAGGACCATAGTCTGTCACACAATGAAAACGGCCTAGGTGAGAGTGTTTTTGGCCTGCTCCACTGCAAGGTCAGCCAGCTCTCTGCCACCTCAGATAGATGGTGTCTGCACCAAGGGAGGTGAGGAACCTCCTCGCACCCCTTTGTAGCACCTGTTTCACAAGGCAGGGTGACTCATGCAGGAGAGCACTCAGCAGAAACCAACTGCCTGAGTTTTCACCCTGGGTTTGGGGCAGGTTCTTTGGCCGGTCCTCAGCAACGCTTCTCACTCTCCACTTGGCTCCATTTCCAGCTCATACGTACACAAGCTGCAGTCACGGTGGAACTGGGATTCCAGGCCATGATGCTACACAAGGTCACAGCACAAATTATACCTGAAGCAAGGTGGATGTGGAAACACAGGATACAGACAGTGTAGCAATGGCACAAATTATCTGGTAAGTGTAACTCTACATTTACAGCCTGTCAGCATTCCACTGGTCACTTAACCAGAAATGACAATTTCGGAATGCGGTTGGTGTTCATAAAGCAATGGGTAGTTCTGAAAACATCTTTATTTTTTTATTAGAGCTGTGAAATAAAGTTACAGCTATAATTCAGGAGAATATGATGAACAAACAGGGTGACAAGAGCAACAGGTTTTGGTGAAATGCAACAGTTAACACTCACTTGATAATGTGAGCACACGTAAGGGAAACAGAACTTACCAAGAAGGCAATTAAATCTTCCAGCCAGCTCCTCCACGGGCATAAATCAGATGCACCATTTTATACAAGGTGAAGAGCTGGCCCTAAAATGAATTTAGCCTGCTTCTGTGTTATCAAAGAGCTTCTGTTTGCCTCTCCTGCTCATCAGCACTTGAAAGGAAGCATCCCATGAAGTATATGCCTGAATCCACACAATATATCTCATTGCATTTCCCCATCATATCCCCTCTGCTGATGACCTCTGGACCTTTCCTTTCAAATCCACTGTGTCCCGATACCCCCRCTGCACAAACATGGTTACCCATTTCCTACAGAAATAAACTTTGCCCAGTAACCATGGACATAGTTTACCCAGTCAGGAAAACATACAAAACAACAGTCCATTGTGAAAAAAATGAGAATGCTCCTGTTCCCATTCAGTGACCCCATCCTCACTGACACCAGAGCGGTAATTTTTCTTATCTAAGGAAACATGACCACATGGGAGAAGATTACCCRCTGGAATATTGTAGTCACATTGAGCAATGCCTTTCTTCTTCCTCTGCTGTAATCACAGCACTGAAGGATAGATCTGACAGGATTTTATTGACACAGACTTTTTATATCCAGCTAAAAGGTCCCCAGACACTCATTCAGCTTCCTGTACATATAGTACAAAGACACTGCGGAATCATTGTTAGTGAAAATACATTTTGCTCCGAACAGGCAGGAGAGGAGAAAGGGGAATTCCAGAAGACTTTAACAAATGTCAGCTCAATACAGCACACTACAGGTATTAGTTTGGTAACAGTAAATTAAAAATATCATAACCAAACAGAAATACTTTATCTTATCTTTAAGGGAATTGTAAGACACAGCCTCCGTCCTTAGCTTTAATCTAGCTGATCTTTGGCATATGTCTCCTTCACCTCATTTCCCTATCTTAACAATAAAGACTGGTTCCTTCACCTCATTTATCTTGTCAAATTAGACGTGTACACAAACCCTTTCACCCTAAATAATGTGGTTGGAATATTCTAAGAGAGCTCGAAAAGCCTCCCATCCAGTCACCAAACTTCCTTTAGTGAAGCACAGAAGCCACAAAGTTCCTTTATGGCCTCCTTACAGAAGTAACATCCTACATCAAGTAACAGAATAATCTCAATAGAACCCCCTGGAATAAATGACCCAACTGCACCTTTAATTTGGTGTGCCTCAAAATCTCTAGCTGAAGAACTCATCCATCTCYCGCAGCAACACTGGCAATATTAGACATGGAAAATAATGTCTGCTTTAACCTTTTGGTTTCTCATGTTTAGCCTCTTTCAAAGGTGATTTTTTTTTTACGCTGTAGGGTAAAAATAAAGCCAAATAAAACATCAGAACATCTTGTTAAAATGCAAGAGAATTCCCAACAGTTTTTGTGCTATGGGGCAGCAGGAAACAAATACACGCACACTTTTCCCATTGTAATGAAATTCTAACCATTCTTGKTTTTGAATAGGACAACAGCAAAAACAGCTGAAGTTTGAAATGTGACACTGAGCACACACATTGTCCCTAATAAGAAGTACATGATGTACTGTGTTTGAAGACACGTTTTTTGCTTTTTTCCCTTAAAAATTAATTGCCTGAAAAGAAAAAAAAAATCCTTTCCCATTTTAACAGTCTAATAAAGCTGTCCCTTTTTGACATCACAGCAAGCAGATTGACAAGCTCATGGGCTAATGAAAAGATTTGTAAGAGGTAAATGTTCACCCATAAGTAACATTGCTGTTTCTGATTCATAACATGTTAGAAATCCAAGCAGAATCACCTAAAATTGCTCACTGATCCATAATGCAGAGCAAAGGCCAAAATTAACTCAGCCTAAATCCCAGAGTAAGTCAGAACACCCATTTCTTCCGCAAAAAAAAATGGCAAAACAAATAAAAAGCTTACAATCTCCTTTGTATTCATTGTGTCCTGAATTGCCTTTGCTCCCAGCTTTTGCATCCAGCTGGAGGCCTTCCTTTCCCTCCTCTAGTCTTGAATGATCTGGAAATAATGTTTCTGGATGCTCCACCACTGTGGGGAATTTGGAAGCAAGTTCAAGGCCCCTTTCCTACTATTCTCCGGGCGTAAGAAATGTAGTCTTTTACTGGACACAGGGTGGGAGTGCTCCTGCCACATCTGAGTACCTACAGAGACCAAATCCTGTAAAACAGACAGCAGCTTCTACATTGCTCTTTTGATCTTTAGCTTATTTGTGGCCACGTTTATGACATTATCTCTGTGGCCACAAATAGAAGCTGTAGAGAGAGCAGCCCCAAAGAGAGTGATCCTTTCTCTTCTTTCACATCAAGAATTTGGCTTGAGCAGCACTGTTGCACGTGCCATGTGTGCTATATGCACCATGTGGATCATCTCGTCCTTGGGCCGCCACAGGATCAAACTACAGGTACTGAAGGTTGCATGGAGGAAGGACAGCCAAAACAAACCTAGGCCTTAAATTATCTGGAGCTTGGTCATCCRTAGGGATGTGGGCCTACAAATTTCTCACTTTACAGCCTGCAGCAAGCAGGCTGGCATGGCAGATATTCAAGGACAGACACAGTGCAGAAGAAAGCACAGCTCCTGATAGCCTCCATAAACAGCTGTGGCCTCAACTCACCTGTACCCAGTCTAAYAGCTCTTAACCCACTCCATTTCTCACCTGCTCCATGGAGCAACGCCGTGCAAGCTCAGTAACCCATGGTCTTTCATTGCCATCTCAGCTGGTTAAAATTTTTCAATGCAATACAATCCTAGCAGATTCAAAAGACTTTTTTTTCCTTCATCATCTAACATTGCAGCAATCCTAAACCCAGGTTCTAAACCACAAAAACAGATACCTTGTGCCTGCTGCRCCAGATTTTTGCCTCAGGTAATTGTCTGTAACTGCCAGCACAAGCCACATGAGTAAGACACTGGCACTGAAGTGAGTTCTACAAGACTGGCTATCAGGGACTGCAAGCTCTCCTCAGCACCAAGGATGGCAGCCATCACTTTCCATCCCTGCAGGATTTGAGCAGAAAGAAGCCTCTTTCACTCCATGGAGAAGGCAGTTTCTCAGCCTTGGTTGGGAAAACAACACACTGAACGTCATGTATGTCAGGTATTACACCAGTTCTGTCTATGGATTTGTAACTAAGGTGGTGGTGTCTTATGCCAATGTTCGGCCTGCATCTGTTCTTCTCCACAGTCCTTGGCCCGAGGTCCGCAGACTGCAGCTTTCCAAGGAAAGGTAAAATATGTGGGKTTTTTTTGTTTTGGTTTGGTTTTCTGCTTCCAGTACCTAGCTTATTATAATAACTCTTCACTGAGTGATGAAAACTCATCAATCCCAAATTCATAAAGCAAAGGAACACATGCTTTACAAGGCACTACTGAAAGTAAGACATGTCTCAATATCAAATATTTGCTGTCATACCAAGGATCTTTACTTTTGGAATCAAACRTATCTCCTGCATTTTAAACCAAAAATGCCCATTAGATTATGCATAAGACCTTACGTACAACAAATATCATAGAGCTATAGAATCATTTGGGCATTTGCAGACCAGCATGGCACAGTGTCTTTTCTTTGAATTATTCAACTCCATGCAAAGAAAACACTTTGATAAGGTCATCTTGATTCTGAATGGAAAGTTCTTAGATTTCAAAGACTAATTGTACTTCTTCTTTAACTTTATTGGGTATGAAGATGTTCATCACATTGCAAATTTACCCTTATTGTACAGGCATGGCAGAAGAACAGAAGTGCACTGGCTAAATCATTCTAAAAGTTCATTGTTCCTTACAGAGTTTTAGCATAGTCTTCACAGAGGGGGAYTGAGGAGAAGGTTGTTAGGTTTTGGCTGGAGAACTGTATTTCAGAACAATGTTAATCAGACTACTAATGACTACCCCATGGAAAAGTGTGGCCAGCATTGTTCTTTGCAAAAAATGTACCAGTATTGTTCAGAGACGTTGRACTTAGAATTCTTCTGGCTATAGTTGACAGTGGATCATGTTGGTAAGTAGCACCATTTCAGTAGGGAAGGCCTAATGCTTTGTTTCTTTACGTGAACAGTATTGGTACTGCTTCACTGAAAAAGAAATCTATCATCAGTGCTGCTTTCTTCCATCCAAGCAAATCTGATAGCCTGCAAGAAGAGCTTCTCAGTCCCAACTAAAGGAGCAACAGGTCAACTCCAAGTGTAATAACATTAAGCTCTAAGCATAATAATATAATAAGACATTTCTAAACATCCAAAATATTATGTTTCATTAATAAGCTGTTATAAATACTATTTAAACAAACCTTCACTCCTAATGCCAATGTTGGCATTGCTCTGGATTTATAATGCCTTTCAAAGGTCATTAATATTGTCATTATCAAACATCTGGCATTTCTTCTCTAAAAGGAGAGGAATTTTCTTTTCTTATATTTGGCCTGATATTATCAAAAAGAAAATTTTTTATTCTGCAAACTCTTTTGACTTTCTGTTCTAATTCGAGATAAAAATAAACTACACAGATTCTGAAATCTCAAACATCTCCAGGCAGGAGCTCAGCTTTTGGACCAGTATCGATCTACTTTAAAGACAAACTGTTTTAAATGTGTCCTAGACAGATTTTTAAACACAAATTAATATGTATTACCAGAATTCTTGCTGTTAAGGAAAGAAAGAGGATTTCAAACAGGAGATACTCAATCTTCCATGTGCACCCTTTCTTCCTTGGAAATAGGGCAAATACTCTGTCCACTATCCCAACACCTTCCTCCAATCTGAGGTACAGCTAATGTCATGCAATAGCTGAGCATCAGAGCACCCAGTAGGCTGAGATTTTAGCTCCTCCAGCTCTGAAGGAGGAAGAAGTACTTTTCTTRCAGAGAACCCATCTCAATTTCTCTGATTAACACCCTCTAAGCTATTTGGGGGACTCCTAAGCGTGCTGGAGGCTCAAGGGATGGCCACATCTTGTCGTTGTGTGCAGAAAACTTGGAATGGATAGTTGCAACTGTGGCAGGTCTAAGCACCCAAGTATCARGTCTAAGATGGTATCAGGTTCCTCTCGGCTCCCAGTGGCCTGATCCTGCACACATACCTCTTTTTGAAGGCAGTAGAACTCGTTTTCCCAGCAGGTCTGGATCTCTAATCTAATCTCTCCTTCTCTAGAAAGGCTGCTTCTATCCAGAGTCCTCGGGCAGGCCAAAAAAACAGTAAGGGCACTTACTCGTTTTAACATTTAATTTTCACAACAAGCCAGATGCACTGATGACAGATGATCACTGAACAGGAGCACCCCAGTCCAGCAATTTCAGGCAGCTACATCCAGTACTGCGGGCAATGGCACTCACATCTAGCTCTATCCTGATCTCTAGTTTTTCACARCATATGATAGTACTATGATTTGAGAGAACTGTTAACAACATCTAAAGAAGAAAACTAGGGGTTTTTTTTAGTTAAAAATAATTCCAAGATGCATTAGTATGAAAATATGAGAAAACTTAAAAACGACATCCTAATAAGATTTCAACAAATACCAAAATACAACCACTGCTCTAAAGATATAGGTTTAAAATCTGGAAACATGGGAGAAGAACTTAAATTTTCAGCTTCTTTCACAATCAGAGAATAAAATTATTCCTGATAATTTTGAACAGGTTTAATCAGAATATATTATGGCATAACAAGGCACATGTTGGATTTCCAACATCATGGATTTCCAAGACCAATGGGCATCATCACCTAAAGACTGGAGCTCATTTTCTGCTGTTTTCCTTGGACCTATKCTGAGTTTGAAATTTAAAAGCTCAGCAGGTTTGGCACAGGAAGAGAAAGCCACATGCAATTTAAAGCCTAGTGCATTAGATGCTTGAGGAAAAGTTGTGACTGAGATGCCCGCTTTACCACAGGCCTTGGCTCACTCAACAGGTTCTGGAAAAGGTATTACAGAACTTGCAGATTCTCGCAAAAAGTCTGTTTTGGAAGGCAAATACCTCTGCCTGACACGAGTTTAGAAAAATAACTAGGTCAGTATGATGTGTTGTTTGCAGTGTTGTATTACTTTTGTAAATGTGATCCTTATTTCATTTATTAAAATAACAGTATGTATATATTTTATCTAGGTTAAGTTATCATTCCATCAACAAATAAGTACTGTAACTCCCACCCATCCTACTTTGGAAATACCCCAAGTAAAAGAAAATACCAGCAGTAAAGGAACATCTCAGCTTTACTATTTGCTTTCTCTGAAGCGCATCTCTGCAACTCACACATCCTGCTCGTAACAGAGTGTCTACAAGAATCGCAGAATCCGTCACACTTTYCTTCATCCACTTGGCTGTCCCACAAGCAACCCAAGGCCTGACATACTAAGTGCATTCATGAGGTTTAGCAAGTTGAAAAGGGCATGCTCCAGCCATTTCTGATGTTGCTTTTGCTGGCTCACTTTCAGTACAACAATTAAGTCAAGCTKGTGAGAATATAGCATGGACGTGTTAACTGTGGCATGAAGCTGAAGTTCATGAGGAAGTAGAGGATGGTCAGCCACATGGCCATGGTAGTTCAAAATTCTAAGATTTGTTTATTAAAAAAGGTATCACCACGCAAGAGAACAGAAAAGCCCATCAGGGTTGTTTCAGAGAAGGTACGGAGAAGTACTTTGACCCTGTGTGTGCAGAGGGGTTGGACTAGATGATCTCTACAGGTCCCTTCCAACCTTAAGGATTCTATGATTCTACTATGAAATCTGAAGTTAAGCACTAATCTAAAATCCAAAATCCCTGAGTGCTGTCTAACGAGTATTATGCACATCTGATACCATGCCACACCAAACGAAATTTTCTTAATTTAAAAGGCTCCTGTTTAGTCACATGGACACATCTTTACTCAGTATTAACCAAGGAGACTCACAGGTATACTGAAGAAACTCTACCAAAGTAATGGATTTGCACCAGTTGAACTGTGGCAGGAATGAGACACTGGTAATAGATTCACGCCTTCTGAATTTCTGTGTCAGCTATGGAAAAACTTGTGCATAAAATCCAAAGATATTCCTTATTAAAAACACACTGTGAAAAGATAAAGAATGCCAAAGATACTGATCATTAAAAATACACTGTGAAAAGAGAAAAAAAAAAGTGCTGTGTTTCTATTTCATAGTCACCATAACCTCCTGTTCCTCCTTTCCCATGTGCAAGACACTGATTGAAGAACCTCTTTATTCAGGTCAAGAAAGCTGACATGGGGAAAGGGAGGTGCCTCGTCCATACACATGAGGTATTATTACCATTACTGATCGAATATTCTTTAAAAAGATCCATCTGTTTCTGATTTGACATATTCAGAATAGTAGCCTATTACACTTTTACAAGGATCTATACAGTGTAAGAAAAGCAAAACCTCAGAATACTCATTAAACAAACACATCCGTGGTGTATAGCTTAAATATCCTACTCCAAAATAGMTTCAGAAAGTCCCATTCATGGCTGTTAAATTTCTTGGTTTGAGTGTGGGGAAGTGGGGGAAGGCAGAAAGGCTACTTCTTTCCCTTCAATTTTCCCAAACATGCATAGAAACAACACCTTGTAAGTCCAGAGCAGAAATGCTGTTCTTCATGGCTATATCACAAACAACTGGACCATCCTATGACAGTAGATATTTTTGTTTGAATAACAGCAGTTTCAGAAATATTTCTGAGCTGGTTTTGGAAGTACAGCTATTCACCCTACTTTTAGCACTGCTCCTTCATTTGGTCAGTAAATATTAACATGATCAAAGTCATAATTCAGGTACTAAGACTAGGTATTAGGTCCTGAGAGTAAGGATAAGGCTAGGTCCTGAGTGATCATTTGAATTTCAGAGGCAAAATTATTTTCAGCAGATCTCCATGTACTGTAATACCTGCAGCTCCAACTACAATGCAGATGTGGGTTCAAGATGCTGCCATGAGCCAGCTGTAAACAAGCCAAGAAGATAATGCAGTTAACTGCTATTACCATTAACTTCCACATAATTGCCTTTATAAAAATTGCCATATAACTGTACACCAGAAGCATTATTATTCTCATTACTGAGAAGCACTTAGCCCATGCTCATGAAGATATTAAAACAGAAGCTTCTGAAATTTGCCCGAGTTCAAAGACGCTCCAAACTTATGATCAATGAACTCAAGCTATTGAGCGAAAAGAATTGCCATTAAAACCCAATTATTTTAGCAGCAAAGCCACAAGCTCGTGTTCTTCCTTTTCSGTTTCACAATGAAGGAGCTGTCAGCCACTTTCAAGGTGCGGAGAAGGTGCACGGAAACCAAACTTCCTCTGCCTCCCGCAGCAGGCTGCCGTGCCAAGAGCAAGCGCTGGGACRCCCGTCACCCAGCTCGGGCCTCCGTCCCTTCCAGATCCCCAGGGCAAAGGCCAGCACCACAAGCCCCCGTCGCTCCCTGCTCCCCTGCCAAGACTTCTCTGTTGATCTTCCACAATGCACTCGTGTTTTTTCAGTCCAAAAATAACACTGGGGTTATGCTTCAAATTTAGAATTTGAAACAATACAAAATGAACTGAATAGCAAAAAGAGTGCCACTGGTTAGCACAGGCAGCAAGGGATAAACCCCAGTGCACCCTGCTACGTGAAGGCTAATACACTATGAAGGGCATTTAATTTGGTTATTGTATTTGGCTAGTGGGATACTCTGTGAGCTGCTTTCCTGCGCTTTACCAGTTTGCAGTATTGGTGGAAGGTCGGGAGGCCTCAGCRCAAGAAATGGATAAGAACTCTGGTTTCTGAGGCAGGAAGGATAAGGAGACACTTCTTTTAAAGCTATTATTTGGAAAAAAATATATACATCATGAAGAATCAGCCCTCATGCTGGTATCTTTACAGATCCCAGTGCTAATTCCTCCTGCTCAGAGGATGTTTTGATCCTGTACAGTAAATGCAGACACCTCAAAATGGACAACACACAGTATTTCCATTTGGCTGTCTGGCAACAAGGATCTCTGTCCATCAGAGAGTGTTAATCGATTTTCAGACAGACCTCAGACTACTTGTTTCCACGCCACAATCTTGCGTTAAAGAAAGGAGGGGAGGGGAAATGGGTAGAGAGAAGTTTATGCATACATATATAACTTTAAGTGTATCCTTAAATACTGTCCAGGAAAAATTGCTAAAACTATATACTGCTTGAATCCTGTGCTGAAAGTCTCGTTAAAGCCAGTGACTCCCCACCGTGAGACTTTTATCATTTTTTGATGAAAAAGTTATGAYGTTAGCTACTATGTAAAACTAATACCTGCATTAGATCTCCTCTCTTTCTCAATTAATTCTAACATCAAAGAATAAAGCTATTCTCAGAACTGGAAAGCTATGAACCTGTGCTTAAATTCAGAAAGCTGGTGATTCAGAAATTCAATTTTAGACCAGTTGTGATCTTTCATGGTACAACATACCACAGTGTCATTGATTTCATGGCAATATACTAGAAGAGAATTAAGATATTAGCTAATTTCCAATATTTACTTCCATCAAAAGCATGTCTCATTCCTCAGGACAAATGTCTGCCCTAAGGAATGCTTTCTTCTGGAGGCCAACACTGTGTCACAACAACACATCCTTAGAAAGGACCATGTTTGCTGTGTGTACCTGGACACAGTAAGTGTGATGTTGTGTCCATTTCAGGTAGCACCAGTTCAAAACAAACCCTGTGCAGCCCCAGATACAGCATCCAACACCACCCTGGGGATGGGAAAAGCCAGCACTGGGAAAAGTTGTCATCTGTGGAGCACGGGCAAAACCTGACGGGACAGGGGCAAGCCTGTGGCTGCAGCCAGCACTGCTCTGGCATCACAGAGCAGGGACCACCAGCCCCAGGGACGAACAGCCCCAGGCTGGGCTGAAGTAAGGGCTGGGGGCGACCAATCTCAGGCATATTTGGGCCTCACAGGGGGCCCCAATATTCTAAAGATGTACTTATTAACAATGTCTGTGAAAATAAAGCTGAGTAATYAGAGCAATTTTTAGAAATAAAATGCATTAAAATATTGACAAACTACAAATTTAAAGCTTTAAAAACATCAATATTTTACTCTAATATAATGTAATAAGTATTTACTAAGTGGTAGAAATTGTATGATAGTGTCCATGTGCAAGGGAGAAAAAAATCAGCCTGTTGAAATAAACAGGTTTTGCTCTTATTGAGTTGAGCTCTGAACACCTCATTCTTTTTTTCACACTGGAGAGAAACATAAGGACTCTCATTAGGACAATATGGCAATATTTGGACAAAACTTACCCAAACACCATCACTGCTTCAGTTTCACTGCTGGGCCCAATCTTCAGCCTGCAGAACAGCTCCTCTGGCCATAGGGTAATTTGTGCCTGGTTTCTTCCCAGAAGAACAGGAATGATTATTCTGTCTAATCACAAAAGCACTTATATCTAGCGCAATGAAGACATAGATATGTTGCTAGCAAACACTGAAAAGTCCAATGTTCTTTTCCAGGTACAAAGTCATCCAGTCTTCAAGATGGTTTATGAAAAGCCCTTCACTGAAGGCATCCAATTTCATCCCATCAGCACAACAATGGTTATTAGTTAATTATTGCCCTTCCAGACAGCTGTAAAGGGGAAAAAAGGTCTCAGTATGTTATGAAATTACCTTCTATCACACCTGTAACTCATATCTACTTATTTATTAGACTGTGACCTAGTAATTGAGATGACATCATATGTGACATAGGCAAAGCACAGAACGGTTACAATCTCAAGTACTTGTAGGGGAAAAAGAATCCTAGCTAAGAGTGTCGCAACACTTTCACTGGGGCCCTRTTTCACCAGTGGGTAAAGAAAGAGGCCTGAAATCTATGCCTCACCCTCCTGTACCACCAAGGCAATGGAGGCAGTTTATCTCAAACTGTTGGAAAGCATTGGAAGCCTCAGTGTAGAGATGAGAGTAAGAATAAGGCTTTCATACAGAAGAAGATGCCCACAACTGACAAGACATCAAAACTGAAATTATTCCCCAAAGAGTATCACATCTTTAATAAAATTTGTAGGAAAGATTTCAAAATTCTAGAAATGTGCAGTTTCAACATTCCCAGAACAAGAAGTCTTGTTTCCTAGGTTAAAAGAATCTTCTCATGTTGAAATTTAATTTATTTTATATTAAAATGTTAAAAAGCAAAGGTCAACATAAAAATGAAATATGTTTGTTTCTCAAATCACTCATATATTCACTCAGTCTCATGCCAGGCTTAAAATTTCAAAATTTCTAAAAATTCTTGTGGGACAGGAAAATTGTGTTTTGTATATCCAGACAACAAAGGAAACATATGAGCAGTTCAGGCTCTTCCCTGTTCCCTTGCACTGTGCATTTCTGTGGCTCAGAAATGATGTTTGATAACCACCTTGAGGAATGGGAACAAAGTTTAGACCTCCAATCCTTCAAACATTTAATATCTCCTTAATTTCTCTTTTGTTTTTTTTTTAATTTATAACACTTTTTAAAGAAAATTAGACGTGCAGTCTTCAAGGCACTAAACTAAGGAATGTCTTCAGTTCAATCATCTCAAAATTATTTATATTATTAATGAAATCAAAATATTAAACATACACATCCAAATTCTGGCTTTCYAGTATGCTTATTTCATTTTTCATTGATTGCAGTATATCAGGCAGGAAAGAAACAGCACACATACTTACTTTGTTATCAATCCTATTATGAACCATGAGCTCTTTGGCGAAGAGAAAGGGTCCCTTTGGTCCTCAGAAGGGAAATTCCTATCTTGTAAAATTAAGAAGGCACAGAATAATTCTTCATCATAGTAACATGACCTTGTAGTGACCAAACAGGAACAGAAGTGCAGCTGGTACTTTTTTGAAATACTTTGGCATAATCTACCCCTAATCAGCGTTCTGAATGTTGTCATGATCAACACTATTTCTAAGYCTTTGTAATGCCGTAAGTTAAGTTATAGACCTATAAAACTTAAGGCTAGAAGGAACCATGCAGACCATCCCATGTTTCCTGCTCTTTAGCACAACCGTGTAATTTCACCCAGCTGTCTTGCCATTGTTGGCTGATGCACACCATCCCCTCCTGCTTTTAAGGCTTCAGAAATATAAGGCTCACTGCTGTCCCAAATAGTTTGCTCCAGTGGCTGACAAATTTGAGTACCAGTACCTGTTTAAAGGATGGTGTTCCAGATARTTAATATTCTTCCTGCCAGATCTGATAATCATAGAAGAAACAGAACTTTAAGAGTTTTTTTGAAGAAACCACAAGTTTTGAACTTTTTGCATTTGTTTCTCATCATTTGGGCTTCTAGAAGCTTAGAAAATTTGGAGGCAAATCCCCATTCTGGTTTCTATCTTCCATAGGCCACAATGCTGTTAAACAATGACTGGTACTTTCTGCTCTAGTATTTCATGATTTCCATGCAGCCTTTTTTTTTCTTTTTTTTTTTTTTTTTTTTTTTTTTTTTTTTTTTTTTTTTTTTTTTGATAGAATGGAATCTTTCTTCTTACAAAGAAATTATTCCCAGATGGACTCACAGCTGAAAATTCATGAGACCTCCTTCACATGGACAAAAAAGGAATCAAAAATGTGAGCACTTCTTAAGCTGCCACAAAATATTCCAGATACAATATTGGGTTGCACTTCTGCAGACCTTTATATATATAAAGCATTGGCCATGCATCCGTCATCAGAAAAGATCAGTGATACTAATTCTCATAAAAGTCAGGTTACTAAGATCCCACTTTATCATMACTGTCGGATTTAGCTATCATAATTCAAGGAATCATGAAACCAMCACATTTGATTGGCAGACGTAAGTTTTGTAGTGCACCCAGCTTGGACAAGCACATCAGCAGCAGAACTCTTGGGAATTGCACTCACTGGAACAGTATTGGACATGGGAAGASTGCATTGCACAAATAGTGACTGCTACTAGATATAAAGACCAGGTGGTCTTGATGGGTGGCCTACAACCCCTTTATTTGCCCTCTCCCTGTAAATCTCTACTTACTTTGAAGCTTTACTCCTGTAAGTTTTGAGTCCTTTATTAGAAGCTGAAGCGCAGCAGTGCAAAGAATTAGCCTTTATTGTCCTGTTCATGGGCAGGCCTGTCCGAAAGTCCTTATTCTGTGAAAGGTGATTAGAAATGGCATAAGTCCTGTGGCAGCTAATTCCCAGGACATATCTGCACATGGGAATGGACCACAGTGCAGAGTGTCCCGAGCGAGCCTGACAGCTGAGGCAGCCACACTGCAGCAACGTGCAGAGATGACGGTGAGAGCACCAAAACTACCTGAGCTGTGTTCGTGTTTCCATGGCCCAGCACCCAGCTGACTTGGCCCTAACTCAAGTTCAGAGCCACCCTCATCCAGCAGTAGTGGTTCAGTGTCCATTTCACAATCACTGCACCACATCCCAGCGGTGACACGTGGCTGGGAACCACCTGCAGCAGTGGCTTCTTCCAGTAGTCAGAGCCCAGAAYTGAATGCACAATAATGCTGAAAAGAACACAATAAAGGGTTGTACATTTATCTTCTGTTACACCAAGAGAGAGGGAGGCACAGCTTTATCTGACTTGGTCAAGCAAAGCRATTCAAGTATCTCCTACTTAATTTTAGGTCAGAGGCAGCTGATAAATCAAAAGCAGAAAATAAGGCATTAAAGTTTAGACCTTTCATCTTTATTATGCTCCTTTACGTACATATGGTAGGTGTTCAACACTTTTCAAGTTCGTATGATATTCCCTTGTGTTTCAGGAGCTGTAGGGCTGCAGTTGTCTATAAAAAGGCCAAGCAACAGTTTCCTATGGCTGAGGGTTCAATGTGTTATTTGTTATCAGCTGGTTCATGGATACATTGAACCCAAATATTGGCTTTAGGTAACCAGGCTTTAAACCACTCGCTCATAGAGTGAGTTCGTGTAGAGAGAGAATTCTGGCACAATATTTTATTTCTGACTTATAGCACATGACTCTCTTAAAAAAAAATTAAAAACAGAAAGTATAATAAGCCAAATACAGACTGCATTTTTGGAAAGCTGAAACCAAACATAACAGTAAATGAAGCCCTCCGAAATGTTAAAGATGCTTTCATATAAAACATTTTCTATCAGGAAATGGAAGTGGAATGTTAAACTAAGCCTTTAACTTGAAAGAACTGTGCACAGTCTCCAATAGTTGCATTATCCTYTAAAGCAGGAAAAGCAAAAGGTTTTTATGAGAGTACATAGCTCAAGTTTCATAAAAAGGGTATTATGGTGACAGGGTAAAATGAACCCCAGTATTTTGGATGCTGCTTTTATCCCTCCAACAGCTCCCTCCCTCTGCACTAACCATTCTAGTATGAGGTTTCACAGTAAAGCTGAGTTGTTCTAACAGTCCTGTTTGCTCCGCTTCTCCCTGCATCCTTCTTTTCCAGTCCTGCAGACCCATTCCTTCCTGTCCACCATCTCTCACATTCATGTGGTCCTTCACGCAGCCAGCTCAGATCACTAAACGAGCAGAATATTATCAATTTTTCCATTTGCTGAGATAGATTTCTACCAGGTGGCAAGGTGAACTAGCCTAGAGGTGGCACAGATATTGCAGCTGATGCAGAAGAAGTGGCTGAGAGCTGGGCTCTTACATCTGCTCTGTTGTCATAGGAAACCTCAAACCCTTCAAGTGCCTTCTCTAACGTGATTGCATTCTACACATTGCACGAGGGGCCTGTCTGGGACTGTGGCATTGCTGTGCTAGCTCCTGCAAAAAGCTAATGGAAGAAAATAAGCAGACCACAGAGTTTCATTACCCATATAAAGACGAAGAGGGCAGCATAAYTTACACATGCTCACCCAAAGAACCCTTGGATGAGGGTGGAGATTGATACATCATCATACTATGTGGTCAAAGAATGTATCTTTGCTAGATACATTCTTTTGGMTGGAGAAACAAAAAGGTCAACTTTGCACAGTTCCCTTGCCTCTACTTTTGGATTTCTGCACTGTTCTGCAGGGGAAAAAAAATCTGCAGGGAAAARAAAAAAGTCTTAATAAAGGAGTTTGGAGGGGGAGAACACGATATGTTAGAATTAATTTTGATGTTCCTCTTGCCCATTTCCAAGGTGTCTAAAATATGGCTAACAATAATAGCAGGTGTTGTCTGTTTCTCTCAGCATGTTGTGTGTAAGAAGTGTGGCTACAGAGCTATGCATTATTTACTTGATATCAACATGTCAGCAAGAGGGATGGTAGAGAGACAGATTAAAGCACTTTGATTTTAAATACAGGACACCAAATAAAAATAATGCTGTGCCACATTTGAGGTAACTGGAATCTGTCAAATAAGCAGAATCACTATATGCCAAGCATATTGGGTTTTTTTAAGACCAAATAGGAATCTTCTGATTAAAACCAGAAATTGCTGATTTACATCTCACACCCTTTAAAAGTCGACCCTCTAAGACCGTTTCTGAAAAACTGAGCTTGTTGACTGACAGAAGAATTCCAGCTAGCAAATTTTTCCTCTCTATGCTGTTGATTGAAAAGGCCTCTCTTTTAGAACTAAATTCACAGAATGACAAAAACTCAGTTCTAGGCTGAAAAATTATAGTTGGCTAATTGCAATCACTCACTGCTTACTCTACTGACGTTAGTCTATGTTACTTATACTCTTCTGATCATGTCAACATATAAATCTGCAAGTGTCATCAGGGCACGCTCATTAAACCAAAGTGAAATTGTGGTTTTTACTGAGGAACAATGCAAAGCAAAGAGAGCACATCTGATATATGTCACCTCTTCTTACATGGCTTCTTTTATAACCCCAATGTCATACCCTCTCAGTCACATTGAGAACAGACAATATTATAAGCTGTTCTTCCCAAGACTATAACAGCATTAAGTGCTGTTATCTAAATCAGTAGGCCCCAACACCACCTTTCACAATCTGGTGCCTTCCAACCAGAGGCAGTGGCTGATTTGGGGTATATTTTACCTTCCCATGGTATGCAGCAGAAAAATATGTGCTTGTCTTCCTTGTGTCACTGTCCCTATGCTCTCAGAGTCAAGCTATGATAGGTTTTCTTCCCATGAAGACACAAGGAAACAACTGTTAAGTCAGGAGAGACAACAAAATGCAGTAAAGCTTATGGAAACTCTAAGTACAGTATTTATAGGTTAGAAGTTGGAAAGGCCACATGGCTGGAAGGAGACTCACTTCAGGCTTTGTTGTCTAGCCAAAACAAGGGAATAACACCTATGTAGATATAAAGACTGTCAAGGCCTTAATAAATATTGTTAATGCCCCTTTAGACTCAAGTCATAAAAAAATGAAGCTCAGGATCCAAACCTCTGAGCTCTGCAGTAGATCATCTTTTCTCAGTCAAATCAACTCTATAGTTTCAAATGCCTTGCACAAAATAAAATAATAAATAAAATAATTTTAAAAAATTCCTTCAGAAACCAGCAAAAATGAGAAAGAAAGGGAGGGATTCTTTTCCCCCTTGTCCCTATGAGACAATCAGAGCAAAGAGAAATTTGGTTTATTTCTGCTCAAAGATGAATACATTGGACAATATTATGTACTTGTCCACACTGTTCAAAAGGATGATCATTTTGAATGTCCCAGACTGACAGCAATTCTTTCTGTTTTATCCATTAAAAAGATCAGGAATCTTGTGGTCTCTTTTCAAAGGAATGTCTTTGTCCAGAATATTGCCTCAGAGATACTATTTGCAATATGTTATTTAGAAAGAAAAGAGCACTGGAATGACTTCCTAATTTCTGTACTAAATCTGTTCTCAATCTACATTATTGTAAGCATTTTTATAGACAGTTTCTTATTCTCCTCCAAAACTGTAATTACACACACACAAACATACATACAGAGGACAAACTTTCTCTTAAATGGAAAAAAAAAATGTAGCAACTTCAGCAGATTTAAAGGGAAGTGTGGGGAGAACAGCAGAATGGTAAAGAATATAAYTCTGCTCAAGTTGTGTTTTTTGTTCTGACAATTACAAGGGGTAACACAGATGCCCCTCACACAAAAAGAAGCAGGAAAACCTACCTTGCCGTGGTTTTGTATAAGTCTTGTTTTTCCTAGASCTTAAACTTCACAAGACTATAAGTAGATCTCCATTGTGTGGGAAACCTGTAGGATAAAGACAGATGGTGCCTGTGTGCAAGTTGGAAATCCCGAATTCCACAAAACTGGAGACAGGGCGGCAGACAAAAATTAGAGAATAAAGAACACTGAAGTAGGTAAGCAACTATAGTATAAAAAAGTTATGAAGTAGCATGACAAAGCATGCTCRCCACAGGGAAAAACATATTTTGAGACAATATCAAATGTATTTGGGACTKTTTTCTAAAATCCAATCAAAGCTTTCCTCAGCAAGCTTTTTTTTCTCCCTCTTCAATGAAGTCTTGTGAGAACACTATTAACTTCAGAATATTTTCACAAATATTTGCTGCATATGTGTACCTGTACATACAAGAATAAATGATTTATTTCAAATTAGTCCAACACSGAGGAAAAAAAATCTTTACTGTGAGGGTGACTGAGGACTGGAACAAACAGTCCAGAAAGGTTGTGGAGTCTCCATCCTTGGAGATATTCAAAAGCCACTGGGACACAATCCTGGGCAATGTGCTTTAGGTGATCCTGCTTGAGCAGGAGGTTTGGAYTGGATGATCTCTACAGGTCTCTTCCAACTTCAAACATTCTGTCATTCTGTGATACTGTGCTGGACAAACAGCAAGTAAAAATAGCACAATTTGCACATTCTTGCCAATCTTCTAAAAGAGACAGCTCCATAGTCAGCAGCACTGCCTAAATCATCTCCCATCACGTGTCAGCCTCACTTGACTGTTTCCAGCATGAAGATATCCATTAAAGTAAATTAAAACATATAAGTAAGTCTCATACCGTGTACAGCTGAAAGTGCATCAACACAGAAAGACCAATATGTGAATAATAAAGCTATTGACACTAGCAGTGAGTCTCTTTWAGAGGAAATGGTATGTTCTTCCTGTCATAGTGGTTTTCTCTGTCAGTGGTGGAGGTGGAAGCAATGAGAGAAACAGACACTCTGCTGCATTCAGATGGGGAGGTTCTCTTGCATCTTATATGGCATCCATATTTACAARTTCAAACACATGTAGTTTCAAAGAGCCGTTTAAAAACGAAGAAACAAATCTGTGAAAAGCACATACATGGTCTGCTTGCAGATTAATCTCAAGCAATGCACAAAATAGCTTTCTTGATAACATGAACACCACGGCCTCACCCACAAACAATATCTTGGACATTTCTTTGCAGTGAACAGCACTACATTATTTCATTTTTTTTTCTGCTATTAAAATTTGAATTTTAACATCCACTCAAAAATTATTGCAAATAAAATAATGACTTGAGATGAGGAAGAAGATTTTCCAGATAACATTCCTTTTTTCATCATTAGCAATTATATACTCCATTAGAAGCAAGCAGTTAAAGAATCTTAGAAGTCAAACCGTGGAGACACTGTACGAAATATGAATCTACCTTTCATCTAAAAAACATGCACAGTTCCTCATGAAGGTGTAATTTTTGCTTGACTGTTTACAATCCCAGCATATAACACTCTTTCTTATCTGTTCACTCTGGCTAATGTGGCTTGATGATTTCACTGTGTTTTCCCTTTTCAACTGTATACATCAGATAACACATATTCATGCTTCCCTCCCATCATGTGATGCTTATTTTTATCATGCAGAGTGACAATGTGGCAGATTCACTTTTGCAAAAATGAGTTATTCTTGGTAGTCTACAGAATTTCTTAGCACAATTTTTTACAGAATGAATTAGGTAATGCAATGTATGRACAGTATTTTGCTTGCAAATATTAAATTCTTTGTTATATTTCTGCAGAAAAAAACAGTATTCACTTGATTAATCTGAAGATAGATTTACTACTTAAAKATTATTTTTATGTATGCTTGAAAGAGCCTCTGTGTTATCAGCTTCATCTCTGTACTAGGCTGCTATCTCTGGTACGAGTGGAAGACATTGCTGTGAAAKGAGATTTTGCTTGCAGCAGTCTACTTGAAAGCTAATAAACTGTGCCATCCATCTTCTCTTTTATAATATGTGCGGGTGTAAACAAGGGGGAAAACAGATTATTGAGGCTGCACTGAACAGTGGTGGAGCAAAGTCGCATTGAAAATCCATTGACGACACTAGTCCTTAATTTTAAAGATATTTAGTGTTCCAGATACATGCCTACTTTGACYTATGTAAAGGGTTTAGGTAGTTGAATTTCACTTACTTCAGCTGGAGGTGAGAAATTCAAGCTCCTAAAAATTGCAATAGGCAACTGTGTACATGTTAAAAGCAAGTAGATACCTTGAAAAATCGACACCCTAGTTCTTGATTACTGGTGGCCTTAGTCTGTCTGTCTGCTTCAGTCTTCTAATTTTATACTACATGAGAGTTACCTATCTACCCACTAGGGCTAAAGGCAGTTGCACCAACCTGTTCTTCAAAGCCACTGCACAGCAGCTGTAACAAATGGGAAATATTTCTCTTGGCCTATATGTGCACTTGTAACATAGATGTAAAAAGTCTACCATACCATTATAACCCTCCAGGACCTCCAGTCTTACCATCCTGCATACATCCACCTAGGCACACAAAAAAATAAATATATTCTTGACTGTCTTTCCTCAGGTCTGACATAAGAGATCTGAAAATGATCAGGATATCGCTATGAAAAAAAAAAAAAAAAAACCTTTTTCTTATTATTCCAAGAATTATTACAGATTCTAAATACTTTTATTTTATTTTTACTTCAAGAAATATGCAACAATATTTCAAGTTAGGATTAATATGACTGGAAAGTACTATGAATACTACACATTCCAGTTACAAAGAATAAAATCAAATTTAAATATTAATGATATTTATTTTTAAATTAGATGAATATGGGTGCTTTTATGCTCATAACAGCAACATATTTGGCAAGTAAAAATGCCTTCCTTTTCCATTCCAACTTAATCAAAAAGTATTTGGGGTAGAAATTTGGCAGGGCACTCCATCAGATTATCCCTACATTGTGGTCAGACTGATTTCTTTATCCTTTTCTTGACAGACGTCCATCTAGTCTAGTCCTAAATACCTTTAGCAATGGTGATTCTGAAGCTTCAGTTGGCAGCCAGTTTCCCTGACATTTAAAAACTTTCTCTTGATATATGATCTTAATTTTCCTCTCAGAAATCTTAAGGGCACTTTTCATTCTTTCCTTCTTTCCTTGCTGATTAACGAGAATAATCAAACCCTATCTCTTGCATTGTGGGCAATGATGGGTGTCTCTAAATTTGCTGGAATTAATATGAACACTTCCCCCAACTTAGGATCATACTGGGGTCTTATTTTGCAATTCCACCATTATTTTCCTTCCATTTCTCTTGATTTGCCCGATTTTTTAAGCCCAATTTCTAAAACAGAATATAGCATTTCKCATGACTGTAAACAAGATTAAAGTTTTCCCTTCTCATTATGCACACTTCTCTGGAATGTTTTGTATAAAAGGTTAGAATAGACTTGCAGACCTTTCAGGCTAGAAAAAGCATGCGTTCGTAGAGCTGAAAAATATCAGTGCTGCAAAGAGAATGATGGCTGATAGTTGAGAAAACAGCTGGAGTGAGACTGGCTCTAACCAATACAGGAGATTACTACTAGTGTTAATTCCACTAAACTGGCACACTAGGCTGTGCCTCCACAGAYGTTACAAGAAAGTCAAGTCAAGGAGGAAAGGAGAGAAGGACAAAGACAATTTGAAAAGAGGAGCGGTAGGACAGAAATTAGCACTTGGAGAAATGGCTGAGAAGGAGAGGCTTTTAAGAGCTGAAGAAGGACCTAGGAATTGACCAAAGAGTTTGGATGGTTTTGAGTTTTTCCACTGGGAAACTACAGATGATTCCCAAGGCTAACTACGCAATGCAAAGCAACCTGGAGCAGCAGCTTTCAGCAAACAGACAGAGGAGATCACAGATCATAATAGTTGACACCTGAAGCTTGTTAGGTAGTAAATTCTTATGTAAGATGTAGACTCTAAGGCCCCATCAGGTCATCCTAAGTTACTTGGCAAAAGGGTAGGGTAGGATGTGGCAGGACAAGGTGAGGGAAGGGACAGCAATTTGCAAGAAATGCCCAGCKTAGTCACACCACAAGTTCTTGGCTGAGGAATCAGAGTAGAAAGAACCTGGACTGGATTAGCACCTGAATTCAAAGAAGGGGATGGGGGGGCATAAATCCTATCTTGCTTTTGGATATTTTCTACTTGCTAGTAGAAAATTCCTTGTGTGCTGAATTTTGTATCCTCCCTTCTAAGAACCCCAAGAATGTTCCTAGGCATAGGGTAGGATCCTGTTCATCTCCCCTGGATTGTTYATGTTCTTTGTGGACCTAGCCCTAATTTGAATTTTCACAGAAACATCCTTAAGCTGGAAAAAAAAGTGAGCATCTGGTCACTTTAGCAATACCACTAGATACCTCCTAACATCTTTAGGCAATTTGTCTTCAAACAATTGCCTGTAAGTGTCCTGATTTCAGTACTACAGCTCTTTGGATCAGACAACAGAATTTGTGAACACACAGAAATATGGATCAGAGCAGTGAGTGACTCTGTGAAAAGACTCTGAGAGTCTTTTCTGGGTGTCTTTTTTCCTAACAGGGTGAGCGCTTCAACAGTCAAACTCAGACTGTTTGCTCAAGCTTCCAGAGACATCTCGGTCTCATCAAACGTGCTGATATGACTAACAGAAGCTTTACCAGAGTCCATGCACACATTGTAGCATCTCATTTGTCAAGTCATTCTCATACTACTAACCTGCTACAGCATCTTTCTAGTTACCATGTATTCACTTAAACTGTACTGATAGTTACACAATACCAAATTCTCCCAGACCATTTAAATGTTTTTGGCCATTTCAAAACTTCTTTTCCAATCATCAAAACTAACTCAGCCAAGTCTAGTTATAAAGAAAACTCTGCTTCTTCTGAGCATTCATCTGCTGTATTGTCAATCAAATAAGTTATTATAGACTAGGAATACTCAGACATTGAGTAAACAATCCACAATAACCTCAAAACTGACCCTACTAGCCAGGTAGCTTTTAGTCACTTTGGCATTTTCTCTGCTTGCAAAGCTGTGGCCACATCCATATGTGCGTGTGAATGTGCATATGTACCTGAAGCACTGTGTTCAGGTGACACTTATTTCTGTCTCACACTGTCCCCTATCATCAAACTGTGGATTGCCAAGTTCTCCTTTTCACTACAGGGCTGTGACTTCTAGCACATGGGAAATTAAGTTTCTTTTTTCAATAAAGGAAGTCTGAGTAATTCTGTAAAGCCACGACTGCCAAACGCTACATACACATTTATTACCACAACTTATATCAGCTTGARCAGCTTAGATAGCCAAAATAACCTTATTAAAATCTCAGAGCTTTTTAAGCAACCAACTTTACAAAGGGTGAATGTTTTCCTGACAATGAGGACAAAATTCCTGAAATTTCAATACCCCATTTGAAAGTTTTCTTGAGACTAAAATAATTTGTTGTGTCTCCTTCTGTCTGCTCAGTAATATGCTGCTAAGCTTTACTACAAGGTCCAAACCATTAGGCAGCACTGCTTCCAGGTAAAAGAGTTAGTATATTCAGTGTAACATTGAAGAAAGAAAGAGAGAGAGAGAAGGAGAGAAGGAGAGAAGGAGAGAAGGAGAGAAGGAGAGAAGGAGAGAGAGAAAGAAAGAGATCTGCTTGCTGGAATTCCTATCTTTGCATTTAGATTTGCCTCTTCCTTTGGCTTGCTGGAATATGTTGCATATCTAATTCACTATCTAGGGTCTGTCGCTGCAGCCTTTGATGGAGGTAAACAGGACTGCTCGCTGGAGTTCAGCTAAAGCAAAAACTGATGACAGAAAGCTTGACAACACCACCAGACACCATCCTCACAGCTGTGGCCAGCTCTCCAGCCATGAGAGCTCCACACAAGAACCTTTCAAAGCAATAAGATAGCTACTGTATATCTTAGAAAGCCAACAGATGCAGGATTAATTAACAGAAGGAGATAATCAGCTTGCTTTGGTCCATACACAGATGGGTAGATGTTCCCCAGCTCCTTGTGCTGCCCAGTAGGACCAGCTTCAACAGCCGGTACTCTACCYATGCTGCTCTTCCCTTTCTGGCCAGGACACCTTGCTGGGAGCTCTGCAATGAGGACAGACCATCCTTCTCCATCAACACAGTTACTGAATCACTTAGAAGCTATTGTCTAGTATCTCAACAGCACTCATTCCCACTTCTGTACCGCGTTTAAGGGCAGCAAGGGCTTCAAAGACAGAATTCTTTGTTGCATGATGGGAAGACTGTCAAACTGGTTTTTGGAGGATCCAGGACTCTGGACTTTGCCACCTCAGGATCAAAGCAGTCAAAGATGGTGCCATTTCAACCACAAGCTTCTTCTCTGACAAGGTTCTGAGGATGATGGAAAGCATGTTTTCTAGGATAATGAGAGGAAAAATCAGGCTAAATTGTTTGAATATTTCCTAATATTGCTCAGAAGAATCAAGTTTTAACCAGAAAAAAACCATCAGGGAGACTAGAAATATATACAAAGTCGGTGATTTAAACTAAAGCAATTGATGACAACAATATTTTAAGCTTACAGACCTCCTTATGTTTGGATTTTAACAAGACTTAACTAAACCTAACTGTATCTGTAAGTCCAGGGTAAAGCTTCCACTGGCAAGAGCAGAAGCAGACTGAGGACTGAGACTGACTTTTATAAAGATTTCTTAAACTCTTATCTCACAATGTTAAAGCATTATGCTTTAACACCTCAAAAGGTGTTAYAGTGACTAAAATAAAACACACAGGGAAGAAATTTCATCCTGCAGGGTAGAAATAACACTACCAGTGACTTAAAGCTCATGAAGTAAAATGGCTGTGATGTTGCTCTGTAAGTTCCTCTTACTTTTTGAAAAAAACCTAACATTTGATTACATCTTCTTCAATAGTCATGATTAAATCTTTAAAGCAACAATAAATAGGCATGAGAGAAACATACCAAAAAAAAGTTTCAAGTTTCCTTTCTCTCTTATCCTACAGAAATCAGAAAGACAAACCGMTTCTTTTCTCTCAAGTGATGACATTCTTTCTGAAATAAATTAAGTATATATAACTACATGACTGCTTTTCAGCATGTGACTTCTGATAAATGTCAGCTCTTTGGGCAAATGAAGAAACAGTGTTAGAAACAATTAAAAAAAAGACCGTAGGAAAAAAGTAGAAATTAGAGGGTGAAAAACAAAACTGTATTGAGGCAGATTTCAGGAAATGTATTTTCTTTTCCAGTGTTACATTCCAAGATATTTTTAAATCATGGCTATTCAAAACAGATCCCCATACAATTCTTAATCAATTACAGTAGCCACTGGAGTTAGTAGTTCCTAACATGTGGCAAATATATAATATTTCTAACTCAAGCCATGTCATGCTGGTATTTTACTAGCATTCSTTATGCTATTGTTACAGTTCCACTAGATTTATAGCATTTGATTCTTTCTGGATGCAAGAAAATAGTACTTCCCTTCTTGATATTAAAAGCAATATAATCATAATAACCATTTTTTTTTCATTCTGCTATCAGAGAATGCTTTCATGATCACCCACAATTTTGTACAAGGAGAAATTGCAACTCAGAAGCATGAGATGACTCCCTGGAGTCAGGCCTCAATAGTTGCATAGTTTATAATGRAAAATTGTCAAAAAGCAGAACTTGCCAAACTTCACTGAACCTATCTGGTCTYCTAGACATCAGACTTGCACTTTTAGTCCCTAATTTCCACTGAAGCTCATTGCATGCAGCTCCAGGGCCACATTCCTTCTTTGCTCCAAATCTCACAGAGCCAGCAGGCACCTCTGTAACCCACCTACAGTCTGCAATGTCTACAGAGAACAAAACAAGGCAACTGTCCCCCAGAGGTGCCAGGTAGAAAAGCTGATGTTGAGGGCACTTCCTTGCCACTTGCCACCAGGCACTGGGGAGGAAGCAGCTCCTCGAGGCACATGCCAAGGTGGGGACTCCCACTCGCAAGCCATAATCTACTGCCACTGACACGCAAYCTGGGCCAGTCCTTACCTTAATCTGTCGTGAACCAGATTCAGACATTGGGAATGTGCTAGTGCCCACGGGTACATGCATATTAGAAAAGTGTGCGAGCACTGAGGAGGTGGTGGGTTCAAGGTGAAGTCTTTTTGCAAAGAAAATACAAAATGAACTGCTCATTCATGTGACAATCACAATTCAGTGAAATACTATTTAGGRAAAAAAAAGCTTCTGAAATAAATCACATTAAGTAAACCTACCTGATTTCACAAGCAACCTGTAACCAATATTTCTTATTGTAGAAGCCATTAAATGCTACATTTGACAATGGAGGAAAAAGAAAATTCTACTAAGATAAAAGCTGTAAGAACAGACTTGAACTATTCATTGAACGGCGAGAAAAAGTATGATAGAGATTCTGAAAGGGCTCTTGAAAAGCTCACTGCAAAGCTATATTAAAATTTTTTTTTACAGGAACCATTCCAAGTTCAGATACATAAAACAAAATAGACTTAAATTTAAAGTTCAAGAGTTTCTGTCATCAATGCCAAACAAATCCGAAGCCACAGGAGGAGCTGCATGTATCTGAAGAGACACTGTCTGCAGTGCTGGATACTTTCTGCTCTGTATCAATAGAACTAAGAGTACAAAATGGTAAATGAAACATATTCCCAAAAATTTGGTTTCAGAAGGACAAAGCATAAATATAAAATTGGGCAGAAAAAAAGGGTGATGGGTGTGAGAAAGATATGAAATCTGGAAAAGCTGGGTATTTATGTTTCAAAATTGACCTGCTAGTTTTAAACAAAAAACATTTGATGTGAAACTGAGTTTGAAAATTAATTTCAAGTTCAGTTGAGTCAGTAGTTTTTCAACAATATCACTTTTCCTCACATTTCCTGAAGATAAAGGTAAGAAAACACAAACTGCCACCTGACTAATTGTAGGTAGACTTATTCCAGAAGACACAAGGGTGGTTATCTCTTCTCTGTGTAAGATACAATACAACAGTGGTGAACAACATACTAGCAGCTTATCTAATGCAAATACTACAGGCAAGTTAAATATTTTAAAGCAATTGTATTACAACACAAGAGCTATTCAGACACYCTGAATGCAAATTTTACTTTTCTTAACCCGCAAAAGGAGTTCCTGAAGAAAGTTATGTACCCAGATTAAAAATTAAGTCTCTTTTCTTATTAAAATATATGCAAAATTTAAAGCCTAAATGTAAGATTTGTTTAGAATGATCTTATGTTTGCCAGACTTCACCATCCCAGTCACAAACATACCATTATGAAATTTTGGGTGTTGTTTTTCATGTATGTCATGTAGGAAATTCAGAGAAGTGAAATAATCTTTAAAGTAATGGCACTCATTGCCCTTCCAAACACACTGATGCCCAAGCTCTGCACATTTGTTTTCTTGCAAGGACTTCAGCAAGATAGTTAGCACCAGTGTGGAAATAGGTTGAACTAGACGAGTCACACTACATACTGCAGGTCCCATTGTTGTGCTGCTCCTGGATTTACGGTATGCTCATTTTGAGGCTTCTTTTGAAGTATTTTGACAGATAGGTGTTTCTCTGCCTATAAAAGCTGCCAATAACAGCTTTAATACAGTGTATGAGATGCACAGGTATTGTGAATTTTTTCTCTCACAGAAAATAATATTATTTACCCAAAAGAAAATTGGATTTTTTAAATGTGAGAACAGGAAGATGAAGCAGCAGATGAAAGCAGAACTGTATATACATTAAACAATCATTTCTGCTGCACATTTTCAATGCAATTATAAAACAGTTATGCCTTATGGGAGCAGGTGAAGCCTTGCACATGCAGACAGTTAACTCCACAGACATAGCTGAGGCACTAAAAGCTGAGATATTGCTGCTGACCACCGAGAGCAAAGTACAGCTAAGTGCACATCTTTCTGGGAAGGCTGCCAAAGAAAAACCAGGGAGAGGCAGTCGTCACTGCTGCTTTGGCTCCGCTAGGGAAAAATGGAGATCTAGTTGCTGTAACTCTCACCAACAGAGTAATTGCACTCAGTACAAAGCAAATCAGCACTACTGAAACAAATCAGCTCAGGAAAATAAAGAAAGTTCAAAGCACAAAAGTAGAAATGCTTAGGCACCATCTTCATTACCAGCTTAGCACTGAAGCAACTGCACCACTGGGTTGTTGCTGTAATATGGGATTATTTCTTCCCAAGAAAATATCTTCTCAAACAGAGAGAGAGAAAAGGAAGAAAAAGCTTTCAAATTTGGAGTTACAGTGGGAGAAAATCAGAGAGGATGCAAAAGCATAAATACTTGAGCAGCAATTCCGCCTTTGATAAGGGGGTACAGAGAAGATTTGAAATCAGTGAGGTACTGTAGGGTTCTGCAGTAAGAGGAGAAGAAATTTTTTTTAAAAAAATAACTTAGAACAGAATTGTATTTCTTCAAGAGGCAAATTATAAGGAGAAGTTATAACACTGGCCACAAGGTAGTCCATAATGAAAAGAAAAAAAAATCTCAACCTCAAAATTAAGATTCATTTTTGTCTGCTGAGAAAAGTGAATAGAGAGGGCTGCAGTATGAGGAAGGAAGAGGGTAAAAGTAAATGGGAGCAGTGACAGGAAGAGGTGACAGCCAACAYGGTATATCTACAGCAGCTCTTTTTCTCAGAGAAGCTATCTGATGCAGCAAGAAAAGATTATTYTAACTTTTTAGTGGAGCCAAGATATCTTCAGGACTTTTTAATGGGTATTTGCAGATAATACTTGATTMTAATAATTTACATACTTGAAATTCAGAGACTGGGGCAGTCAGCAGTACTGACATGCTCCTGCCATTCTAACTGTGGCTGCACCTAAAGAAAAGAGCTCTCCTCAACACCAGTATCTCCTGCATGCAAGATACCTCACCAAACACCCTCCTGGCTGGCTGGTTTCTAGGTCCTCTTCTTAGGGCGACTTGTCATCTCTACCATCCTGGTCATTACATGATAGCACCTCTGTGGTTTCTCTGTATCATTCAAACACGCAAAATTATAACTTATGAATGATTACATCTCGATGTCCAAAATTGGATTAAAAATCTACTTTTTCCTGAGTGAGAAAAGGCCTGAGTGAGAAACCTACTGGGTGTTTGATSTGACACAATTTTCTGAGAGCCTCAGCAAGCAAAGGGTGTTCATACTACTGGCTCTTGCACCTCATCTTTTCACAAAGTTTTTCAGAGATTCAATGTTGGGTCCAGCTGTGGATAATCCTAAAAAAATATGCAGCAATACATATACAAAAGACAGTCTAAGCTCAGGCATCTTATGTATATGCCAGTCTGCATCTTGCTGTTTTGTAGCTTCTAGGGTGAAGAGTTGGACCCATGCAGGTGGTAGGCAGTACAGCTTCACTTGTGGTCTGTGGTGCAGAGAAAGAGGTGTCACAAGCTGCTATCAGAAGCCAAGTGCACTCATTCATTAATCCTAGTTCTCTTTTAACTAAAATACTATCTGATAATGAAAAAGCTTGGGGACATGAGAGTTTACTTACCAACGTGAATTTACTTAACACCACATTTCTGTACAAACTCTCAATGTAGGAGCAACATTCAAAGGTAACACAAAAGGTAAAATCAGCAATCRCTCATTCTTTATGACTTGCATGAACATTGAGTCTTAGTTCACCTGCAGAAAGAATACCATAGTGAAAAAGCAATCCATCCTGGTCTTAATGCATATTTGTCTGCATGGTATTATCACATATTTCAGAAGTTTGAACCATTTTCTTTCAGAAAATATATCAAAAAGTTAGCATTAAAACAATTCAGTGTGCTACATGCTGTCTGGCAGTAACTTTTTTCCTAAGTCCTATGTCAATTCGTGCACAAGGCTGCAGGAGTGAAGCAGAAAATGACTAAAATATGCAAGACTTTATGTGTGTGCATATATGTATACAACGCATTTCTAGTGTATGATAGAGAAAGAATGATGCAGGGAAGGCTGTTTAAAAACTTTTCTACTGACCAGATTTAAGGAAATCAGGGACAACTGCTCTGGGTAAACTGATCTGAGATTTGGGGCGGGGGGGGTGAAAAGATACCCTTTGAAGAAGGAGTTTAGAATAGCTACAGCTGCATTGCACAGGAACAGGAACTCGATAATAAAGATACTCTGATGTGGCATTTACTCTAAAACATCAGTGAGTAAAAATAAATACATGTCCACGGAGCTTAGGCTATTCTACTGAGGTTTAAATTACTTTGGAGCATCACAAGAAGCTGAAGGACTCGTAATCAATGTTTTCATTAGGCCTCCAGAGATAATTCAGGGTTGTGGCAACCAGTGAATGGACATTTAGATCTCCTAGGTAGTCATGAATAGGAGGCAGAATCTATAGACAACAGAATGTCCTGCCTTATGAACCATCCATTTAAGGAAAATTAGTGCTCAGAGGCAGGACCCACACCCCACACATTCTTTGTCGGGTACATCTCTTTACGAAGGCTGCTTGCATGGATTGCTACTGTCCTAAAGTCACACCAACTGAAGTCCTCTTGTTCTTACTCACTTGGGTTACTTTTTTCCAGTCCAGTACAGCTGTCAGTCAGGGCGCGAGCTCTTTGAGAGCAACAAATGAGCCAGATGCATAGTTCAATGGCCAGACACTTCAAGTCATAACAAGCTAGTGAAGCGAGCTAATTTTGCTTGCAAAAGAATTAGCCTTTATTAGCCACTAATACCACTTTTTGCCCTGCATAGCCCTTTAACCAGCTGCACCTCCATTGACATCACATTTTGGAAAGATTAGTAGTGGCACGTCTGGTTATGGAAAGCTTAGAAAGCTTGCTAGAGCAGCTACCTCTTACCAGGAAAGCAAAAGAAAGGACTAAATTAAATGACCACACTGTAGACATGCACTCGGGATAATACTTGCAACTGGGAGCACAAGTTCTGCAAGGCTTTTCTGCAAGGTATCTTTTCTTACCATATGTTAAATGTACAATTTGTAAAATAAGGCATATACATAGCAATTTAACAAATAAAAGCCAGAGCTGATGGTTGAAAATTACATACACATATATACGCCTGCATGTGTATACGTGTTTGAACATATGTCACACACACACACACACACTCTATAGATCTATAGCCCTATTTTCAGAGACAGTGATAGAATCCTTAATATATTGTATTTTTCTATCTTCTCATTTTCTGTAGCATTGAGAAGACAGCCTAGTTGCACTCACAGATGCAACTGTCAACTTCAGATATATTTGCTATGAGTCACTATGCTTTATAAAACAAGGCTAAACCCCGTGGAACTGCAATTTTTCCTGTGAAATTGTTGGATTGCCCTGCTACCTTACATCTTTCTGATACTGGTGGGGATCAGAAATCACAAAATAAGCTGCTGATCTAGAGGATTAAACAGAAGATCAAATCTCTCTTAACAACTATGGCACTTCCTATACAGAAAAATAGTAGAAGGTCTTAACATGCTAACTGACAGAATACAAGAAAACTCCCTCAATTTCATTTCAAAGGATTGGAAGTCCAAGTCCGAAGGAAAATTATTTTTTCATTCTGAACAGTGTCAAAAGAAATAAAGTGCAAGGAATCCATAAAAGGAAGTGCAGTTATGCATGTTGAGAGGAAGAGGAGAAAAATTCTCATGAAAATAAGCTTATTAAGCAAACCACTTGCAAATTTTCATTAATCATGGCCTAGCTTTACAGAAGACAGGGAAGGGCAAGTATCTAAGAACTCTGTTTAACTTAAGCCATGTAGGTAGTGAACCCGAGCATTTGCTTTCTTCATGCAGGTAGAGAACCCAAGAATTTGCTTTCTTCATGTGGGTAGTGAACCCAGGCATTTGCTTTCTTCAGTAATTACAGGCATAAAAAAAAATTAAGGCAAGTGATGCCTAAAAATGAATAAAAAGGCCAATAAAGAAAACGTAGGGCGATAACCTTCCTGTTTTCAGTGTTGCCTTCTGAAAACCAGGGTCTGAGCCCCTGTGTTCTCCGAGAGGAATACCAGCCACTGGAGGTGTCACTCCTGCTCTTTGGACAAGCACTGTGCCTCACAATTCTTACAGTGGGTAGCAGCCTCCCACAAGCCAAAACAAGATTTTATCCTCATGTGATTACTTTTTTTCCTAAAGAAAAATCTAATAAATGAGGAATATGTCCTAAAGGGTATGTTTCTCATAGAGCAGAACATTGACAATGTATATGTACAGCAGCAATCAACATGTTCTGTTGCAGCTCGGATACTCACCATACTTTAGACACACAAGAGGAGCAGAGCAAAAAGAACAAAGTCTGAAAGATTTTCTTTAATATAAGTGACATCCTCTGTGGATCAGATGCCATGACTGGCAGCATTTCTAATGACAGTTTTTAATCATTTAAGGAAAAAAAAGAAAAGAAATACTTCTTGGGACTAAGCTGGAAATTCTGTTGATTCATTTTGGTATAGAGCAGTTGAAACATGGAGCCAAACCATGATTTAGCTTTCATGGCTAGGATATATGAGAGAGAGGGAAGCTGCTCTTTCCAGAAGCATACCAGAGCAGAGAGTAAATCTGACCACAGCTCAGACTGCTAAACCAGGAAAAGCTGCAAAGAAATGCTTTGACAATCTCTCTTGCAAATGAACAGTGGCTATTAAAGTGCACACATACTTTGCCTATTATACACCAAGGTAAAATATATATATATATATATATGTATATGTGCATATGTGTGTGTAAAGGAGAGCCCACTTACAGCATATTAGGAGCAGAGATGTCCATCAACTCCAGTGAGGCTGGCTAAGAACACTAGCGGAGAAAGGAAAGTAATTTTCCTGGAAAAGAGCAAAACAAACAAAACTGATAACAAGGTTTAAACTAAGGTGAGGACAATGCTTTTTATCAGTGTAATTCATCTATAATAGATGGCTGCAGTAAAGGAGGCGAGGAGCATCACTACCATATCCATGGTAAGGACAGGCTCTGGGAATATATTGCTATGTCCCACAGTCAAAATAAGTACAATCTGTACTGTGTCATGCTGCCAGGGATACTGACAGTCTCAGCAAGTTTCTGGATTTGATGCATCAGGGATCGAGCTGCCATTGACCCACATGGAAAGGACAAACTTGAAAGGAGGGATTATGATTGGCACAGGCAACTTGGATTAAATCTGTACTATGGTAAAAATCAGGCTGAGATTTTTTGCTTGTATTTCCTCTCCCTTCCCCCACAGAGCTCTGGTTTTCTAAGAGAGCAGAACAATGTCCGATCTCACACAGAGCGCCAGCGCCGCGGGAAAAGGGGAGTCTCTGCTAAAGCGATTTTATGGATATACGCTTTCAAACACAACCAGCATTTCACCAGCATCAGAGCCCTCCTGCTATTCCCAAGACTTCTCCAACTTTGGGGAAAAGCTTTTGGGTTGGCAAAGGCAATTAGCTATGGATTTTTTTTTTTTTTTTTTAAGGAATAACTCGGTAACTGGGGCAGCCTGGATCTGCCGTAAGCAACCAGCAACAGTCTGAAAAGGGGCCCAAAGTGCCCAAGTGACCTGGGAGCACAGAGGCCTTGCAGCTGGGGGGCTGCAATGGGTGGGCTACACACTCCTTCTCTCTCATGCAATCAGCACCTGGCCACAAAAACAGGCAGCTAGGCCTAAATTTGTAAGGGAGAGAGAGCTACAATTACATAAAACCTCTGTAGAGAGGGGACCTCCCCGAGGTAACGAGTATTCAGAGAGTTTTATCTCAGCAGAATGGCTTACATACCAGCAGCAAGGATGTCTAGGGGATACATCAGACCATACAGTACTTGTGTGTAACAATTTCTGCAAGGGATGCACCCTCTTGCAGAAACTGTTCGGTAGGGGGTCTTGGTGGCAACACTTTCATGTTACAAGGCTTCTTTCTATATCCCCTCTTGCCTCTTTCAGGCCCTATCCACCCATTCCTTGCAACTATTAATAAAGTATCTCTTCCTCCAGCTGTGAGAGCAGGCTGTGCAGCCTGTRTTTAAGCTATTGTTGCACTTTTAACAATTAAGTCTTCACAACCTATGCTTCTTTATTTTCTTTCCTGGAATCCAAAGTGGGTTTTTGAAGGAGCCATGTCAGCTGATGTCTAGTCCTAAAAACAGGCATTCAAAAAAKCTCAAACCTAGAGAAATGCTTACAGAACTATTTTATTCCACATCAATATTTCTTTTAAATGAAATTTCTTCTGCAACCCAAACATTACTGCTCAGTAGTAGCAAGAGAGATTTGAAGGAAAAGTTAGCTCTAAGCCAACTATGCTGGCAGCAGCCATGCTCATGCTGTGGTTTTCCCTTTGAAGAGTAAACTACCTTGCTACCCATGCATTGGCCAGATTTATCCACGCAATGGACAATATTTAGGCTATATATTTATTTGGATTATAATATATAATCTGTATATATTACTTAGACTCTCCCCATGGAATAATCACCAGTGATCTCACCACTGTTTTAATAAAAGACCACACAGAAGACAAATCTTAGATGAAACCTTTGAGCAATTAGGAAGTCATTTAAGAGAAAGGCAGAACCAAGGTGCTAGCACATTGCTTAGCTTGGCTTCATCAATGTTGAATCAACACAGGGAATGCGTTTGCTGTGGGAACAGCTTCCAATAGAGCAGGACCCATATCTGCTGGCCTCAGTTCAACTCAGCAAAACAGAGGCTAAACACTRAAGTTATGAAGAATGAACACTGATTTCGGTTGCATCCTTTCTTCTTGACTTAGTTTTCCTTGCTGTACTGTCACACTACAAAGACAATTGATTTCTAGAGGTTTCACTCTCTGTACTCCTTTCAAACCTCTCTTCTCTGAAAGGTCTCAATTCTGGATTCTTAAAAAAAAAAATGGAGACATTCAAAACAAACAATCACTTTGAAAATCTTGGCCTGTGTCCCAGTAGGGAGTGAACCTAGTCACGTACACTACAATCTTCACAGTATGCAAAAATGAGGCATTAGATCAGAAAAAGGCGACAGGCAATACGGAAACAAAGCTCAGTACCATGCAGCAGCTAAGATCATTCAGCTATTTAAATCATAATTGTTCTTTACTTGCTCTCTGAGTCCTTGACTCCAAGGGTTTTCTGTTGCTCAAACAGCAAACTAAATAACAGTTCCTATACCATAAAGTTTAAATTATGTTCAATAAGAGCTAATAACTCTGTTATGTGTTACCTGTGCTGTTTGTTTCTTCTTCCTTACTAAATGCTCGAAGGGTAGAATTATTTCTTCTAGAAGAATTTCTTTCATTGACCATTGTCATTTCTGTCATTTTCCAGTTGACTCTATTCCTCAGAGGACTTTCTATCTCCACAGTCCAGGTGTCATTTTTGATTTCATGAGACTGTAAGGTTCTACAAAAGGCATATATTGATTAGTGKTTTTTTTCTTTTCTTTAAGCATACATGTTCATAAAATCTAAAAGCATGGCTAGAAGTAACAGGAAGCATCAACTACTTGAATAATAGAACTACTGAAAGAACAAGTTTTACAAGCCAGCTCTGGTCCACAGACCACAACATAAAAGCTATTAGATTAAGCTATTCTCATTGTCTAGGCTGGAAAAGAAAAAGACAAAGAAAAAAAAAATTGAAAGCAATCATTTATTGGAATACAAGCTGAAAAACACAAGAAATCTCATCCTAAAGAATATTTTGCTATTTCAACATTTTTTCTTAAACTGGGATGAAGCTACATTAAGATGTTGCCTTAATGGCACATGCCTGCCCTGTCTAATCTAGTACCTGAATACCCTGTCTTTAATAATGTCTAAAAGGCAATTTGAGTATCAAAATCACCTTTAGTATGAGACAAAAGGAATAATAGTGATGATTCTCACTAGCAGTAGAGAATTATAATAATATAGCTAGAAATGAGAAACTGTAACGATATTTTCTTCAGGTAARTTCAGAAAACCCTCTGTTCTAGGGAAGAATGAGGAAAAAAATCTAAGCTTCTGAAACATCTAAATATCATCAGTATCACAGGGAAGCAGTTAAGGTAGTTAATGCACAGAAGAAGGCAAGGGTCTCCCAATTTCAGTTCCAAGCTCTGATGCTGACCCACCTTGCAGAAGTCATTTTACCTATGTTTAAAAGGTGTAACAGGACATCCAGTTTCTTCAGTGAGACGGGTTAGATGCAATTCTCATGTACATAATACTTTGAGGTCCCCAGTCAGATATGGGGAAATAAAAAGTGCAAACAAATATAACAAATGCATATTTAATCTTGTTCTCTTTCTATTTGCTTAAATAACATGCCCTTCCTCCTGCTATTGTATCAAGTGTTTCTTGCTGCACACTGTATGAGTTCTGTTGCAGCATTAGAGCCTTCTTTTCTTTCTCCTCCAGCATGTTTTAACACTATTTTAGTTGCAAAGCAGCATTTTTTAAGTAGCAAGATTAAACAAACCATGAGAGAAGYTTTTGGAATAAATACTCCTCCTGGGTGTTCTCATGTGTTCTCTTCATACAGACCAGATTGCTGCACTCCCCTGCAGGAACTTGAAAAGATGGACGAGAGAAGAGTCGGCTTCAACTACCAGAAAGCCCACAGTGGTTTCAAGCAACCCAGAGGCCTGTCTAGGCTCAGCCCTGTTGCAATTAATTCTCTCATGAAAATGCTCCTTGCAGCTGGGCAGGAGACAAGCTGGGTGTGCTCTGGACATGCATTTCATGCTAGGAAAACCTAAGTGAGCAGAGAGAAACCTATGGACAGCTGTAAGGAGCATTCTTCTCTCTACTACCAGCCCAAATCATCATGACTAGAGCAGTGGAACAGTCCTCGTTTTCAACAGACCATGCTCACCACCCTTGTGGGCAGCACAGTCCTGCACCACACAGAGAGGAGAAAAACAGATTTCTTGTTTGATGTGCCAGTGGAACATGCATCATGAAAACTTATATTCTTGCTCCTCATAACAAAGGGAAATTTTACATCTTACTGTACAACAGGCAGGGAGCTGCACAAGCCCAAACCACAGATGGTAGACCTGCCTTTGAGACGCGATTCACCGGGGGCTGAAACTTGGGAGACACTGGTTGGAAGGGCCCTCGATGTCATTTCCGAAGCACAAGCTGTGTTGTCCACGGGCAAAAGGCAAAAGTCAGATGGCAACGTACAAAAGCGGTCTGTGTGAACGAAAGCCCTTGCTGCTGGCAGACTCCAGCATTTGCAAAGTTAGAGCAACGAAGTCCAAATTACTTATATGCAGAAAAAGCAGCAAACTTTCCACCCTGATGAAAGCACAATGAGGAAAATCTTTCCGACAGAGTCACAGCTGGTTTCAGTCCACAGACTAAGCATATCTAATGGGCCACCTTTATCAGAGAAGCTCTCATAGGGTTCTGGCTGCCACCGAGGGCAGTTTGCCACTGTGCAGACCCCTTAACAAAAGTCAGAGAGGACACTGTGTACTGCTCACACGAACTGAAGCGTGGGGTAATATAGACCATCTGCTACAAACTCTGGCCCTACTTCCACCATTTCTGTTCCTGAGATGTTACTGAAGTTAATGTAGCTGCTCCATTTAAGTACCACAGAAATTCAAAGTGTATCATTCAAAAATCTAATCTCTGCTTATGTTACTCTCAGAGGTAAGTTTAACAAGACTTATGTGAACAAAGAAAGTAACATCTGATCTCAAAAGCTCCTCAATGAAATTATTACTTCTCTGAAAACTACAGAAGTTAATAAGTTAGTAGGAGYTTGGAAGAGCTACCAAGCTCAGGAAAACTAGTACCATTACCTTCACTTAAGGTACATACTATATACTAGGCAAAAGGAAAAAAAAGAAGAAAAAAATCCATTCATGAAAATGTGAATATTAGGGACTCACTACGAAGTGATTGCATGCATGCCATATAGCGTATAAGAAATATTTCAAATATACGTGACTATTTTCCCCCGCAGTGGTTTGCTGACTTGTCCTGGGACAACAGAAGCTCACAGGGAAGGGATAGGACATGTCAGTGTTTAGGAAGGCTTTCGGCTCTTCTTCCTACAGATACCCCGTGGATACTGCTGTATTCTCCAGAATCTAAGCTTCCACTTAAAAAAAACCAATGCAGTTCCTAGCCCATCTGGGTTTGCGGAAGCAGAATGTAAACAGATGTACTGTTGCCTTATTTTAGGATCTGCAGTGAGCCAGACTGAAACAATAGCACTAAGAAATGTCAACTGCTCCCATTCATCTCAGTGGGGTGGGGTGTTAACTTTGAAGCCTAATTGTGACCACTTTAAAGCCAACACTTTAACCATTTCATTACTGTCACCACACCAGAGACTCCAAAGTAATGAACTTACCCAGGCTCTGTATTTGTATGCAGTACTCGAGATGTTCCATTCATTTGGAAGGGAACACTGAATCACAATCAGGCCACTTTGAATATTCTTTCACTTAAGAAGTTAGCTGAATTGTTTGCTACTGTCTTTCAAAATTAGGGTTAAAGGAAAGTCAAGGGTGAAAGGTTAGCTTTATTGTTGATGMTCTCCACAGTGCAACATGTGGGATTTCATGCTTTTTGCTTTGATCAGGGTGCATGCATGGMAGTTTATTTTAATAAATTAACAGCTACACACATTCCTGAAAATAATTACTATAGAAACAACACAGTATCACCAATGAGGATTAATAATAATAATAATGACAGAGGTAGCAGGTACTTGCAAAAATAAAATAAAAATAAAATAAAAAAGTGAAAAAGATGGAGAAAGAGACTTCATTTTGAAGGACTAACTCTGTTGCCTTAAACCTGAGAAGCATTTGACCTGGTTTTGAATGTAACCCGAGGTTCTGCCCTTTTGAAGGTGTTTTACTTGCAATTTCCAAGAAGTTGAAGCATCCTATGTCACCAGTCACTTGAATTTCCCTTTGGGATCAACAGCTGAAGACTGGCAGCTCTACGCACACACTTGTGGAAAACCTGACTTCAGCTGCCGTGGGAACTTGTAGCTGAAAATTAATAGTGTGAGCAACTCTGGCTCAGGTTTCTGAGCATCCCCAAGCCCATCGTCACAGGCCCTGGATCACAGGAGCAGCGGTGCCGTGGAGCGCAACAGGGATGCGCTGTCCCCTGGAGAGGAGGTTGTTTGCACGGGGCTCCTCACTCCAGCCAGCTCCTCACTCCAGCCAGCCCCGTGTGCCCATCCTCACGGCTCAGCCTTTCACACACAGCCCCTGTACCTGCCCCAGGCCTGTGCAGCACAGCAGCGCTGCACAACAGCAATGCAGGACTGCACCACGGCTAAGCCACCCTCCCCTGTCCCCACTTCTACACTGGTGTTCCACCACAAACCTTTCACCTCTGGTTATTCTGTTTTCTTTTTTTCTTTTTTTTTTTTCCCAACATCACACATATTAGGCAGGGAAGTCAACACTAACATCACCATAACACTATTCTGGACATTATCAGTACATCCATGTTAGGTACCTTAAATAAGATATCTCAAGTAGCACTCAGTGAAGCTACAGCCCTTTGCTGGAGTGAGTGAAGCAGGAAGGGGAATATTGTCAAAGTTACCCAAACAGCAGGGCTAAGGGAGTAGTACCACCCAGAAATGGATCTCTAACAAGCACCTGAGGACAAGAGTAGCCACCTCACATAATAAAACAGCAAGCGGAAGAAAGCAAGAGGTGGTGGGAGAATCTGCATATCCCCATAAATATGCTCTATTTACACCCTGGTAATTCCTCAAGTGCACATTCTCATTCCTGAATAAAACTGTCTTTACTTTGAGAAGGTGTTGTGCTAGCGTAAGACTGCCTACGTGTGGTTAGGAACAGGGTTATATTGGTAGAAGGAAGGGGGAAACATTCCTGCCTGCACAATGCCTAGGTGTTCGGGGAAACAAAGCCCTAATTCATGCAGTTCAGGTTCTTTTGCTTGCAGCACACAATACTCKGACATTTCTATTAGCAAGTTATGAATGCATAGGCCTGTAACCTCCACTATAAGCTGGACATTTAAGACAGCTGGAGTTTTTTTGTTCTAATAAAGACACCAGCATCTAAAAATCTCTTTATCAAAAATCAGTGCTCCCTACGTCTTGATCTTTACACCACAACTGCACATTTGTAAAAAGTTTGTGATAGAAAGATGGAAATAAGCCTCTGTTTTCATTTAAAAGCCTGCAAACTCAACTTCACAAGCAAAAGGCCTAGTATGAACAGGCAGACACCTTCATTTCCTATTGAATTCAGGCAGCCACAGGGTGATCAGTTCCCTACAAAAGGCACTGAATAAGATCGCATTTAATTTCACACAAATGTCTGAGGGCTGTTGAACATGTTTTTTGCAGATGCTCGGAGGTACAGAACAAAGGCAGCTGAAAACAGATTTGGTAAGTTTACAGGTTTACTTTATCACTGTATTAAATTCCCGTTCAGCACCAATAAGGCACCACATACTTGTTAGAGGCAGAATAAACAGCCTAGTAAAAATTAGACTCTCTGCTCTGCCTTGCGTCTGTCTCCTTTTCAACTACCAGCACATAAAACAACACAAGCCCCTGACAGCTGGGTGTGCATTAAGCTCACAGCCTTTGCCTGAGGTGTCCCAATCTGAAGTTATGCTGCAGGCAGGAGCATGCCGCGGCCGGGAATGCTGACGTTAGCACGGCTGCCGCTGCGTTTACTTAACACTCATTTCTCTCAGTCTGCTTCAGACCAGAAATGCGGGCAATGAAAACCTATTCAAGCTCTGAGAGCCTCTGCCGCACAGCTAGCAGAGCGGGGTCCGTGCAGGTACCTGAAAGAGGCATTCAGGAGACACTTTCATTGAGAGGACACAGAAAGAGAACCCCCAGATGTCTCTGGTTACCTTTTATTGACATGGAAAAAGGGAGTTGGGGGGGGCGGGGGGAGGAAGGTTTCAGGACAAATGAAAAACAAGCTTTCTAAGATTCACTGTTCAACCTCAAAACAAAAGCTCAGTGAATTTAAGCTAAAAGAKCTTAGTTGAACTTCTTTCAGTTTAGTAATTTATTATAGTGAATAGAATGAAAAAAATGTTTCAGGGTAATGGATTAATCATCACCCTGAAACAGAAGTAGAGTAGAAAAAAATATACATTATGGATTCATTCAGTTTCTTGGGCAAATAGCCGCAGCAATTAGCAAACACATAAGAAAGTGCAGCATATTAGTAGGTATCCAAGGATCTTTGGGTGAAAACATTTACATCACGATGATAGCCGGGCAAAACAGCTGCCACAAAAGCATTATTAAGTGGAGGGTTTAATCTGTAAACATTCGCCACCCAAATTAAACCTATTCACAGAGAACAGAAATAGCTTGTTGGARGGGGCGGGTGCGCAGGCTGCGCAGCGCTGCAGCCCGAAGGGAGCTGCCCTGGCAGGAGCGGTGCCGGAGGGACATTGGCAGCAGGTGTCACTCTCTAGAAAGCCACCGGCAGCCCTGGCAGGAGGCAGTGTCCGCTCCGCGGTGACACTGAGGCCCACTTTGTGCCGGAGCCTTGTGGCACGAAGTGGGGCACCCCGGCCGCACCTGCCAGCGTGCCGTGCTCCACATGCCTGTGTCCCACATTGGGCTGTTCCCATGCTGAGGCCTTCCTTCTGACCCTTTCCATGAGTTCCCCAGCTTCCCCTACCTCTTTCCCTGCACTGTGCAGGGAAATGACCCCTCTCTACACTCACAAGGCTCAACTGGCTCAACAATGCCACCATTTTGTGAGCCTCATGGAGGGGCTACACGAAATGGCAGCCTCTCTTGCTTGCTGTTAACAGGGCCTCAACAGATTGCAGGGCAAGCACCACTTAGCTTGGTGTGCGGAAAGAAGGATGGACCCAAGCATCAATACAAGGACCAGAAAACCCTCTGCCTCCACCGGCTGGGCTGCTTTGGGAAAATCCTGCTGGATGGCAGAGCACAACACAGTGACCTCTAGGCTGACCCCAGGCACAAGACCCACGGACACTAGGAACAAGGGGACTGCACAAGTGTCTGCAAAGCCCATTTCCTTAAGCCTAACAATTTAAAAGATTACTGCAGTCAGGAAAACATAGCTAATAACCGTGATACCTAATAGTCACATGCTTCCGTATGCAAGCTCTCTTCTTTTTCTCCACTATAGAGGTGTACAAACATTACCTAATCGGTCATCGCACGCTCTGAGGACACATGACCAAAGCCTTGGCTTGCTGATGAACTGCAGAAGTCTTAAACTGTGACCACATGCTCTAAGGTTTGTTGCGCTGAATCCAGGCAACGCAAGTTTAGCTGCATTTGTGTAAATACCTTACGAAAACTCAGGGCTCTGTGTTTAATTTATAAAATGTTCTGAGCAACACTTAAACACAGAAAAGCATATAGTAGTCTCTCATCATTCATCTAGATGATAGGAGAGGATAGAAACAATGAGCAATATTCAGTGTGACACCTAATATTCAAAAATTGTTGGACAAGGCCTATTTCCTATCATTTGTCAAGCAATCCTAATGAAGCTAACTTCAAAAACTAACATTTGAAATACATTACAAGAGTACAGGATGAGGTACAATCTCATCCAAACCTCACTCAAGTCAACCAAAGTCATCCTACTGTCATGAATGGGATTTGGTCAAATCTGGGCACCAATACAGGATGTGCACTGAGGAGCCAGCAGAAGCCATAAACCACATCATTTTAATCTCTCAGGCAATCTCAAAAGGTTGGATTTGTTCTTTTGTCTCAGATCTTCTTAGAAGACRTCTAATATGTTTTGGACGCTACATTACACAGAGATAAATATATCAGTATTATCCTTGCTTCTCTAAAAAGAATACTTACGGGCACTGTACTTTCATCTCTTCTCAGATTTTATGTTGGTGGCAAATCTTGCAGGTGGTGGGATAAATACTATATGGCAGACAYCTGTTAACCACATCTAAGTTGTATTCTGTTATTAAAACTACACCCTGTCTTGTATGTTTGACACCATTCACTGTTTTAGGCAGCAGCCTGGATAATTGGTGTGCCAATAGATATGCCCCAATCAATACCCATATTGGTCTTCAGCCACATCAGTCATGATCCCCCTCCTCCTGCTCACTTTCAGGGGACTTTCAGCGCTTGTTGAACAAGCCACACTTCCCTTGGTACTTTAACTGTTACAGCAAAAGCCGTCTAGGCCTAACTAGAACTCACTTACTTGAACTCTCACAAGCGTAAGCAACATTGGCAGACTGCTTAGGAGAATTAGGTGACTTCGGGTTCACATTTCTGCTGCTGAGCCAAGCTCAATTCTGCTATATGCTACTCGACTCCTGCTGCCTTCTCCTTGATCCCTTGCCCTTTCCTTCCCCTCCCTGCCCCCAGCCAAAGCAAAGAAAGGAACGGGTCCCACTAGGGCCAGCGAGATCCTATCCAGAGACTGCTGATAATCTCCTCCCACATTATCACAATAACCCTACCATCAAGACTGAAGCCATATCTGAGGGAGGTCTATTGCTTATATAAGACACTGGCTAGGCAGAGAAGTAGCAGTCTTTGAGGGGATTTAATTTTATTCAAAATGAAGCATTCCTGCCCRTTTAAACATATGAACAGCTGCAGTCTGTTTTAGAATCCCTGCTAGCCAGAGCAGGGGAACAAACAGAAAGCTTTCCAGGAGAGGACTTCAATGAAAAACAAAAGTGACATGCGAAGCTTACAGCCACACAGAAGGATTCTTCCTGTCCAAGGACTGGAATAAAGAAACAGCAGTTCTTGCAGCAATTATTTTCTAGTGAACAGATCCAAGCTCCAATTTCTGAAATGTAGCCATAAATACCAGAAATGACAGTGTCTTGTAGGAGGGGAAAATAAAAAAATAAAAAAAAAAAAAATGAAAAATCTATTACCAAATATGATGAAAGAACATTCAAAATTTGGAAGGTTTGCTTAAGAAAGCATCACCATTAATTACATATTGCAAGAAAACTCACATGTGGAGCTTCCTATGAAGGTTTCAGAATCTGATTTCCAAGGAATGGCAATAGAAGGCCAAGAAAAGGGTTTGAAATAGTGAAATAAAGCAAGATCTCATCAGTAACATTGCACAGACATTGAGCAACAGTATACACACATCATGAGATGGTGTGCATCTTTTTTTTTTTTTTTTTTTTTATAAATACTTTACTGACTTGCTTCTTATAGGTATTTCTGTAGAAGTAGGTAATAAAAAAGGGACCAAAGAAGTGCTTTAGAAGAGCATGCAAAGGTAGTTGCATCATAGACAAAAAAAAAAAAACCAAGGATTAATGAAACTTTATTTTCAGTTGATTATCCAAAAGTCTGTGGCCTCCATTAGTCCAAAAACCAGGCTTACACAAAACTCACAGATTTTTAGTAAATTGTTTTATATTCCTTTACACAGCATCATTGAAATCTAATGAAAATACATTACTGATACTTTGTGCTTCCGCCAAGAGTCTTAAAGAAAAGACTGAAACAAACTTTATACATAACCTTTACTCCTGTGAAATACAAAACTTTCCTGCCTATTGAACGGTCCCCCAAAACAGAGCAAAACACTTTGGAAGAGGAAGCCAAGGTTACAGCATAACTTTTTGATGCTGCAGGGAAACAAATGCATAATTTAACTTGTTCAAAACACTGGATCTAAACAGCTTATTCTTATATTACACCTTACAGAGCTCAACCAATTTATTTAGATAAGTAACTTTGATGACCTGCAGGTCATTAAAGTGCATCCCCATACATCTATCATTATGCAAACTGAGGACTGCAAAGTTCTAGGAAGTCTTTGGGGAAGGGGTTGATTTGCAAGTATTTAGAAAAACAGTATTTAATTTTCAAAGAAGATGCCATGAATTTTCATGAGATACTTCTCTGCTTTCAAATAAGTTGGGTTTTTTTGTTGGTTTTTTTTTTGTTTTTTTTTTTTTTTTTTGGTTGTTTTTTTTCTTCCCTGCAAGGTGACACTATCAGAATCAGTTTCTGGAAGAATACTCAAAAGCAGATAATAGAGAGGAACTCACAAGATTCAGCTGCACACAGGGCTCTGCACTGATTTACAGGCTTATTTGCTAGGTTACAACCATCAACTAAACAGGGAGATCTGTATGGTTTCTATTTATGGTTGTCCAAAACCACATTGGAACATAAAAAGACACAGGTGCGAGGTAAAGCGGGATGGGGTTTCAGAAAAATAACTCTGCTTTCATATCTCAGTTGGGTCATGCTCACTGTTTGTAACTAAATTAGCTGAACCAGACCTGTATAAACAATATATGCTGAAATTTAATTTTTACCTTATGATTTCTAGTACTCATCTGTAGCTTTTTCTAGGAATTCCCTATTCCTGGGAATGATGAAAGTTTCATGAGCCCTCTGATGAGCTGTGAGCACATGAAGGCAGATGAGGTGATCTGAATTAATTCCCATATCCACTCTGGCACTTACCTGGCTCTACTTCAAATGCTAACATTTTGACTGGCTCCGAAATCTGCTGAAGGATGGATGTTAAAACACTAATGAAACTATTCTCTCATTAAYGTAAACTGTTCAAGGATGTTTTAACATATATATAAATATATATATGACATGTTCACCAACGTTTCCAAGATTTTAAGTTGCTTGATATCCCCAGTAAAGATGCAGCCTAAAAAAGGATATTTTTTGATGTGCTAAAGGTTTTTACCTTCCTGAACAAATGTACAACTCAGTACAATATAACTAACATGATTAAAGAAATTCTATCAATGACTGACCAACAAGCTGCAAACCTTGGAGGAGATATCCAGATATATCAGATTGAGTCTTTCTTTCCAATATTAGCTTTGGTCAGAAGTATGGTCTATTTCCAAACAAACAAAACAGAATAAATCTCTCACACCAAAGTAAACAAAAGGAGTGAAAAATCGTTATAACAGGATGATATGAATGCAATCATATATCTATCACCACAAACCTTGCTGATTGAAGCAGCATCTCATTTCATACCAAGTCTCTGTTGCTGTTGTCCAAAGCAGCAGTGCTGGTAACATCAATATTATGGATTGATTTTCTAGAAAAAAATAGACACAGCAGAAAGTATGTGTCAGTGTAAACTATTTCAATATTTAAGCTAATAAATCGGCCTAATAAATATATAAATAAAAAAACAAAACTAATAAATCAGTCTTGCTATCTCTTTTAATATAATTTAAGCTATATCCTCTGATTTCCCTGGACAAAATATGTATGCATAAACTCCCTGAAGGTTTCCTGGAAACAGAAACACATAATTTGCCCTACAGGTAAAAAGAGGAGTGAAGAGTAAGGATGCATTTCAGGCACCATTCCATTTTTTTGTGTCCATTACAGCAAAGGACAAGAATTAATTCTGTCTGCTGCTGGCTTATTTCGTGTGTTCACTAATGTCTCATTAGTTCAATAAAGGGCTGAGAGAGTGCTTTCTCACTTAGGAGTCTGTATCACTTATTATCAGTAACATGACAAAGAAATAAATCATCAATAACAACACAGTTCCACAGCAGAGAAGCTGTAGAAAAGCATTTGGTGCCAGAAGATCTCAAGACACCTGTTAGTCTACAGCAAGAAAAGGCTGTGCTAACAGGGCGACCAGCCTTTTTTTCCTCTAACACAACCACCAGGCCATTTTCTCAGTTAAAACTTTTCTAACATCTTCACAGCTGATACTGTTATGTTGAAAAGATGAGACTGTCTCTTAGACTACAGCCAATCTAGCAAATTTAATGTGTCTGTGAATGTTTGACAACTGTGGCCAAYCATGGGGCAGATGCCAATGTGTATGTTGGTAGAGTCTTTTTGCACATGAAACTGGGTAGCTGTGTCCAGCGGGTCTCCTGAGGACAGTCTCTGGGATGCCCCAGCTCCAAGGAAGGCCCTGATGCTTCCCTGGCAGAGATGGGCATGTCCTAGCGCGTGGCAACATTCCCAGGCACAGCCTAATTAACAGTACATATGCAACCCTAATTACTTTTTAAACTACATACAATTCCTTATTCTTTGGGTAGCATATTTTACTTTACATCTGCATGCAGAGCYCTTCTGAAGTAAGAAAAAGGCTCACAAGGAAGTCACAGGTGACCAGTAACTCACTGTTACTAATGAGTGCTGCTTATGAGCCAAATGTTAGGAGTCCTCACTGCTGAACCCAGGGACAAGTTGCAGTTTTTTAAGGGGTATATCCTCAATCCCAAGCAGTGGGACATTGTTATGAAATAACGTGTCATCAAAACACACAAACACCCTAGAATAAACTGCCCCCATACAGTGCCTTATAATTCTGTGCTACATGGCTTTGTGGCAACAAAGATCCTTAAAAAGTTCCAAGCTCTCTAGCACGTGAGCACACACAAACAGCCTCTCACCAGCTAGGTCTGCATTCATTGTTACCCCTCAACCTGAAACCTCAGGCTTAAATAACTGCCAGCTGATATTATCAATGTTTGGTTTATGACTCATCCAGGCAGGGCTATGGGCCGAGGAAGAAAACAGCACCTTCACAAACATTTTCTTATTTTTCTAGTGCCATAGGGGGGAWAAAAGGGGCATGAGAATGGAAAGGATCTGTAGTCTGAACCAAAACATACAGCCTAGGCCAGGGTTAAAKCTGTTAGGCACATGTAAATTCATAAATCAGTTAATGAAGAGAACAGCAGGAAAATAACGTTGGGATATTAGGTCTAATGCTTCAATACAGTTTCAAGTTTCAGCTAACTTGCTCTTTCACACAGAAGGCCCACATTTTGCTAAGTATTTGCTTTATCTTCAGTGGGACACCAGGCATTTAGAAAAAGGAGAGAATTCACTGCTCTAGACTTCGCTTTACATAAAATAAAATCTGTCTGAACACACAGAGTCAGAATTTTGCTAAAATCAGAATATCATGACCTTTTAGAAAGCACAAAATTGAAATAGCTTCTTTTTCTTTGGCTTGCTTTGTTCCTGTCAGCAGAAAGCTGAGCTACTCTGAGTTGCTGAGCACTCAGCTTGAAACTAGCTTTGACAAAAGAGGTAGAGCGACGTGGCAGCAAAGAGCAAGCTCCAGTTGCTGAGACGTCTCTGCTCGCACACCCCATTTTTATTCAGAACAAGTGTCATTGAAATAAAAATTACATGCTACAAAGCACCGACAAACTTCTCTGTCTGCCTGACAGAACAGCAGGGCATCAATTCTTTTCATGTATTTCCCAATACTTCCTGGTTTCAGCCAAATCAAAAACATAGGCTGAATTACATTACTCAGATATTTGCCATGGACAAAAAATAGCCCCAGAAAGTTGCCCAGCCAGCTGCACTTCCTAGGAGCAATTTATTCTCCTCACCCTCCACCCAAAAATTAACGCAGGTGGGTCGAAGTGCCCTCGAGGCATGCTTATTTATCTTCACTGACTATAAACACGCCTTAGGTGACTTGATGCATTCCTTGAGTTTGGTGAGATTACTGTTACTGGAATCCAGCCTCAGAGAAAAAAATAATAATAAAAAAGAATTTAGGTGCTTTTTCCTTTAAAAGCAGTAGCCTTACCCTAGTGGTGTCTGAGACTGGGAACTCTGGAACTGAGGTATCTTTCAGCGGTTTTTGGTGCAGGTCTTGGTGTTGAATTTTGACCTTTTGGATAACTTTGCATAAGTTTCTCCCACTCTTCCAGAAATTCACAGGAGACTGGCTAAAACAGGAAAGTGAAAGCAAATAGCAGCATTCTATAAGGCAAGAGAAGAGTTAAAAATACAGGGATCAGGGCAGCTTACTTTCTTGAGGAAGTCCTATGCTTTCAATTATTTTTTWAAAAAACAAAAAGGATTAATATTTCTGAAGTCATGTTCTGTAACTTCCTCTCTCTTCTGAAGCTATACATCTCTTTGCCAGACTGTGATGAAAAGGGCCCTCCCTTGTCCATCATAAGCCAATGCTGAAGTCATCCTGTTATTTTTTTTTAACCTTGCACACATGTTGAGGCCTCTCTGCGGAAGTCTTGCCGAGACACAATATCTCATTGTCTCTTATTCCGCTTTGTTCATGTGGTCTTTCTTCGCCCAAGATTCCTCTGTACATAGTTCCAGCAAAAGTGGTTCTTGGATTTCAATGAAGGATGATCCACCATGTAAACAATGCTATGTTTGCCCACTGTACACCACCTTTGTTAAAATCAAAAGTCACGTGCGTGAGGAGGCCTTCTAAAAATCTCTAACCAGGAGGTCTCACCCACCTGTCATGTCTAACTACAGCTTACAGAAATGGTGAAGTTGGGAGCGCGGGTTCCTTCCACACCACTACATGGTCTGGTCGGGTGCTGCCTTCAGCAGGTGGATGTAGAACCAGGCACTGAGCAATTTGGCTGCAAGAGACCCATCTCCCGCCTGCATCACTGCAGACAGGGTACAAAGGCTCAGCATTGCTCACAAAATGCTCCTTTTTGTGTGGAGTAGAAACAGAGGCTACTTCTAACTCTGTATTTTAGGCATGACTCATCCTTGGATGAAAGGATATATTTGGATGAAAGGATATATTTCCAAGGATATTTCCAATATCCTTGGAAAAAGGAGATATTTTTTACCTGGCAATATGCATTCGGGGCTGGCTCTGGGGTGGCTGTGCAATCAGTGCCCTGAAAGCTCTCTCTGCACAGGGACTTCAGCAGCTTTTGCCTCCTCTTGCCTGAGCAACTCGCTACCATGTCTGCAGGCTGCCCTGCCAGCTAAACAGGTGGGCAAGATGCTTTGGGCACCTTCATACAGGGCAGTCACCATAAACTGCAGAATAAGGAAGAACTCATAGACCCCCCTGAACTCAGTGCAGGAATGACCTGGCAAGCCCTGCTGGCTTCAGACCAAGCCCAAGATCACTTCAGATACGGTGCAGGTGTAGCCATAGGCTCCCCTTTGGGAAAGGGAGAAAACTGGATAGCTGTGTGTTGTCTATCTGTGGGGCTGCTAGAGCACTGAGGACACAGCGAGGTGAGAGTAAGGGGCCTATCAGGCCGTTCAGGACAGGCCTTTTCCATTCAGTGGGAAGTGCTTCCCACCAAGCTCACCGTGGATGAGCTCAGGAGATGCTGAGCCCTTGAGGACTCCCTGCAGATGAGCTGGAATTTGCAGCCACACAGGGCACCATTTTTTGTGCAAGGCTGAGCTATCAAGAAAGGTATCAGTGCAACCTGCTGCTGCTGCTAAAGGCAGGAGTCACACAGACACAGTGGATCTTTTATTTATCAGCTCTCTGCAGCATACAGCCCCTTTGTGAACAGTAAGCCACCTTTCTGCAGCTCTTACACAGTGCAATGCAACATTTTCAGATCAGCCCAGCTCAAATGAGTTTGCAATCATCTTAGTTCAGTGAGCTAAACAGTGCTGATAATAAAAAAAAAATACAAAGTATTTATAAAAATAAGTACAGGAAAATTCTGAGGAGCACGGTGCAAGAATAAGTTAAACTAGAGAGGAGAGATGTTCTTTATAATAAAGGTAAGTGACTCTAGGCAGGTCTTTACATCTCAGATTCACAACTTGTAATATGGGAATAGCAGCATTGCCTCATCACAGGACTCATGTGAGTCTGCACTTACTCATGCTCGCAAAGCACTGGAAGATCAGAGACAGCAGGGTCTGTAAAATCATAAAGTATCATTCATTACCATTATTATTTGACCACAGCAATGAGGAAATAGCCTTTAAAATGTTTCAGTTCATTAGTTCATTACTACATTTTAGTAACTATAAATTTAGCTGAGAATCTAAGACTAATAAGAAAACCAGCTAGCTGCAAGGAAGCAGGTTCAGGCTTCGTAAACCTTAATAGAGGCCTATTTTTTGTTTCACCACGGATGGTGCTTATTTTTAATACTGTCTTTAATCCAAAGTTAACAAGTAGATGCAGAGGTAAAGTAAATGCAAATGAACGGTGGAGTCACTCAAGAACAGCTGTCTCATAAAATGTTACCTTCTGGCCCATATCCCGAGTTACTATCCTTCTCCCTGGGTAAACTTTTGGGGTCTCATTAGCTCACAGRGCAAGTCTCCACAGCAAAAGGCTCTCAGAGATCCTGAGGTGGCTCTGAGGAAACCGGCTGGTCCGCAGGGCACGTCGCGCTGCCGTGCGGGGATGCAAGCTCGCGTCCCAGCGGCAACACAGCTCTGCCTGTGCAGCAAAGCACCCACGCTCATTAGCCCTGCCCCTGAGGACGCTGCAGGAATGGGGCTAATTAGCTATGCTGAGGCAGCCCTGTTAACGAGCCTGGGGAGAGCACAGCGATGCTAGTTCCGATGACGGTGTCAGCGCAGGCATGCTCAGCTCCGGAGCACAGCTGAGCCCACGGGCTCCTTTCGGGTGCCAGCCAAAGAACCCAAATATCTTTTTCAACCCACCCTTGCCGTCTAACCCTGCTTTTGTAAGTGCTCATGGTTTCCTCTTGACGGTAGGATAAATAAATAAACGAATTCAACCAATGAAGAAAAAAATGCCGGTATAAACCACGCTACAATAATCTGGCAATGTATTTGTTAGTTAATTCAGGTACAGGTGGCGACATGCCTGTAGGGAAGCACTGGATATTCCTAACCCATCCCGATAAAAGGCATGCTTTGGCTTATGCACACATCTTGCAAGCCGTCGAACTCTCCAGGTACTGTTAACTCGAGCCAACRCAGCCATAAGTATAGAGTACAGCATATTAAGTTGTAATCGCGCGAGGTTTTTCCATTACAACTTCAGGGCTGCATGAAATCATTTCGAAACACATCTAGGAAGGACAGAGCTCCTAGGAGAGCAGTTGTTTTTTCTTTTCTTTCTCCTCTTATCCTACCGGCCATGAGAATCGGGCTGGTCGTCCCTCTGCTTCCTCTCCCCTTCTCAGCCAGCCCTTTCCCTTGCCCTCAGGATCTCAGCACCCCAGATCACAGATATACATAAAAACGTTAAGTTGATGCCTTTCAAGCAGAAAATATACATGCTTCATGCCATTCCATGTGGTTTATGGCACTCGTTTTTGAAAAAGATTGAACCCAGTGATTTCCACTCATCTTGCACAGGTGTGGAAGAGCACACAATTCTTTCCTATATGTTTGAAAATAGCATATTTGCACATGGGTAACTCCTGAATAGGACCTAGGCCCTTAAGTCCTGGGTTTCGGTTCTCCATCACACTGCAAAAATAATAACGTTAAAAACCTGGACACTCCAAATGGAAGCAACTCACCGAGTGCAATTAAAAAAAATAAATGCACAGTGAAATTTTAAAACAGCCTCAAAAACTTATAACATCGTGCTCCTGGGGCATTTAAATCTGAGACAATCAAAATTACTAGGACAGTGGATATGTGAAATGAAATGATAAATACCAGAGAAGACAGGGATTTCTTCTGGTATTAATCTTGTTCCAGTAGACAAAATACTTGAGCTTCTCTCAAAGATGGCTACAGTTTAGATATATAGAAGCAAAAACAATCAGGCTCTGTTAACTTAATACATAGGATATGGAGGTTGGAAGAAGGGAGGAAGTTTTAAAAGCAATTTCATCTCAAAAGTCTATTGGTGCATTTAGATTAAGTTTCAGTTTTTCAGCAGTTAGTAAATTTGAAAATTAAATGCTTAATCTTTACTTTGTTTCTTTTAGGAAGATCCTTAAAAGTAGAGCTTCTGTTTACATACCTTTATGAAATTTGTCAAAACAAAACAGCTTTACGTGCTACAGCATCAACTAATGCAAACTGGGACATCTTGAGCAACGTTGACTTTACAACAGGGACTCTGGATAAATACCAGACGCACMAAAGAGTCATTAACTTGATATGATATGAGAAAGGTGTTGAAGAGAATAACTTATACAGTAGTAATAATGATTCTGCCTATGGACATCTTATCTTGCTCTTGAACTGCAAAAATATACTTTAACACGCCTTGTCTCCAGACAAGTTCTGAGTGATCTAGAGACTTCTCAGTTTGAGAGTTTGAAAGCTGCCCCTCCAGTTGCACATGGCTTGCACGCAGACCAAAGATTTAACACAGCACATTGACTTACAGAGCCCTAAGAAATATGAGATGGAAATCCTCAGCAAGATCATCTCCTTGCTCCATAAATGTCAACATTGAGTGCCAAACTCCAAAACAAACATGATCCAATTTAACAATCCAATCTATCTTCCCAACTGTATAAATATCTCAGATTTTTAGCTTTACTGCCAGAACTTGTCTAATACCTTTCAGCTTGTCCCTCTGTTTTGCATCTACCAATAACTGTTTTCTCCTCTTTCTACCTCTTCAAAACAAAAACTGCAGCACAAAGGTTATCAATTTCTACAACCTCTTCTGCTCAGACAGACTATAAGGTCTCTGTCACGGAATAGCAGCTCATCCTTCATTCTCATTATACTGGTACATAAATCCTCAGAGTGATCAGGGAAATGGGAAGCTTGCTACCCTCATAACATTCCTTGCGTGCCTGCTGAAGGCGTAGGGTCTATGCCTTGCTCAGGATTCCCAAGAAGACAGAGTTAAGAATAATCCAACATATATACAAGAAGGAATAGCRGGGAAGGATAAATTGTATGGAGGCTTAGTCAAAAAATCCTCAAAACCACTTGGCTTGGTCTTAGAGTCTTGGCTTATGGTCTTTAGAAAATGGTTAGAAAATTAAACTAGCCATAACAATCTTTTTCTTATTTCTCAAAGTAAGATTGGACTTATACCTTTGCACATCATCTGAAAGATAAAAATCTGTGGTTAACAGTAGAGCGGAGGGGTATAGCCTTTTCTTCTTTTAAGCTGAGAAGTCCTTAAAACTTCTATAATGGAGGCAAAATGTGGAGAAATGAAGTCTCTGGGCAACAGGTTTACATTCCCGGAGTTATTCTGCACTGACTTCTTCGAATGGTCCTGAGAACTTGGAGGTCAAGTAGACAAGAAGCTGAACACCACTGCGTTACAAGGTCATTTCCTACACTGAAGAAGCTAGCAGGTGAGCAGCAGTGTGGCTGGGGTGCAAATACGGCATTCCTGAAAAGAGAATGCTCCGGAGCAGCACGGCGTGTCCGTACAGGCACAACACCGGCAATTCTTCTGCACAGAGAAGGAACTGCCATTGCATGTAAAAAATAAACATTTGTCTGCCCTCCAAACTCCTACAATTATAAATAGTTTGAGTGACAAATGCTTCTGTCGCAGCATTCAGGATCTCTTCAGAAAATATCCCTAGTGCTGTATGCGATTAACCATAGCGTGGCAGAGTTCACCCTTATATATTCCGGATAAGCCTGTTGGTTTGAGTAAGAATGTGTGTGCACGTGTGAAGTCTGAATGTGTGTGCATATGGAAGCAGCAGAGTGGGTTATGTCAATCACTTGCACACTCTTCAGGCTGACTGACATAGCTTGATATCCATGCTTTGACAGTAATAACAGCATTAAATTCCTAAATGTTGTGCACTATGTTGCTCAACAGGTTTTATTATAGAAAAACTGTGTAGTCTTCATGAATGAAGTTTCACATAGGAAAATGTTAAAAAAAATTTAGACATTATTTGCATAGATTGCATTAAGTTGCTTGTTTCCCACCCCTCCCAAATATCTCAGTAGCTTAGAAATAAATTATAGTCAGAGGGTTATTAAAATCTAAAAAAAAAAAAAAGTCTATCTTAAACCACAAGACAAAGCAAATAGTATTGTCATCTTTTTTCAGACCTCCCAAAGTTATTCTTACTCCAGCTGTCAGACAATCTTGCATCCCCCGGACATCTTTCCTGAAACTCTGCTGTAATGTTTCAGACACATTCAATTATTTCCTCTTCAGTACGTTTTAAAAAAAAAAAAGTGAAATGTGGTTCTCTTTAAGAAAGAGAAGAAAAAGTTTCTTCAGTTCAACTTAATAMGGAGAATATTCTTTCATTAATGAAATCACTCTGCAAATTTCTAAATTACTTAAATAGTGTTGGTAGAAATGTTGTCGCTGAGGATAGAAATATTATTCGCATTTCTAAGCCTTTCTAATTCCGTTCTTGCTGGGACAGTGCTTCAACCTATAAAAAGCTGACTCGCTGATAAATCCCTAGTCACACCGAGAAGGTCTCACTTCAGTGATGTGCTCTGAAGCCTGTCACTTCAGAGGAGCAACGTCAAGCCGTGTGAAGCACTAACATGTAAATGCTCTTCCAAAAACACGCTGACCAAAACGGAGGGAGGAGAGAGACGAGAAGTTTGTAACAGCTCCTTGCCCAAGTCGGTAGCGTCTGAATGTGGGATTCTGCCTAGTTTATTTTAAGTCTGAACAGCTAGCAGCTGGAGTATGTCCCACATACTAACACTTGGAATTCCCCTGGGAGAAGGCTTGTTTCAAACGCAACGTCAGCTCTCCAAAGTCAGCCTTTTTGTCATTTTATCGAATTTACACGCTTCATTGTTGCATTTTTGATGATAACTCACCTTTCCTGAGCCACCAAGCCTACTAGCCTACTTAGCACAACCCATTTTTGATTTAAACACCATCTATTAACAATAGACCCGCACACACACACACACACATACACACACCCCTGCCAGATATTGAACAGGCGCAGCCTTGCGCAGCAGCTGTGACAACAACTGATGTCACCTCTCTGCAGAAATTTCCACAAGCGCCTTCCAAAGGCCAAGTTAAAGGAGATAGAGCTTATCAGTTGCTTTAAAGCGGGCCTGCAYGAGAGGGGCCCGCGTGGCGGCCGGCGCGGCCGCGGGGGTGTGGTGTGTCCAAGGCCCCTATCAGCCCGCACATGGCTGCGGAAGATAGGGAACAGCAGAGACGCCGGAGGAGCCATGCGGCCACCACTGCCCGGGGCGGGAGGGTCACGCGGTGCGGCCGCGGCGGGCGCGCACCCACTGGGCGCAGAGCGGCCGCCGCGCTTCACGCAGGCCGCGTGCATCCCGCCCCGCGCTGCTCCGAGCCTCCGTGGGGCCAGCCACTCCTTCAAAGGGCTATGGGTTCTTGGCGTCACACTAACGCCGTAAAAGTGAGTCGTGATTTTATTTTTTATTTTTTTTCCAACTTTTGCCCTGCTTTGGGGTATTGCATAGATTGAAAGGGAGTTACTAGGAAAGATGTTTTTCCAAAAGCTATTCCTAAGAACAAACAAGTCCCTGCCTCTTTCTTACCTGAGAAATACTTAAAAAATTGGGAGATAGCCTCTTCGGTTTTATTGTTGAAACAACTAAATGTTTCATATTTCCCTCAATGCCTTTAAATCATGATTAAATGATCAGTGTGGCATATTGTTCAGTTGCAAACTGAACTGCATCAGCTGCAAAGAGTTAAATTTTCAAGTATTCACAATATTCATTTTATGTGAAATATTAAATAGCCAATAACATTAAGAGAAGATGGCACTTATTTAAAAATTTGTAGTACATCTCATCTAACTGCTTTTGGTCCTTACTAGGACCAAAAGGTATCTTGTAGCAAGTGCTGTGAAACTTGCTACACAAGCAATGATACTGAGCCTGCGGTTCAACAACTTGCAATTTTGACCCTAAGTTTCTACCCAAATCTCTACATGGGCCTCTTAACACAAAGAGCATTAGTTACCACACACTAGTGGATGGATGTTGGCAATGCACCACTTTTGCTCAGTGACTATGCCACTTCATTCCTGCATTTATATGCACTTACCCCTCCTGATGTCACCATTTCACTAGGCTTGAGGAACATTTTCCTGCAGTAAACATTTTCTGCTTTGCAAAAGCTGTAAATAGACACGGGAACAAAAAGAAAAAAAGGATCCACTGAGCAAAGACAGACACTTTTCAGGCCTTTTTTAAAGTCAGATGCTAGAGGGTAGCCTCCTCCTTTGCAGCACAGCTTTACATTAGCCACTTACTTTTTGCAGTGTTGTACCTTAGAACATTTTGCATTCTTATAGCCTCCTTTCCACCCTCTCTGCTTTCAGGATATCATGGCAGTCTTCTCCAGATTCATATTCTGAATGACAAACTTCATCTCATCTACTGACGTTTTGCCTCAGCATTGTTGCCCCACTCTGTTCCACTGAGGCACGTCCCTTGTAAGCTCTGCTACTGGTGCAACACTAACAGATTCTGGCATACAGCACAGCAATGTACAAGGTCTGGATTAAACATTGGAGTGAAAGTTTTATATAATGGTATACAATAATTCAGTGGTAAAAATAGTAAGAGATGTTAAAATTAATTCTTACATTTGTCTCCTGAAGTCTTTCTCTGAACCTGACTACTGACAGGGGAYTGATAAAACTCCTTTTTTTTAATGTAATTTTCTGTGGCTCTGTCAGATTTCTCCACTCTTATTGCAGTCTCACATCTGTTAAGATTATCCCGAGATAGTCTAGCCAGCTCACATTGGGTGAAGAAAGTTCATCGACCTTTGCCTATTTACTCTTTCAAAGCTGAGAGTCTCCATATAGAAAATGAGCTTTCTAGGCCATGGACAGCCTCATATTTCAGCAGAAATGTGCCCAGCACAAAACTGTGGCAGAAAYATAGATGTTAATGCCTTGCTGAATAATAATATTTTCCCAGGTGCTGCCCAGAGTTTTAATGATAGCTCCAGCCATGAACATATAAGAGTAGCTGAGACACAGCTGCTTGAAACAGTGACATGCAGCAGTTTTATAGGCAGTGAAATAAGACCTCCTTCAAGAAAGCTGTTGAAAACAGCTGCAGATCTGTCTTCCTTGAGCCTCCTTAGCTCTTTTTTTTTCATACTCTGTGAGTTCTGCTGGCCCATACTCTGTGGCCATTCTGGGAACTTTAGAAGATGATTAAACACAAGATTTGTGTGTCGTTATAACTTCTGCAAATTCAGCTTCAACTTTTATTCAATGAAAACCCCAACACTCAGGATCCAGGACAGGAACCTTCCTATTTCTGACTTTTCTACTGCATGGTGGTCACAGTTACTTCTCCCACCATCATCTGTTTACAAACTGCCCTGTTTAAATAACCATTACTCGTGCTAGAACTGTATAAACAAGACATGGATTTCCACACACCTAAAGTCTTTTGTGAGCCCTGAATTATTACAAGGAAAAGAACTTTCAAWCTTCTCCATAAAAGTTTTCCCCAGAGACATAATGGCTTTTCTGCCCAAGTTCACTTCCATCTTTATGCTTCAGGAGTGTTCTAAATGATCCTATTATTTATGCATGCATACATATGAATGTAGGTGTGTGATGTATGTGTATGCATGCATAGAGAAGTGTATATATATAGCATATGTATAGATATGTGTGTGTGCATGCACATATATATATATATAAAAGTTCTTTCCATACAGATGGTGAGATGTCAGTTATGAATTAATATAAACTTTTACCAAAGGTACTCATAACTGAGAGTATCTAACTCTGTCAAAATGATTCAGGCTTGAAAATGGGGAAGAAAAAGTCTGCAGAAAGGGCTTATGCTAAGCCAGATCCTACAGCCAGAATTAAGTGCCACTTGTGCAGCCGTGCCTGTAAGCTAAAAGGGATCTTAATGACAACTTGCTGAGGGCATGGGATAACCTCCTCACCTGGTTTCTCTCCAGCCAGAACTGCAATAGGCATAAGCCAGAACCCACCYCATTGACTATGATAAAAACATTAGTGTCTAGGAGTAACTCACTGTTGATGCAGATTAGACAGTAGTTGATGCAGGTCTCTTTGTGCCTGCAAATTTCTCTCACCTGAGTTTAAGACAGCTCCAGCCTAGTGAAAAAGCCATGGGAAATTTCATAGTAAGATAGGACTTACTCTGGGCAAGACCTAAAAGTCTGCATCTCCTTTGAATTTGAGTATGTAACTACTCAGCCTAGTTCTGAAGTTCTTTTGGATAAACTTTGAATAAGGTTAGAAAAAGATAAACTTTGTTGTCTCAAACATGCCTGCAACTGATAATGCTGAATAAAACCGCTCATTTCATTTCTAGCCTATAGCACTTCAGAAGGAGGACAGCACCTCATGTTATTTATTTCCCTCCTAAAGTGAAAAAATAGACACAGGCTACCTTTGCCTATGACATTCAGTGGAAGGTGGAAGATGCTGCTGATGTGTGAGACAAGGGTTCCCTGCATATCCACCCCATGGTGGAAGTCACGAGTGGGACAGAAGTCTTTGCATAAAGGCTTCCTTCAGGTCTCTATAGCCCCCATGTTAGCATCTCTGCAATAATGTGGTGATACAAGACGTAGAAGAGAGAAAGAAGAACAGGTAGGATATTTGGTGCCAGCCCCATGTTGCTATCATTCTCATTTCTATGCACTAAGCCATCCAACTGCAGAAATGAAACTGCACTCCCAGAGAGACTTTTCTTCTGCTCTGCTTGTGGATATGGGTGCGTGTATTTGGGTGAGCTTGCTTTTTAAAAGAAAAAAATGTTAATTTTATATGCTCTAAAATAAGCAAATTGCAAGCCTGTTTGCTCTATGGAAATAGACGACAAATTTCTCACCAGCAGCCCAAAGCCATCTGCTAAGATGCCGCAGTGCTAATGTACAKTATGCTTGGGCACCTTTTACATGTTATATTGTACACACCTATTTACTTGGAAGCAAATCAGCTGCTGCCTACACTAAAGTTTGCTTTTGTCTGCTCTTGGAGATGGGATGGTGCCCTGGGGAGGGCTGCAGGCATTCCAATACCAAGGATCAGCGCCTTCGGAAAATGAAAAGGCTGCTAAAAATAAGCAACATTTGCTCATTGGTATAAATAACAAAAGTGAGAGAGAAAGAAAAACAGAAAGAGAACAAGACGAAAATGAAAACTGGCCCCAGACCAGACCTTACAGAATAACTAGTCACCTCCTCATTGCCAATTCTGTCACCATCTCCAGTATGGACAAGATCCTTCCCTCTGCCAAGTGCCCTCAGCTTTCCCRAGAGAGCCATTACTCAGAGACTCGCTAGTGGGCCTGGGCACAGGAGCCAACTCGCACAACACACTTGTCTTTCCTTAGGAACTCCAGGGTTTGGGCATATTGAAATGAGGGCACGTCATTTAACAAGACCAGCACCTAATATCAGCATGATCCCTGCAGTAGCCTTTGAAGCAACTATTTGGTTCTTCTCTATTGTGTTTATAAACAGGAAAACGGGGGGAAAAGGAGAAGCAAAGGGGTTGCTCTTCCATATAGCTATCATCATTAAAAGCTTTATCTTCCCTTTATTAAAGTAGAAAAAACTTTTGGAATCCCATTTTTCTSATAGACTCCCCCAGCAAATGGCTCCCAGAGCATATCTGGCTGCTTATTCTCAAGTACCAAAGTCAAGAAAACTAAGACCACCTGCTATTTGGACGAAAACTGGAAGGCTAAGCTAATGAAAAATTCCCCCTTTTCCTATATTCCTGAAAACACTCTATACCCACATGGCACCAGACTTTTAAAGGTGGGCTCCAGGCATTTCATAGTGTTAAATGTCTTTTTATGCAACAGCAAAGTTTAATGCTAAATAGGCTTCCGGTTACTTTTCATTTTAGGCTCTCACTAATAAAAAGAAATAATAATTGGGAACCAGCTCCTAAGTAGCACACTTAATTGTACYTCTGTTTCTATTTCTTGTGTTTTATTGTATAAAGCACACCAAAAAAGATTTCTAATAGCCCTACAGTTAAACTAATAATGGCATTAACAACACCCACACAGGGCCATAAGCAGGTTTAGCAGCGAGAGCTGCAGCAGCTGCCTGTCCTGAGTCTCTGCCAGAGGTCACCATCCCACAGCAGGATCAGCTGATTGTGGCATGGATAAACTCCCAGGCAAGTGCAGTCTACAGGCTGCAGCATTAACTTAAACCACCTCCAATTTCAGCTTACTCTGGCAGGAACCTCTTAGAAAAAGAGAAGGGAAGAAAGCTAAGGCTGGTAACTGTTTCATCTGTTAGTATCAGATAAATCTACCTTTTCATTGCATTTCAAAGCCCTAACAAGCAGAATAGTCAAGAGGTTTATAACAATGTTCTGGCTTGCCATGAATCAACATGCATTCTCATAAAAAAAAAAAAGGTCACTAGCATAACCATTGAAGAGCACTTGCTGAACTAAGTGCTAAGAAAGTCCTCTAAAGCTTATCCAGGTGCATGCAGGCTTTAAACTTTTTTTTTCTTCTAATTTTTTTTTAATAGTTTCAACTGCTGTCTCTTAAGTTTAACCTTTTCCAAACCCAGAAGCAGAATGGTTTTGGGTAACTCTACATGACCCAGGCAATGTTCCAATATCCCAAGCAGCATAGCTACTATATGAATTCTTGAAACAGTAAAAGCACAAAGGAAAAAGTTCTCTCTCCAATTAGGTCTTTTTTTTTTTTTTTTTTTTTTTTTTTCTCCCTTTCTTCTCATGTTAAGCTTGCAGAGAATTGGCTCAAAAAGCAACCAAGCTCTGTTTGGCATTCAAAGAGGAGGTGCAAATATTTACAATAGATTTGCTCATAAGTAACCATGGAGAAAACAGCAGACAGTTACAGTCAAGTTTTTAGTGCACACACTGTCAAATTGACGTAAAATAGCTAATAGTGAAAGAAGGTGTGGTGTGATTGAGGAAAGCACCAAACTTGAGAGCAAGAAAATGGTACAAAAGGAGTACCATAGTCCTCACAGTGTGAAAAGTATGTGCCAGAAAAGTGAAGATTTAAAAATGAGGACAAGATTTATTATATTTAGTCTGAAATGTGATAAGAGAAGCTTAAGGCTGGGAGGTGGGGAACAGTGAAACAAGGGGGAACTTTCAAAAGGAGAATGAGTTGTGATATCTGAAAAGGGTTTCTTTYACCATGGTTGAACCACACTTACGTAGCTGCAATACCACAAAGTCCKGGTATCGGTGCGTTGCACTGATCTAAGAGGGAACTTCTACTGTGGCTTTCACCACCCTTCATCCTCGGCATGAGGGTTTACACTGACACAGCTCCACTTAGCCCTCACGTAACCATCTCACATGTCCTTGTACACTACCCCCCCGCACAGGCGAGCCCATCGGGAGAGCTGGATTCAGAAAGACACCAGAGACGACAGTTCAGAAGATAAGGTTCAGAGATAACRGTTCAGAAGGACACGAGAGATGACGGCGGGAATGGAGGAACCGCCTTGCAGACATCAAGATGAGAGATCTCACATGCGAGCGTGCACAAGACTAATCGAGACCAAACTCCTGCCATGCAGGATGGAAAGTATCCGCGTGCTTCATAATGTCTTGCAGCTTTTGCCCTCAGTTACACCCGTGTCTCCAAGCACTTCCCTGTAGCTAGGGAAAATGCCCGGGCAGGTAGAGCTGGGCAGAGGAAAGCAGGAGCTGGCACCCACCCAGGTCTCTTTTGTGGGCAGCTGCCTCCCGCCCTTAAGGCCAGGTCACCATCGCTGCTCATCTCCACCGGAGGCACCCAGCTGGCAGCTCTCAACAGCCSCACGCCACACGCTTGGCCCCGGCATCTCACACACAGAAAGTCCAAAGCCACCCTGTTACGTTTTGGGGATTATCTTGTTTAAACAACTCAGAAATGGCGCGAGTGTGAGGGAGGAAGAGAGGCAGCTCGACACCTCTGGCTGGAGCGGCGCTCGCAGCGGGCCGGCCCTCCGCAGCGGCCTGCGACAGGAATAGCAGGGAGAGACGGCAGGTCCCTGCCAGCTCGTGTGGCAGGGCACAGCCATTCGATAAGGGTAAGTGGGGACTGAAAACGAGGCGGCACCAAATTAATTTCCCTCTGTGTGACCTCGGCACCAGATCTCCTGGCATCGCAGAGAGAAACCCACGGCAGTAGATAGGACCCTATGTCAGCAAAACACTCCATTTCTCACCTGAAACACTCCAGCTTGCAGAGCTGTGAAGGTAAAGATTACTCACCGTTTCCAAGTGCCCTACCACATATGTAAAGATGACTACAAGGGGGCAGAGTATTCATCTCATTTTCTCTTTCTTTCATTTTTAAAATAACTTAAAATACATGAAGAAAACTTGAAAGCTGCCTTTGTCTGCTCTTAAACAAAAAAAAATTAATACAAGGACAAAGAGTCCACTGGCTCCTTACCATGCATAGTTTCTACAGTGATATACTCTGGGGATGACCAAAGACCATATAAGATCACATCATCATAACTATCAAGAAAGTAAAAATTGAGCAAGAGGATTTTTTTTTTCTTCAGCTTGTTTATAGTAAGTAGTTAAATCAAGTAAAAAATAATAATAATACTTGGGAACTATATTTCAGTTAAGAATTGAGGAAGATTTGAAAATACTTTTAAACACGAAGGCCACCAAATCTGACCTGCAGTATTTTACGGCCAGTGAAGTTTCCTGAACCCACACTTATGCCTGTAGCTTTCACTTACTGTAACTTTTTATTAAATATTTTATCCAAAAAAAAGGGAAATAGCAAAATCAGAAAGCAGACATGACATTCTTTCTCAAGTGCAAACTGACTAAGCAAAGTAGGAAAATAATGCAAAATAGAGATCCATCCTTTCAGCTTAGCTTATGTGTAAGTACTAGTCCATACACAGGCTTTGTAGCAATTCATAGTTCAAATTAAAACATGATTATGGTTTAGAAACCAACAGAGATAAAGCAGAAYGGTAGCCCCAGGTGAACAGGCAGGCCAGTGACCTAGAGGAAAAGAATATGCTAATAAAATAAGACAGTGGCAAGCGTTTATTTGCTGATCATACAGGTCCCTTTCCCGTAATAAAGATCTGTTTTGATTGAGAAATGAAGGGTCCATAATCTGTTTTATCTACTAAAGGTGCAGGATAAAGAGAGAGGCCTGGCAGATAGGGAGGCCAGCAGGAGGCTGGAGGTTGGACCAAGCTCCAATGACCAGCTATCTCAGTTCTTCAGATGAGGCCAATGATGGCTTTAGTGGCATTACAAGGGAGCAACGAAATAGAAGCAKCTCTCATTTTCACAGCTGGATTAACAAAGCCAGTAAACAAGATGGAATTGTGCATCTCTTTAGCCCTCAAAGAGAAGAAAATAGCTAGGTGAGGAGAAAGTGGAAAAAAAATTTAAAAAAAAGCAGAAGACAGTAGGGGGAGAGAGACAAGGGTATGGAGTAGGGATTGCCTAGCCCAAGAAGGCAGCACTGTAGAAAGCTCCCACTGGCAACAAGCAACCTACTTGCAAGGYGGCAATTTCTATCTAGCCTTGTCCAGGGAATGCTGGACACTAGAGAGGAGGAGACGTCAGGGAGGCTGGAGCCTGGGGCCCTTTTATCCATTTCTCAGAAGCCCTGGGGACATTGCTTATGCTGGATTTCTTAGATACAGAGATTTTTGAGAAAACATTTTCAGCAAGCATAAGCTTTGAAGGAAAAGGGCCAGTACTGCAGGGAATTGTTTGCAGACATCAGGCTGGAGCCCTGTTTTGTGCCAACAAATGCCATAGAAATGAGAGGTGATTTGGCAATGGTGTGAAGAGGCTGTTTCTCTGAAACTCCAACCTTTCCCTCGGTTTCAGGCCACGCTGTGCCTCTTATTTTACTTTCAAACAGCTAACTGGCAGAGAAAACAGTGACGTAAGCTAGTAACTACACAAAATTAGCTCCAGCCAACTGTGAATTCATTTGTTCTTTCTATTTGCAGTCTCTCTCTTGCTGRAACACAAAACTTGGTCTAGTCAGCATTTTTCACCATATTTTAACTTATATCTATAAAGGAAAAAAAATCACTACTGTACAAGATGAACAAAAATCACAGCAGCAGACTACTTTAATATRCCTGAAGCACGTTACCGGTACCTTTCATTTTCTAGCTCCAGAATAGTCTAGCCCCCATCCAAAACAAAGACAAGTTTGCAATTTTGCAATTTCTCACTACGCGCAATGAAAAAAGAAAAGCCTCACTCCAAGTCATAGAACTTTTTTCTTTTTTCTTTTTTTGTAAGCTCTAAAAGTGCCTCTATATGATTAATAGCAAAGCTAACACAACTTGCTAAATAAATCTGCACTAATCTAATCTAACAGCATTCAACCGCTCCATGAGTTTCCCTTTTGTTATACCCCTATGGAATGACTTTGCGATCCCTCCCCTAAACCAGTTGCTTCCTGTACCTCCTGCATCTCAAAGGAATGCAAACGAATGCTTAGCAGCTTCCCCCTCCTCCTTTGACACACACTTTTTCCTTTTTTTTTTTTGGAGGTTAGAAACAAACACACATGTATTTATTTACATTGCGATAGTCTCCAAAGGCTCCATTCAGTGCTGTGGTTAAAGCAAACACCCAATGAGAAGGCCCAGTCCAGAGTTCAAGCGGGAGAAATCARTCGGGCAGGAGTTCAGAGACTGCAAACTTTGAAGTGCGGGTACCCACAAAACAGCTCGCTGGCCTCCAGCAGCACTGGGAGGTATAATTGCTTCCTCCATTAAACTGCGTGGCATTTCCAGGATGGAAATGTATTTCCTCTTAAGGAGGGTTTCTCTCCCCCTCTACATTGTCATAAAAAAATGGCTTGCACCACCTCCATCAATGTGTGGGAGTTACTGTGATAGCCAAGCACAGCCCTTATTCTAGGATAGCTGAATCCACGTGATTCAGTCAAGTATATTAGATAAAAAAAAAAAAAAAAAAAAAAAAAACAGGAAGGAAGGAAAAAAAAAAACCCAGCATTTTCAAACATATGGGCAAACAGCAGGCCCCTAAATCTGTACTCTGACGTGCTAATTAGAGCCCAGTTCCACTTAGGAATTTGTTTGGGTTACAGGATATTTTTGGTTTCTGATCTATTTTGATTAAATCCTAGGCAACATAAGTCTGCAAAGTCTGCAAATTTCAAACAGTGCACAGTAGAGCACAGCATGTATTTGCACCACGACTGCTCACCACAGTAAACTATGGGTCTGTCACCTCTGACGGGGATGTAACTTCATCTGCATGCAATGCAATTACTCCATGCAAGCCCAGGAAAAGGTTCAYTATTTATCGCTCTTGCTAGGGTCTCCTCTGGCAAAACCTACTGCAATAAACATTCTCCAAAGCTTTTTTTTTTTTTTTTTTAAATCTACATAAAGTAGCTCCCTGTGTGCATTTCAACCACCATATGGTCACTCTTYCTACCTGCTTGTGCTTTGAAAGAGGCATCACTTCAGGATAATAAATAAACAACAAGGCAGCAAGGGTTGCTCTAGCACAAACAAGACAACTGCCCCTCCTAGTCTCCACATCATCACACTTGGTGCTAGGAGGTGACAGTCACAACAGCAATAGCTGTTAAGGGTTAGTTTTTCCATAGGGTTTACTTAGCAGGAATCTTTAAGAAAATAAATCCAGACTTCAGGTGATGGTGCCAAACTGTGCCAGTGGTGTTAGGCATCAGTCACTCTGTTGTTCTTTCCATGCTCGGAAGAGTTGAAGCTTCCCAGTGTATGGAGCGGTGAGTGAGGAAGGAGAGAGAGGGGCAAAAAAGCCTGCCAAAGCCTGGGAATCTCTACTGCTTCAGATAGATTGTTCCTGAATTTGGGAGCCAGGAGAGCTCTACTAGCTGAATATGAGGGACCAATCAGTCAAAGCAGATATTTCAAGATAAGCAGGCACATCCACGTGATCTCTTTGTCCAACCTGCTAATATCCAAGGGTTATTTAGGTGAGTTTTAAACAGATGCCTGGCAGAGAGAATCATCCTCCTTTCATGAGCAATTCACTGTGTGACCTTAAATAAACCACTCAAAAGTGACCACCACTAGAGCGAAAAAAAAGTTTTCTGCGTCTTTTCATGCAGAGAGAGAATTTCTTACTAATTATATATGCATGAAGACAGGCAGAAATACCGTCTGTTAGCTTTTAAAAAGTTTGTACTTCTTTCTTTATAGTGAAACTTCCCTTTCCTAATTTTAGAAACAGATTTTAAATGAGATTACTGTACCACAAAGGAATCTACAACTGAGAGGAGCATTTTTGGTCAGACCTGTTGATGGGGATTAAGCTTTAGCTCCAAAGCAACACAGGTAAATGAGAAAACATTTGAAGAAATAAAATTCATTATGGAAAATCCACAGACAGGTCAATAACAGAAAAGGAGCTCTGTAAYGGTGTGGCTTGAAGGAAATGTAACATTCCTCCTTCTCCCTTGAGAGGCACCTTTCTCCTGCCCGAGATTCTCTGTCTGCAGAGGTGATGGACAAACAAACTCGCATTGCACACATCTGCTCATCTTCTGGCCAGAATTCACATTTGCAGGAGGTTCCTCAGCTATTGCTACTTCCCTACCTGTCTAGAAAGCAATTCACAAATACTAGGAGAGCGGCAGCCGTCTAAACCCAGATCTTGCTGGTAAAAGATGACTCTGAATCTGCTTTTAGGGCAGCAGATCAAGCTAGCCAGCACCAAGGGTGAATCCAAGGGGAAGCAACAAGGCATAGGTGGATCATAAATCAAAATTGGATTTTCTTCTCCGTTTTCCCCCCTCACAGGCTGGGTGCTCTGTTGTCCAAGTGCTACGTGAGCAGGAGGAGCTCGCTGCTGCTCACTACACACATGAGCTCCAGCAAAAAGCACAGTTGGCAGCTAGTTTGGACTTAACCATTTCGCACTTGCAAGCCAGGGATTCAAAGCCAAATAGCCTGGGCCCCCTCCTCCTTTCCAACACAGAGCCAATTTAAAACAGATCTAACACCTATGTAGTACTGATTTGGTTATCTTCAAAATCCCCATTGTTCTGTTTAAAGAGCATATCCTCCTAGAATAGCCTCCTTTTGATAAACAACTCCTTGTGCATGTCAGCCAAACAACACTTTTGGTCTTTATCACAAGTGGACCAGCAGCAGAAACAGTGTGGGGTGAAGGGAGGGGGTAAAAAGGCAGGGAGGAGGGAATTTTAGCTGAAAATAGAGTTCATTGTCAGCCAGACTTTAGACAGGGAGGTTTAAATAGGTCGTGGAATGCGGCTATGAAGTAGTTAAAAGAACTCTACCTCCAGCCCTTAAAGGAAGAAACATCTATTCAGGCTTTGAAAAGCACCCTCATACCTCAGGTAACGGAGTCATTTCTGTATTGTGCACAGCAGCCCCTTGTGTAAGGAGGTCAAAACACATAGGAAGCCAAACATGAGTTTGTAGGAAAATAAAAACTTTCTTAAAAAGTTATAACTCCAATGAACTCCCACTGAGGTGAAAAAAAGAGTTTCCAAGAATGGATCATGAAATTCAAACGCATATTGAAAAAAGTATGAGCAGATACATGATTTTTAAAAGCTGTCTAAGACTAGAGCTTTCTGTGCCTTTTACAGTTTGTAGGAAATGAATGGAGGTGCTACAAATTATTATTTTTACATTCCAGATCTGTGCTTGCTGGAATGTGACCATTTCCAAAGTGTTTATTTTACAAAATATATAAATTCTTCTCAGGAAAATATCATCGATGTGATTCTATAATGACTCTATGCTGTTTAATTTTATATTTTTCCCTCAAATAACTAAAAGTGTTTGTCTTTTTAATTTTTAGGATTACTGACTATATCTCTGTGATCCATGCACTGCAAAATTTGTCACAAGAAAAATCTTACTTTGTGTATTTCTTAAGAGCAACTTTGTGTATTTCTTAAGAGCACCCCCAGAAAGTTATTTCAATTTCTCAGAAACACACGTATCATTGAAAAATTGATTATGACAGATTTTAGTAACCACCAGTATGTGTATGAAATAGTAAAATGGAGAAAAAAGTATACCAGATAATGCAGCCATGATCAAAGCAAAACACAAGTAAATTACTTTTTATACTTTGGCTTCTGGAAATCATACAGCCCTTGCAATATCCATCTGTTTTGCAAGTACCTTCATAAAATATGACTCTACTTAGAGGAAGGCGGTATTTTCTACTGTATTCCTTCATTAAAAACCGTTCTTAGGTACAAAAGAGTCCAATAAAACCACCACACTTTGTTCTGAAATGTCTGCTGAAAAGCTGCAAGTGGCCCGAACGACACAAATTTCAACATCTTCAGCAGTGCTATCGCCTGTCAGGGCCAACTGACAGCACAGCCGGCCTCTGGGAAAGACCCCTGGCTTGCACAAACAGGCTACACCTCGGATAAGAGCTCCGAGTTTGGAAAACACTGCAGGTCCCCGCGTGGCATCTAGGTTTCCCACAGATAGAGCATCTGGGCAGCGTTAAGCGTGGCATTCTGTAAACACCGCCTGCACGATAGCAGAGTCTAAGGGAGGCAACAAAGGGCCCCTCTGCGYCTGTTTTCCCCCGTTTCTGTTGCAATCAGATGGCATGGCCAAATGTTGTGCCTGGGGAAGCAAGCTCTGGAAGTAGTTAAAGGAGTGTTTACAGCACCGTCTGCAGTAGATAAGGAGACAAGATGCTCTTCAAAAGCCAGAAGAGCCATCCAAGTATATGTATTTTTTCCTCCTGTTCAACACCAACGTCCAGCGATATCTAATGAACTTCAGCCACGAAATGAGACTAGCTCTTCAGAAGATCTCCAGTGTAAAGAACTGAAGATATAGGGAGAGGATAACCCACTAACATCAGTGACAAAGCTCCCAACTAGTCAAAGAGCCAACAGAATTTCTCCAAAACCCTTATGTACAGGGCAATAAAGTTTTCAGTTCTCACCATTGCTATTTATTAAACAGATAATGAGCCTTTACGCATATGCACATATTCAAATTCTCAAATAAGGTGGAAAAAACTTGAATATAAGCTTTTAGCAATTCACAGGAAGGAATCATTTTTGGTTTTATTAATAATGTCTATTTTGGTAGTACATGTAGGAAAACATTCCCTCACTTTTTTTTTTTTTTTTTTTTTTTTTTTTTTTTTTTTTTTTTTTTTTTTTTT